>NC_135572.1:251087175-251390205 GCF_965152235.1 Eretmochelys imbricata | reverse complement strand
TCTACAGCCAAGCTCTGCGATACAACCGCATTTGCTCCAACCCCTCAGACAGAGACAAACACCTACAAGATCTCTATCAAGCATTCTTACAACTACAATACCCACCTGCGGAAGTGAAGAAACAGATTGATAGAACCAGAAGAGTTCCCAGAAGTCACCTACTACAGGACAGGCCTAACAAAGAAAATAACAGAACGCCACTGGCCGTCACCTTCAGCCCCCAACTAAAACCCCTCCAACGCATTATTAAGGATCTACAACCTATCCTGAAGGATGACCCAACACTCTCACAAATCTTGGGAGACAGGCCAGTCCTTGCCTACAGACAGCCCCCCGACCTGAAGCAAATACTCACCAACAACCACACACCACACAACAGAACCACTAACCCAGGAACCTATCCTTGCAACAAAGCCCGTTGCCAACTGTGCCCACATATCTATTCAGGGGACACCATCAAAGGGCCTAATAACATCAGCCACACTATCAGAGGCTCGTTCACCTGCACATCCACCAATGTGATATATGCCATCATGTGCCAGCAATGCCCCTCTGCCGTGTACATTGGTCAAACTGGACAGTCTCTACGTAAAAGAATAAATGGACACAAATCAGATGTCAAGAATTATAACATTCATAAACCAGTCGGAGAACACTTCAATCTCTCTGGTCACGCGATTACAGACATGAAGGTCGCTATCTTAAAAGAAAAAAACTTCAAATCCAGACTCCAGCGAGAAACTGCTGAATTGGAATTCATTTGCAAATTGGATACTATTAATTTAGGCTTAAATAGAGACTGGGAGTGGCTAAGTCATTATGCGAGGTAGCCTATTTCCCCTTGTTTTTTTCTACCTCCCCCCCCCCCCCCCCCGACGTTCTGGTTAAACTTGGATTTAAACTTGGAGAGTGGTCAGTTTGGATGAGCTATTGCCAGCAGGAGAGTGAGTTTGTGTGTGTTTCCGGGGCAGGGGAGGGGGGTGGGGAGAGCCTGGATTTGTGCAGGAAATGGCCCACCTTGATTACCATGCACATTGTGAAGAGAGTCGTCACTTTGGATGAGCTATTACCAGCAGCAGAGTGAGTTTGGGGGGGGGGGGTGGTGGAGGGTGAGAAAACCTGGATTTGTGCTGGAAACGGCCCAACTTGATGATCACTTTAGATAAGCTATTACCAGCAGGACAGTGGGGTGGGAGGAGGTATTGTTTCATGGTCTGTGTGTATATAATGTCTTCTGCAGTTTCCACGGTATGCATCCGATGAAGTGAGCTGTAGCTCACGAAAGCTCATGCTCAAATAAATTGGTTAGCCTCTAAGGTGCCACAAGTACTCCTTTTCTTTAATGCTGAGGGCAGACCAAGTTAAAGTGGGTGACTAGGTGGTGATGCAGGGCAGAGTGAAGGAGGAAGGTAATAGTTCTGGGAAGAAGCATAAACTACTTTGCTTTATGACTATGTGCTCTGTCCTTGGTGTCTTTTAAACTCCCTCTTGCACTCCAGCATGCCGAACCCCCTGTCACCACCCCTTGGAGCTGCTTGGGAAAGAAGGATGCAGTCACATGAATTTCACTCTTGCTGTGATTCTGTTGTCTAACTTAATTGTTTCTTTGTTTTGAGCCTATGCGTGTGGAATATAATTGTGCCAGAAGACAAGATTATATTAATACAGTTCACCAGGTTAGACATAGAGAGCCAGATCACGTGTGACCATGACTACGTGTCCTTGTATTCGGACAAAAGAGAGCTAATTGGTACGTGGAATGCCTTAATCTCTCCTTTTCAATACTTTTGCTGATTGCCTGCCATGCCATCTGAAACGTGAACATTGATGTTAGAGCCCTTTTATGTCTTATTACAAATAAGGAACCTTTCACTGTCATTTGCCCTGGCACTGAAGCTGTCAAAGCAAAGCTAAGTAATGGAGGTAGGGGGAAGGTAGATATTCATGTCCATTCTGACTGCTAATGCGTGGCTATATAGTCTGAAAACTGTCTGTGTAAAGTCTTTCTCCACTGTGTTTTTCAAGCCCTATTTCTGCCTTGTGTTTAGACAAGTTTTCACTCCTACTAGCCCCATGTAGCTGAACTGTCATCTAATTGGCCTCATACATCAACAAAACTGCCAGCCAGTTTCCGATGCTGGAGTCCTTATTGGAGGTCAATGACAATGGTACAAAGCAGAACATGCAAGATAAAGACATAGGCAGAATTATCTGACAAATCTTGTTGACTCAAACTTTTGACTTGTATAGCACAATAAATATGTCTGTCGCTTTATGGATAAATAATGACTAAGTACTTTTCCCTTACAGTCTAAATTTATTATCCATTCTTGAGACTGAATTGCTAAAGAATAAATATTTCATGCAAATCTTTGCTCCTTCTATACTCTGAACAGTACTAGTGGCTATGTGCCCATACTATCCCACCATGAAACGTTGAGCTGAATTGCCTGTGTGGAGGTTTTGGATGTAGTTCTGTCTCCAAACATTTTACCTTATAGGTAACTGAAACTGATGCTGGAATAGTCATCTGAGTCTTCTCTGGAATACGTGACTTTCCAATATTGTATACAGTTTAGTGAATCTGAAAAAGTAAGCTGCCTGACAAAGTGTGTGTGTGTGTGAGCAATACCACACTAAAGGCCTAACCTTTTCCCTGTAGGTAAAATCTGTGGGGATGTGTTACCAGCCCCGCTGCTGATAGACTCTAACCGAGCAATGGTTACTCTCGTTTCTGATGGAAGCAACACCGGCAGTGGCTTTGAATTCACCTTCACAGCTATACATAAGGAATCGGAAGCAGGTGACTTCAGACATACCATTTGTACATACTTCTCTGCCACCCAACCCCCTTTAAAACCAAAGAAACCATCTCTGGTACACACGGTGGTGGTAGGCATTTGTTTTTTTGTGTGTTTTTTTTTAACTTTGCTATTAAATCTGACTTTTTCTTCTTAACCCAATGTGATAGGTTCTGGCTGTGGAAGCGTTGCAGTGCTGGTGGAAGAGGGAAAGATTGATACTGCTAATTACCCTGGCTCGTATCCCAGTAACATGAAGTGCCATTGGTTCATTGAAGCCCCGGTAGAGAATGTCATAAAGGTAATCATAGAAGATTAGGGTTGGAAGAGACCTCAGGAGGTCATCTAGTCCAACCCCCTGCTCAAAGCAGGACCAACCCCAACCATCTCCCCAGTGAAAGGAGATACTGCTCTTAAACCTCTGCCATTGACTGCTCAGGGAAGCAATTCAATAAAATCCTGCTGGAAACATCTATAATGCACAAGCCTGTAAGACCTAAGGTTTTCAGCTTAGGCTTCTCGCAGGGTATGTTTTAACCAATTCAGATGGTGTGTATAGCCCTGTATGAACTGGCATACTGAGCTGCTGTAGATGCTTGAAGCTGGTTGGTACCAGCCCTTCCAATTAATGTAACTGCATCTTGGGAAAGACAATACAAGGTTTCAGTAGGGCTGGGGAACCTGACAACCTGCCCTTCTTGCTCTCTATCTAGTCCCCTTCTTCCATTAGAGTGTTAAACATGCAGACATGGTACGGAGCTAAGCAAGCAGTAGCTTGGACCAACACATGTGATGACTGTTCCTACTGGGGGTGCTGGAAGTGACCTCTTGCTGTTGCAGTTTGATGCCTACCCTTCCTCCCACTGTCATTGCAATTGCACCGGCTAAAGTGAGGTTACCTGTTGGATTAACCTCACCCACAGATAAAAATAAAGCTACTGTATTGTACTGTCCAAGGCAATGTCTGTCCTCTGTAAAAGCAAAGAATCCACTAAACCTATGTCTGCTTAAGTGCATGCAGGTTTGTTGCTCATGGGCAGTCCTCACACTAATGCTCATACAGTTCTGTAATCTGCTGTTTGTATTAAGACACTGAAAGTACTTCACACGCTCGAGGTTTCTATACAGGTGACGCTATTGTTGCTGCTGAGTGTTTCAGAATTCCAATGGCAGCCAACCGTGGTTTGGATTTTTAAAGGGTCGTTGTGGTGATGATAATGTGAGAGTTTTAAAGAGAAAATGTAAGCTTTGATTTAAAAACTTCAAAAAAAAAAAATGACCATTTCTATTTAAACCCACCTCTGTGGTTCAGCCTTCGCAAACTCTTCAGCTTTTTGCTGATTACAGAAAGCAACACTGGCCGGAAAGGGACAAGCTTAGTTCCACTGCATGATGGGTCAGTTCCACTACAAGAGGTGCTCCAAGTAAACTTTGTGATAGATTTAGAGTCCATGGATCATTTGACCTACTAGGAACAGGGTTAAGGCTCTTTAGCTGTTACTCAAATCTTGGTAATGACTAAGACTCAGAGTTAATTTTAGAGTCAACATTTTGCTTACAAAGAGGGTAAAACAAAAAAGGCCCCAGTTATTAACTCTTCTCTCCCCCTCCCCCACCCCCATCTTCTCTTTCCAGCTGGAGTTTGAAGACTTTGCTGTTGAATTCAGCGCGGGCTGTATCTATGACGCAGTTGTCATTTACAGTGACATGGAAGATGAGCACCAGCTAGGTAGCCGTGAATTAGTTCAATCTCACATGTACAATCCATTACAGAAAAGAAGACTTAAATAGCTTGCTGCCAAAAGAAATACAAGCTACATTAGTGACACTTCAGTGGTAGAATTAAACCACTTTAGTCAGAAAATGCAAAATGAAGGTTCCTACAACAGCCTTAACTCTGCCTCCTTGCACATCTCAGTACAGCAAGGTATTCCAGTGCCATAGTGGTTCTCAAACCCTTGGAGTTCTTGCTGGGGGACTGCAGAGATCTGACTGGTCATGTTGGGCTTAATCCTGCCGGGTGCTGAGCACTGTGCTGCTGATCCAGCAAAGCACTGAAGTATGTGCTCCCATGCTCTGTGGGATGGGGACAGAGTGCTTGGCACCTTGCAGTCCATGGTGCTGGTTCTCCACTTTGTTTCCAGCTGCTTTGTTGCATTCAAAGAAGGTAAAAATTAAAGCTGGTCAGGGAGACTTTCACAGAACTGTAGTCTGCTGGACTATGCAGGTCTGTCAAAATTGAAACACTTCATGAAACCTGACCAGTTTTGCTGGACTTTGTTTCATAACAAAATTGGGGGGAAGGGGAGGTGAATCTACTAATGTCAAAATGAAACATTTTGTTTACAAACATCTTTGTTTAGAATCTTTATTTTATGATCTAAAATTCAAAGTCTCTCAATCAAAATAATACCTACCTTTATCTTTCAGGGTGAAATGTGAGGGGATATACTTTATTGAACCAACTTCTCTTGGTGAAAGAGAGACGCCTTCAAGTTACAGAGCTCTTCAGCTGCAAAGCGTCTCTTTTTTTTACCAACAGAAGTTGGTCCAATAAAAGATACTACCTCACCCACCTTGGTCCCAGGATAGCAGAGAGAGAGCACAGCTGTAACAATATTGTGAACAACATTTCACTCTTAAATTTGCAGTTTGGAATATTCCCTTGAGAATTTTGAAATTTGGGGGTTTTGTTCCAAGTAAAAATGAAGCCAGACTTCAAAATCTCAATCCTTTGTGACATGGAACGGCTCTCCTCCACACAGCGTGAGTTGAAACACAATTCACGGAGTCACATTTCCATTTTGAAGAAGAAAAATAACTCTGTACTCAAAGTGGGAGATGCTTACTACAAAATTTCAGGACAATTTTTAGACAGCAGACTTGTACCTGACTCCAGGGGGAGGAGGGGAAACTAGTACAATGGGAGGAATGAGAGGCAAGAAATTCTGAATTATGATCCTGGCTTTGCCACTTGGCCTTGGGCACGCCAATTCTCTTCTGTTTGTCCATCTGCAACCTGATGGTCATCGTACTTCACATGTCTTTTAATGTGATGTATAAGGCTTTTTTAAAATAAATATTAGCACTAGAGTGGACCAGAAAACCACAAAAAAATTGTGAAGTCTTGGAAATGTTTTCATTTTCAATCAGGACAAAGTCACAGATTCAAATAAATTTTATGGGAGCTAAATTCTATTTTTTTTTTTTTTTTTTTAAAAAGTCCTATTGGGGAGAACCAAAACAGAACTTTTTAGCCTTTTCCACGGACTCCCAGACTCCTCATACAGTGATCCTGGAAGCTCAAAGAGCTCTTATTTAGATTTTCTTGAGGAAAATCCTAAGTTTCCAGCAAAATTTTTGGGGACTCGTTTGTTTTCAAAATCCACATTTTCTGTTGGAATATCATTTTGGTGGAAAATTTCCAAGCAGCTCTAATTAACAGCTGGGCACTAGGGAGACTGGGTGCTTTATATAGGCACAGAGAGAAGGGGAGCTGTTGGTTCTACTCCAGGTCCTCAAAATGGTGGCTGACGTGTGTTTGCAGGTTTAAGAAGCATTGAGTGCCCATCATATACAGATGGCAAATGCAGGTCTTTTTAAGAGGCTCTCTTGGTGGGAGGCACTTATGCAGCAAACTTGTTTTATGTTAGTTTAGTTCGCATAGTGGGAAAATTAGGAGGTTGTCTCGTTCCTGAGAGTATATAGTAGCTTAATTTGGGCCTCTACTTCCTTCTCCTTGGATACCTTTCGACTGGACCTGGCAAACGTCTTTGTTTCAGATTTTAAAAGAAAAATCCACCCACAAAATGGCTTTTTGAGCCAAGTGAAAATTACAAGTCCCTGTTTGGTTTTTCCTCCTGTGGACATAGTTTAGCAAAGCTGGAAGTGAGTTTAAAGTGATATTCTGAATTTTAAAAGTATGGGGGTTTCCTCACTTTTTCTTACAGCCAATCTGTGTGGGTTCTCAATCCCCAGCCCAATTCTGAGCCCTGGCAATGAAATGTTAATACATTTTGAAAGTGATGGGGAGAACAATTTCAGAGGATTTAAGGCCAGATTCACCTTTGTTCCTTCAGGTTGGTAGAAAGACCTTTGTTTATGTTTTCTGAATTCTTGGTCTTATTTTTGAAATAATCCCCTTTAGCTATGCTGGGGCAGTTAAAGATGGAACAGTTTCTACTGGCAGAATTCAGTTCTTTCAACAATGGAAAGGAATCAGAATTCCCACACTGGGAACACCGATAGGACACTGACCATTTTTGTTACCTGAAACTCGCAGACTCTGGCTTTCTGAACTACTTCTAGAAGCATCCCATCCAGAGACTGCTGTCCTATTACAGCAGTGGGCGCGGGAACATGAGGTAACAGTTCCCTGCGTAACTGCCGTTGCTTCACTCTCTTATATGCCAGCTGCTAACATTGAAGGATCTGGCCTTCACTTGTAGGAGTTCCTTCTACAGGGTTGGGGCTTTGTGGGGAGGAGGAGGAGGAATTGGGGCCATGACTGGTGCCTTGGGAGTAAAATAGATTCCATTTATTCTGTCTTCAGCAGAAGAAGCTGAATCAATAGTTGCAGAACCAATTGTTCTACAGACGGCCACTCCAAAGAACATCCCTTTAGGTAAGCTGGTAAAAAATTCATTGTAATGGGCTGGGTCAATAGTTCTTCCTGACTTATAACCAGAGGATCCTTAGGAAATAGACTGCAGTGGTGTAGGTGCACATGGGATCTAGGATTTCAGGGTATGGGGATGTAAGGTATACACAGTAAGGAGGTATAAAGCATATTCAGAGTGAAGAAATGGGGAGAAATGCCCACTTTTCTTTCAGGGGTTGTGCCCATCCAGTGCCACATTATCCATCTAGTTTAATCCTTTCTAACCTTGATTTGGTGAGGAAAACTTGAAATTGATCCATGTATTTATAGGATGGGAGAAAGATACTAACATCTACGTCTGGGCCTTGTTTGGTCTTTGCGGTATAATATGGAACCTCTGTCCATAATTCAAGTTCTCAGCCACCTACATCAAGCTTGCATTTCTTCTGCTCAAAATAAGTGACCACACCCAGCTGCTATCCCTACAAAGGGTGCCTGCTATACTGCATCTTTTTGGGGTGTCTCTGCTTTATAGTCTTAGTTGCAAAGGAAACAAATGTGATAGATGCAAAGGAAGAGACAGTCTTGGAAGTCAGTGTTGCTCACTAGCTTTCTGGCTGTTGTGTTGCAGATGTCTGTGGCTTCCCCCCGTTTAGTCCCCAGTGGCTGTCCGGACGTGTTGTTGGGGGAGAAGAAGCATGTCCCCATTGCTGGCCTTGGCAGGCAGGCTTGCAATTCTTAGGTGACCATCAGTGTGGCGGTGTTGTCATCAGTCCAACATGGGTACTCACAGCAGCCCACTGTATACAATCGTGAGTAAACCTGTCTGGCAAAGGCTTCCCTGTGCTTCTATGTGCACAGATATTCTTTTTGGGACAGTGGTATGTCCCCTCCTCTAGGATAGAGAAACAATGCTGAAAAGTACCCATACTCCCACTTATTTCAGAGTAGCAGCCATGTTAGTCTATATTCGCAAAAAGAAAAGGAGTACGCTGTAGCTCACGGAAGCTTATGCTCAAATAAATTGGTTAGTCTCTAAGGTGCCACTAGTACTCCTTTTCTTTTTACTCCCACTTATAAAACTCTCCTTTGCTTGATTCCAAGGCTCTGTTTTAGCCTTTGAAAAATGTTGGCTCAGTGCGGGAGAGGGGGTTCACATGAAATTATGCCTGGTGTATTTCAGCAACTTCCACTTGTAAAAGACTTTGTCATGGCAAAACTCTGACTCGTCAGTCCGGGAGCTAGGTGACTAATTAAGCTGGTACTGAAGACCAAGCAAAAGATGCTCAGTATGCTGAATAAGGCGTATGTAAGGCTGGTTATGCACAGATTCAGTGCATTTATTTCTATTTTACAGAACAAACAGACCACTGCGTTGGACTGTCATCGTGGGAGACCATGATAGAGCCCTGAAGGAGTCAACAGAACAGGTAGAGACTAAACAAAACAATCTAAAATGTGGATTGTGTTGATTCCTCTTCCCTGCTTCTTTGTAATAGATCCATGTGCATTAGTTAAAACACGGTGCTAACAAATAAGATGAAATAACCAAAGAAAGGTGGGTATCTTGGGTGACCAAAGGGGAAGAAGAGCATTTGAAACAAAATAGTCTGTGGACTTGCATGGCAAACCTAATCCTTGATGATATCTTTTAAGGCTTTCTCTTTTTAATATCTTTTTTTAAAAAGTCTAGTAGATGGCAAAACACAAGCCGTGGTGCTTTCAGCATCTTGCTGTCTTAGTGTTGGGCAATACAGCTTCCTACAGAACACTTGTTGACCGGTGCCTTTCTATGCATTAAGTTGAGTCAAGGGGGCAAAAGCATAGGGATGTTGCACCAGTGCATGTTGGCCTTCTGCAAAAACTCATCAGGCTAGTTTAGCAAAATGAAATAGAATCCTCACTCCTAAATTCAGGGGATTTTAATACAATCTCTTCCATTTGTGGCCAATCTGTAACCAAGAGTTGGGGGATATACGGCTCTGACCTCCAGAGTCCTGAACCTTCCCTGTTCTAATCTGTTTCAGTCTTCTCTAAACTGACACCAATTTGTGTCTCTTCCAAAATGTACTTTAAACCCACCTCCATTTTAAGGTCCATTTTCAGTTGTATCTTCCCTGGTCCAGCTTCTTTGAGCTCATCATTTTGCTTTATTAATGTTTGATCCTGTTTGGTACAGGTGAGAAGGGTGAAAACTATTGTGGTGCACCCTGATTTTGATACAGTGAGCTATGACTCAGATATTGCGCTGATCCAACTGGATGTCCCTCTGGAGTTTAACACTGTTGTGAGGCCAGTATGTTTGCCCAACAGCACGCAACCGTTATTTTCCTCTGTTCTGTGCACCATGACTGGCTGGGGGAGCACCCGAGAAGGTATGTAGTATGTTCTTCTCTAAATGGGCAAAAAAGATGGAAGTGTCTGTGGAGATTCTACCTCTGTCCTGCATCTCTTAGCATCATTGTAGGGTGTGCTGAGCACTATGATGAGTGGGGAGCAGATGGCAGGATCCACAGTTCTTCCTACGCACAGGTGATTTTAGCATTTAGGAGCTTTCTACTATCACTGTGCAAAAAGATTGTATTTCTTACATGTTGCTTATGGACTGGCTGATTTGCAGCTGTCTAGCTATAATTAGAATAGTGTCCAGGACTGCAGGCCTAGCAGTTGCTCTTAATTAAAGCTCCCAGGCTTTTGCTTTTATGTTCTGGGCCCTACTTTCTGATTTGTAGGGAGTGAGAAGCCTCTCAAAACATCAAAGGGTTAAAATGATCAGGGCACTGAGGAGAGGCTCATGAATGAGGTATGTTCCTTCGGAGACAAACTTGGGGTAGGCTGGGGAGACATTAGCTAAAACCTTGGCTTTTTCCAGCAGGAGCTGTGTTTTGAGTCAGTTGGCTGAACAATGCCAAATTGAGCGTCTACTACTGCTCTGAAATGGCTGTACTAGACTGTTGGCAAAGGGGATCTCCACAGTCTGACATACTGTGTACAGGCACCCGCCTGTATTATTACATAACCAGAAGGGTCAGATAACCTGGTGGAAAGTCCAGTTTCCATACTCAGCTGTCTGGTTGGATCCAAATTGTAGCTATTAGCAAGGGGACATGGGGAAACGTGTGTTTTTAGCCAACTTCATTCTGTTTGTTTCCATCTCCAGTTTTGCATTTTCAGCAGTTCTTTAACCCTGCAAATAACTTACAATGTTCCTCTGCCAACTTCTCTCCACAGCAGATGGAAGCCTCGCTAGTCGACTGCAGCAGACACAAGTACCCATACTTGAGAGTGAAGTCTGTGAGAAAAATTACTATTTTAATCACCCTGGAGGGATCACAGCTAGGATGCTTTGTGCTGGTTTTGCTTCTTCTGGAGGGCAGGATTCCTGCCAGGTGAGTCGCTGCTAAATGCAAGTACCATTGAAGATGAGTCTTGGTGATTGTTTTCTGCTGTATTTTAATATGGTAGAATGTGTTGGGAAAACTCTGGTAGAGCAAATCCTACAAAAAGGCAGCTGCCCCCGATAACTGTCTACAGCAGGAATGGGCAATGCACAGAGCATCAAAAGAACAATCAACACAATTAGCCCAAACTAGAACTGAATTCAAAACATGGAGCTGGAGAAGCTTAGTGGCAAAAACAACCATTGGTGTATTTGGGCTTTCAGCTGTAACTGTGATTGAGCCTGAGTAACTCTGGGTGAGGGGATGTTCTTCCTTTTACGTTTCTTGACTCCTAACCAGTGAATAGGTGGCAAAGCCAGGTTAGAATATTGGGTCATGCTTTTTATATTAGTGATATGAGAGAGTAATGTTAATAATTGTTCTAGAGTCCAACCGGTCAATAGGTTGCTTATAACAGTCTATAACACCTACTAGTGTGCTTATCTCTCTAATACAAAATATTCATGCCCATGACACATTTCATTTCTGTTTACCTTTATTAACCCTTGATAAACTAGTAGCTGAAGGCCTGTTCTGTTGCATGGATATGGCAATTGAGCCAAGTAATATACTATCTGTGCAGTCTTCCTCACACAACCAATGAAACTGATGCATGCAAATTAGCTGTGTAGTAAGGGTGGTGATTGGCTGTTATCTATAGCACAGTGGTCTAGGAGTCCTGGCAGGGAATAGATACATGTCTTACAGTAGCTGACACTGCACAGGTGTCATTTGTCAAGTCAGAATGGCTGTGAACTTAAAAATAGACAGTAACAGACTGCAAAACCTGGTGGTGATTGAACCTGGTGGTACTCTAAACAAAAAGAGCTACAGCCATTGTTGCTGTTTACATCAGTTCACCCTGATTCTACAAGTGTGCTACGTTTCAGAGTGACAAGCTTGGAATCTTATACAGATTATAAATGGAATCTTTATATAAAATGTGACTGAATTTAGTACCTCCTGATTCTGAACCCTATGTTCAGTCTTCCAGACCACTTTGCCTTACTAACAATCTGATTTATTGAATTAGCCATCCTAGTCCATGACTAAGAAACCAGGAGCATGAGCTGGGCATACTCGGTACTCATATTCAAACTTTTCCTCTTAGCTATGGTCTGTGACTGCTGTTAGCTTCTGTGGCTAAGAGTGTAGAAGACACATGAATGTAGGACGTTTCTACTAATATTCTAAAGTCCCTCTGTTTGTGTGCTTTCAGGGTGATTCTGGTGGCCCATTGGTTTGCCATCATGAAAAAGAGCCATTTATTCTTTATGGCATCATCAGCTGGGGTGTTGGTTGTGCCAGGCCAAAGAAACCAGGAGTTTATACAAGGGTGAGAGTCTTCCTGGACTGGATCAAATCCACAATAAGAGGTAAATATCCTTCTTTCCTTTAAGCAGTGCGTCCTAAAGGCAGAGCTTTCTGGAAGTATTCAAAGTATTTTGTGGATAGCAGATGGAAAAATACCATTATTTTTCATGAGATATGTGGAAAAAAATACATAAGTCTTGTGTTTGAAATTTCCTGTAACCTTTTCCACCCCCACATTCCTCCCTGGAAACTGGAAAAATTTTGGTTTTAAAAAGTGATGGGGTGTTTTTGTTTTTTGGGGGGGGGGTTCATATTTTTGTGTATTTGCTAATTTTTTTTTTTTTTTTTTTTTTTTGCTGGTTCTAAATCAAATAAAGTGGCTGTAGGGGTGGAAAAAAAACATTTTTTCATCCAAAAACAAATCGGGCTGACAGATTTTTAGAGACTCAGAACTTCTGGGATAATCTGAAATGAAGTACAATGCACCAGTACACACCAAACTCGAGACAAGTGCATTTTGAACACTTCAGAGTATGTGCTGTACAAAGAGTAATCAATAACACAGCTCACTAGAGAGTGACTATAAAATACAGTATGTGCCTCTTAAAAGGAAGTGGACCATGTTCTTTACTGTGCAAGGAACACTTAGAGGTGAAGGGAAGAATGTGTGTTTGTGTGTGGTCTCCTACTTGGTATCCTCACAAACCGCCATGCCTATGGAATTGGGATGTTTCCCTAACTGAAATAGAGCAAACCACTTCTTTCTTCCCCACAGCAATTTCACTACTGATGTGGCTGCCATGCATCCCAAGGGATATTCCTAATTATCCATCCTGTATCTTGTCAGCCTAGTTCAGGAGGATGCAAAACAAAAACCTACTCTGGTGATCAAAAAAATCCTTTTGATATTGTAGCTATGTGTGACTCAGCATAATGCTTTTATATATAGATATATTTTAAAAAATTGTATACCAGCAGAACTGCAGTGGTGGCAAATACAGCTCTGTTCCACATCCTGATTTTTGGCATAAGGGGTTAAAACTATTCAGTTGTTGGCCTGCTTAGAGCAGTCATCAGCCAGTGCCTTCTCATAGAATAAGCATGATTTTTACACCTACTGTTAACTCAAATGAGGAGGAAGAAACAAATTTCAGCCTTTTTACAGTGGTCACTACTAATTCAGGATTGTTAAGTGTGGTCCATGAGGGTAGCTGTCTCCAATCGGCTCCCCCAGATGAATTGGAAGGTGGTTAGAGGTCTCTTTCATAGTGGAAGATCTAGTATCGATGGTTGTTGGGCATTAGCTTTCTATAGTTTGCTTTTTCATGAGTTTACCCTAAGATAACCAGTCTCAGGAAGAGAAGTGCACAGATCTCCACCTGTAAATCAGTTTCTATGATGGAGGTTTTACTATCGCTTGCTTATGTTCACTTTTGCCTCTATAGATGGTTTCATTTGAAAGGTTTAGCATTCCATTATCACTTCATGAGCAAGGCTATGGTCAATCTGACTCTTGGTGGGATGTCTTAATCCTGTGTATGGGTACTGTCTGGTTTTCCCACAAAGCTGTCTCTCTACAAATTACACATAGCCCAGGACATCTTTATTAAACTGTCCTAGTAATAGGCATGTTGTACCTCTCTCTACAGAGATTGAACCAAATGCGCTTCAGGTAAGTAAGAATGGACATGAAACCTTAACACAGACACCAATGAAACGGCCTACAAAGCTAACAGGAGCTGCTTACAGACAAGGTAAAAACTCTCCTGCAGCTACATTCAGTTAATAGTGCTGCTTGACTGTCTCTTGCATACCCTTGTATCCTGTGGAAAGTGGTGGATCAAGATTCAGCTTGGTAGTACAGTACAGGGTGTCAAGCTAGGCAACTGTTGCCAAAGTATATAAAGTCCAAAAACTTTGTAATTACAGTGGATTTCTTGCAATTGCCTATTGACGAGATCATAGGGTTAGATACATATAATCCTCTTTTAACTCCCAGACTAGTGCAGACAAGCTAAGAGAATCTATCGTTGTAGGAGTCTAAACTGGGGGCAACAAACAAAATTACTTGTTTTCTTTTGAATTCCATCAACCATAAGCTATTTTCCTCAGTGACTTTTTTCCCTTTTTTAAAACAAACACAAACCTTCTTGCTGTTTTCCTTACATTGCCCCACCCATTGCCATTTGATATCAGCCACCATGTTCTCGTGCCCTTCCAGCCCCATACTACTAGCATAACTGCCAATCAGAAAACAATTTCCATCCTCCTTTTAATATTGCTTGAACTGTTGGCCAAGGGATTCAATATATTTTGAAAGTTGGCTGTAGAATAAATTCTCCATTTTCTTCTTTCCTAAGAATTTGGCCCCTAACTAGTAGTTTTTCTCACAGGATTATGACTTGCTTGACTTAAAATACTAATTAACCCTCATCCTTGTAAGTTAGGTAAATGTCAGAATGCCCTTTTCACAAACCGGTAAACTAGGGAGTAACCAACCCTGTTTGGGCCAAGAGCAGGGACTGAACCTGCTCCTTTCGGAGCTAACGGCACGGAATGCAGCCACTTGAGTTGAAGGACCAAGTCCCCTATATGAAAGCGGTAGCAGACTTTCAAAACTCTTATATGGACCAGCCTCTACTGTAATGACCAGTTTCTAATGTAGGTAACCTACATTTTCCTTCATGGAACTTGCTCATTATTGTAGGTGATCTTAAAAGTAAGTGACAGCACTGGGACTAACCCTTTGCATTCCTGAGTCAGCAAGGATTTCAGAAAGACCCATCGTAGTTAAGATTTTTTGGCTCCAAACACAGTTCCGTTTATCCATGGTGCTAGGAGGCATTTTGCACCATCTGCTTTCAGAATGTTCTACTGAATAAACCTTGGACAGCTTTCTTTGAGAGAGAGAGAGAGAGAGAGAGAGAGAGAGAGGACACAATCAGAGTGCATGATTTTAAAGCACCACCTCTCAGGGCTCTGTACTCTGAGGAGGAGACACAGGGAATGCTTGGCTTTATTTTTTTTGGAGGGGATGGGGTGGATGAGAGCAGACCCAAGTACATCCAGAGAAGAAGGATCCTTTTGTGGTTAAGGCACTGGACTAAATCAGAAGAACTGGATTCAGTTCCTGCCTCTGCCCCAGATGTCCTGTGTGATCTTGGGCAATTCACTGAATCCTTTGTACCTCAATTCACCATCTGTAAAAGGTGTAATATTTCCTGTCTGACACCCTTTGTCAGTCTTGTCTATTTAGACTGCAAGCTGTGCAGGGCAGAAACAGTCTCTTGCTGTGCTTATGTACAGCACCTTGCATAACTGGGTCCCAATTTTGGCTGGGGCTTAGAGGCTACTGTAATACAAATATGATGATAAACAATTTTGGCCCTTGACTCAACCTCTCCCACCTGCCGCACACTTCACACACACAAAAAGCTTCTCTACCACAGATGAGCAGAGAGCATTGAAGGAAAAGAATGGTGAAAACATGGAGAAAAAGCAAAAGAACCCTTAAACCAAGACGCTGTCTTTGGCAAGGTCCCAAGTGCTATTGCTCACTGTTTTAAAAATCCAGCCTGTTCAGGAGTTACTACCGCCAGCTCAGCTCGCTCGCACTGTTACCAGAGAACACAGGCAAGCAATATGTGCCTCTAAGCCATGGTAACTGGCTAGGGTCACCAGATAGAAAGTGTGGAAAAATTGGGACATCTGGTCATCCTACAACTGGCACTCATGCTGATAGTTTCAGCAGAGGTCAGGGATTTGAATGGCCATAGAGACTGAAATATCCCTACAGAATGGTGCCTCCAGGACAGTGTGGGGGCTATGATAGATGCGTATAAAATCATGACTAGTGTGGAGAAAGTAATAAGGAAGTGTGTTATGAGAAGGAGTAAACAACAAGAACTGGGGGTCACCAAACGAAATTAATAGGCAGCAGGTTTAAAACAAACAAAAGGAAGTATTTCTTCACACAACGCACAGTCAACCTGTGGAACTCCTTGCCAGAGGATGTTATGAAGGCCAAGACTATAACAGGGTTCAAAAAAGAACTAGATAAGTTCATGGAGGCTAGGTCCATCAATGCCCATTAGCCAGGATGGGCAGGGATGGTGTCCCTAGCCTCTGTTTGCCAGAAGCTATGAATGGGCGATGGGATGGATCACTTGATTACCTGTTCTGTTCATTCCCTCTGGGGCACCTGGCATTGGCCACTGTCGGAAGACCGGATACTGGGCTAGATGGACCTGTAGTCTGATCCATTATGGTCATTCTTATGTAGTGGGTGGGGATGCTCACACAGTTGCTAGCAATGCAGTACCTCTTTTTCATACAGAGAGCATCAGTTACCAGCATAGCGACCTCAGCATTGGAGTCATTTAATTTGCTTAGATGTAGAATAGAGGTGGGGTACATGCTACTTCCTTTGGGTTCCTAGCCTAACCACCCAGCCTTCTACGCTGTGAACTGTAAACTTTTCCCCGTAGTCAGCATTCCGTGCTCATGCGTAATGTCTGGGGTGAGGGGTGGTGAGGTCAATGCTAGCATTAGCAGGGATTTCACAAGCTTCAGTGGTGGAGGAAATGACAAAGTACAAACGCTACTACATAGAGATTATGGCTTTTAAAAGATACTGCTGTGGGACGCAAAAAGCCCTATTTTATACAGGATTAAAGGGGGACACAGCTCTGACTGGCAGTTTTTTGTTTGTTTACAACACTCACACAGATGCTTCAAAATATTTCCCTATTGATTTGGTCTCTTTCCACTTGAGAAATGCTGCATTTGATTCCCCTTTGTGTGCATGGAGCACAAGCCACCACAGCTCTGTTCTTCTTGTGCCCTTATCTGTGTGCTTTATAAGCAGGGAAAGCGTTCTTTGCTTTCCCAGAAAACATCCACTAACTTGCTGAGCCTGTTGCCTAAGGCTGGACAGGTTGGTAAGAGACCAGTGTCAGACAAAGAATAAATCATCACACTGGAAAACTGTCCGGATCAATGAACATGTGAAGGCTTGAGCTGGATAGCTTTGTTAGGTTTCTCCCCATTGTATACCCAGTTCACTCTGGGACTGTCCTGAGTCATTGGCTGTTTGGATGAGCTGTCAGGCCAGATTTGCAACTCTCTTTTGGTCTCCCCTCTTAAAGGCCTGGCAAGCTGGGCACACAGTCACTTTGGGGATGTTGCCCATCTTGCTTCTAGTAGCTGGATTGCTGGGGCTTTCTGCAAAGCACTGTGCTTGCCTTTTAGCATTGAAAACTCATCCTCTGACTGTACCAGAGTGTTTCACTTCTATCATTCCAGGCACTAGAGACCTGGGGAATGCTTAAATACTAAATTATGGGGACTATACAATATCTTTATTAGGGAGAAGCAAAAATTTGCCCTCGGTTACACCTGTGCATTTCAACTGGCTTCAAAGGACTGCATGTTTGTAACTGAGGGCAAACTTTCTGTCTTACTAGAGAGACATTTAGTGCCCTGGGTCTCAGTGATGACTAGAAGACTGAAGCAGTAACATGCAGTACTAACAAGCTATTTCCCATTGGCAATATTGTCCTCTTAGCCCTGGTCTACACTAGAACTTTAGGTCGAGTTTAGCAGCATTAAATCGATGTAAATGTGCACCCGTCCACACGAAGAAGCCCTTTTTTCCAACTTAAAGGGCTCTTAAAATCGATTTTCTTACTCCACCCCTGAGAAGTGGATTAGCACTTAAATCGGCCTTGCCGGGTTGAATTTGGGGTACCGTGGACACAATTCAACGGTATTGGCCTCCAGGAGCTATCCCAGAGTGCTTCATTGTGACCGCTCTGGACAGCACTCTCAACTCCGATGCACTGGCCAGGTAGACAGGAAAAGAACCGCGAACTTTTGAATCTCATTTCCGGAGACTGCGGGAACTGAGGGATAGCTACCCACAGTGCAACACTCCGGAAGTCGACGCTTGCCTCTGTACTGTGGAAGCACTCTGCTGAATTAATGTACTTAATGCACTTAGAGCATTTTCTGTGGGGGGACACACTCGAATATATAAAACCGATTTCTAAAAAACCGACTTCTATAAATTCGACCTAATTTCGTAGTGTAGACATACCTTTAGGATCTCTGATCTAAGACCTAACTAATAGGAGTTGTAGAGCAGCAAAAACTCTTTCCCAGTGCTTCTGTGACCATCATATGCTCTTTCTGTGCAGAATGTCCATTGGAAGTGGAGTTAACAGAGCCCAGAGGTTTCTTCTCCTCCCCTTGCTCATCAGGCTCCATGGGAAGTTTGAATTGCTCTTGGGTGCTCAGAATGTCTCCCAGAGGCATGGCAAAGCTCACAGTAAAGCATCTGTCAATACCAGCCTCCCGGAACTGCCAAGTGGAGCTCCTAGGGATATATGAAGAGGGCCAAAGAGGAAGAAAAGTAGTAGGTAATCAATCATCTAGCTGAAGCTTTTCTCCTCGGGATGTTGAATCTTTTTTTAAAACTGGCCAGTTTCCACAGAGTGACTGTGCTGGCTGCAGGCTGAATTTACTTTCAGCTAAATTTTAAGGCCCTATTCTCTGCTGAGTGACCTCAACAGAAATAAGTCAAACATACAATGCATCAGTTTAAAGCAGCAGAGAGTCGGGCCCTTAATCGAGTTGTACAAATGGCAAGGGAGGGTGTGTGGAAATCATGGTGTAGTATTTGAATAGATTAGACTTTCTGGCCTAAGTCCGTGTTTCTTGACTTTTTTCCAGGAGATGTACCCCTTACCTGAAGTAAAAACGTTTTTACAACCCCCCCCCACTTACAGTTCACTTTTGTAAGAAATGTAGTAATGATAATGATAGGGTTATATACTTATGGCTTCTGATTTTAGTTTTTAACCAATAAAACACCCCTGATCTAAAAATAACCCCCCCCAGTGATTTCATTATTCAACCAACGTGGGAAATGGCTACTTGTATCTAAAGGTTTGCCTATACAGCAGGAGAGTGGGGTCAGGGGAGAGAACCTTTTGAAGTGATAATCAAGGTGGGCCATTTCCAGGAGTTAACAAATCAGCGGCACTGCTATGGGTACCCGCATGGCCCCACAGTATGCCAACATTTTTATGGCTGACTTAGAACAATGCTTCCTCAGCTCTTGTACCCTAATGCCCTTACTCTACTTGTGCTATATTGATGACCTCTTCATCATCTGGACCCATGGAAAAGAAGCCCTTGAGGAATTCCACCATGATTTCAACAATTTCCATCCCACCATCAACCTCAGCCTGGTCCTGTCCACACAAGAGATCCACTTCCTGGACACTACAGTGCTAATAAGCGATAGTCACATAAACACCACCCTATACCAGAAACCTACTGACCGCTATTCCTACCTACATGCCTCCAGTTTTCACCCAGACCACACCACACGATCCATTGTCTACAGCCAAGCTCTACGATACAACCACATTTGCTCCAACCCCTCATACAAACACCTACAAGATCTCTATCAAGCATTCTTAAACTACAATACTCACCTGCTGAAATGAAGAAACAGATTGGGGTACTCTTCTGGCTCTGTCAAAGTCACCTACTACAGGACAGGCCCAAAAAAGAAAATAACAGAACACCACTAGCCGTCACCTTCAGCCCCCAACTAAAACCTCTCCAGCGCATCATCAAGGATCTACAACCTATCCTGAAGGATGACCCATCACTCACAGATCTTGGGAGACAGGCCAGTCCTTGCTTACAGACAGCCCCCCAACATGAAGCAAATACTCACCAGCAACCACACACCACACAACAGAACCACTAACCCAGGAACCTATCCTTGCAACAAAGCCTGTTGCCAACTGTGCCCACATATCTATTCAGGGGACACCATCATAGGGCCTAATCACATCCGCCACACTATCAGAGGCTCGTTCACCTGCACATCTGCCAATGTGATATGTGCCAGCAATGCCCCTCTGCCATGTACATTGGTCAAACTGGACAGTCTCTATGTAAAAGAATAAATGGACACAAATCAGATGTCAAGAATTATAACATTCAAAAACCAGTCGGAGAACACTTCAATCTCTTTGGTCACTCGATTACAGACCTAAAAGTGGCAATTCTTCAACAAAAAAACTTCAAAACCAGACTCCAGTGAGAGACTGCTGAATTGGAATTAATTTGCAAACTGGATACAATTAACTTAGGCTTGAATAGAGACTGGGAGTGGATGGGTCATTACACAAAGTAAAACTATTTCCCCATGTTTATTCCCCTCCCCGCCGTTCCTCAAATGTTCTTGTCAACTGCTGGAAATGGCCCACCTTGATTATCACTTCAAAAGGCTTCTCCCCCGCCCCCCCAAATAGCTCACCTTAAGTGATCACTCTCGTTACAGTGTGTATGGTAACACCCATTGTTTCATGTTCTCTATCAATATAAATCTCCCCACTGTATTTTTCACTGAATGCATCCAATGAAGTGAGCTGTAGCTCACGAAAGCTTATGCTCAAATACATTTGTTACTCTCTAAGGTGCCACAAGTACTCCTTTTCTTTTTGTATTAACTGTGTAACTATTTATGCAACTAAAAGTTGCACTTAAAGGATTTTTCTCCAGAGCAGTTTCTAATATTTCTCCTTTTGCCTGGGTTTGTTTCTCTCCTAGCTGAACTATGTGGTGTCCTGCAGTCGCCTATGACCTTTCTGAGTCCTGGCCCTGTGGTGAAAGTGGTGTTCCATTCTCTGACCCTTGCTGCCTTTGGCATTGAGTACATGGTCTTCAGAGTCCAAGGTATGGTAAGGTGACACACGCACTGCTCAATAGAGAGATGGCTGGTAGAGAGTGAGCTGAACCATTTGACCTCCACTTCAAACTAACCTATAAAATTTCAGGACTCTGCTTGCTTCCAGAAGGCAGTAGGGTGGATATAGAAGAGGGGACTCCCTTCTGGGGGAACCAAGTGAGTTCTTATTGAGCACCAAAATAGAGCTCTCATTTTACTGAGTCCTACATGAGAAATTAGAAAAACACAGAATGAAGAAAGCTGGAATGACCCTAAAATTGGCTTTGATATTTCTTTTTACAGAGAACATAAATAACAAGCAGAAATGTCTTGAATAATGGAAAATAATCACTATTGGTATCAAATTAGTTGGCTGTCCAACTGTGTTTTTGTTTTCCAGACTAATTTTAATTTTAAAATGAGGCATTTTAATTTTCAGCTTTCTTTACATGGACTTTAATCTTCTAGGGGCAGTCACGTGGTATTGTCTGGGCCATTGGTGGAAGTGTATTTAAAAGACAGGTGCAAATTGAATCCCAAAGCTTCTTTCTAGGGCCAAAGATTGGAAAGGCAGTGAAACGCCCCAAGGATGTGGACCAAGAATTGTTACGCTGTAGGGATGTCATTCTCACAGACCTGGAAGGATTGATCCAGTCACCAGGATATCCCCATGGCTATCCTAACACCACCAGGTGAGAGTGAACTTGTTTAATCCTGTTTCTTGGAACCTCTTAAATTAGGTTCTACAAAACTGTGGATGATCTGGGATGAATGAATATGACTTCTTCCATATCTAACTTCTGTGTTTCAATACACATTTTTTGAAAAACTGAACAGGTTCCACAATTACCTTCTGTGGCTCCTATCTGCCTCTCACGTGAAGGCATGGTGATCAGAAGGGCTAGTGCTACTACACCCTTTCTAACAATTAGTGGCCAAATCTGGCATCGTTCTGGTGAAACCATTCATCATGTCAGATGAAATGCTGAAAGGGGCTCTCCCTCCCCGTCCTCTGGCATAGAATAACTCAGGCAAGGTGGTAAAAAGGGCAGTTCCTAGCCCTTTCTTCTCCTAGCTTTTCCCACTAGGAGGGAGCGGTGAGTAGGGGTGGTTGCTCAGTGAAGTGTTAGGCAGCGAGGAATCCTCGTTGGCATTGGTCCATCTTGTTTCTGAATCAGTGTCATAATTTTATGTCCACTTTCATCAATTGGATGATAGTTTATTTTATTATTCATAATTTCTATACCAGAAATGGATTCAAACCAACATCCCACCCTGGATTAGAATCTCCACTTTGTTTTCTGGGGTTTGTTTGTTTGTTTTTTAAAACAGACTCAAATTCTTTTCTTTCCTTGTTCCTTCCACCCCATTTTAGTAACAATCCCTTGGAAATGTGAGCCAGTTGTAGGGTGCATGTGATTGGGTGTTAGAGTGTTTTGAATTTGTTCTTGCCCTGCAGCTGCCACTGGCGAATTGTAGCCCCGTTAAAATCCATCATTCGGCTTGATTTCCTGGCCTTCTGGACTGAAAAGACTCTGTCTGATTGCCATGGACAACTGATGGTGTACGAAGGATTTGGGCCAAGCAAGGAGTTGATAGGTGAGAGACTTGCTTGTGGTGCTGCTGAGAGTGGAAGAGGGAAACTCTTCCAGTTTTCTTAGCAGACCACTGGTCAATTTGCCACATGAAAAGAAGAATTCCAACTTTGTTTCTGTTAATACTGACTTTAGGGGAGTGTCTTCTACTAATTCATCGTCATTTCCATTTCTAGGAACCACTTCTGTAGCTCTGTTGTAGAGATGGGATTGGTTGATTGTTTCACTGTTCACGATAAATTTGCCTTAGAGGCAGGTGTCAGTCACCAAATTGTTGGCCATTCAATATCTTGGGAAAAAATGCACATTCGCATGTGGAATGCTTCCTATGATGCTTCTCTCAACAATGCTGTGCATGACAGTAAGAAAGTGACAGTTGAACTGGAAATAAATTGCAGCAGATACTATTATGGGGCCCTCAAGGAATTTCTACTAATTTCTACTAACTAAAAAACAGTTCTAGCCTTCAGGGCACTGAATTGGCTCATTCTCCAATGAACGTGATGCCCTGTGATCAATCCATTGGTCTCCACATAAAAATGCGTCTTATATGAAAACTGTTAAACAACAAAATAACTTCCAAAGAGACTGTTCCCTCCCTTGTGTGTAACCCTAACAGTCCAAACATTTAAATGGAAGAATAACTAAAATCTCATTAGCGCCATAGCATGACCGGTGTGTAAGATTATAGGATCGGTTAATTTTCAGCCATCAGAGATGTCTGTCTGAAAGCACTATCTTCCCCAACCCAACCACCGTTCCCTAAAGCTTTTAATGGTTACAGCAGGTGTGTTTTTACCTCTTGGTTTGTTTTAGTCAAAGGGCACTTTCTCTGTTGTGAGAAGGGCACTCTTTTTTGTTTATAAGAAGCGTGTACAATAACATTTGGAATTCTGCTCTATGTTAGCACTACACTACAAACATAGGTCGATGTAACTACGTCACTCAGGAGTGTAGATTTTCCACACCCCCTGAATGACATAGGTTATACCAACCTAACCCCCAGTGTAACCACACTGTGTCAATGGGAGGGCTTCTTGGGGAGGCGGAGTACCTATGTCAACAGGAGGAGGTTTCCTGTTGGCATAGGTAGTGTCTCCACTAAAGCTGCACCAGGGCAGCTGCAGCTCTGTAAGTGTAAACAAGCCCCTCAGCCTGTTAATCAGAGTAGAATGAACTCAAGGTGGCTCAACAGGCTGAGGTTTCATTTCTCACTGATACATGAGGTATTTATAAAGGTATAGTTTAAGGCTTCATTTTTCTGAGATGCGGTATAACCGGTCTGGGTAAAATACAATAGCCTAGCATTGTGCCTTTCATGGTTACCAGTTGGAATCCTATTACCTGGCAGGTAACTTCTGTGGGGAAATTTCACTCTATCCTTTAAAGTCTGATGGTCCAGTGGTGATGCTGACCTTCACATCCAGTGTTGAAGTGGCTACAGAAGGGTTTGTTCTGACCTACTCTTTCCATGATCTACAACCTGGTAAGTTGGTTGCAGATTTGGTTTTCAGTGAGGAGTGGGAGCGGAGTATAAAAGAAGGTTATGCAAAATGTAAGAGAAAAATACATAGCAGGAGAGTCTCGTGACCATTTATAAAAAGAAAACAAAACTAAAGAAGCAGCTTTTTAATAAATCTTCATACAATATCTGGAAGATGTAAAACAGTACAGTAGAGAGAGGCTTATCCTATCTCCTCCAGAGAGGAGGCTTATTGAGCATCAGAAGTCTGGTTCCAGCCCAGTCTCTGCTATTTACTAGGTATTCAAGCAATTCACCAAACTTCTGCATTTTCTCTTCCTATCTGTGAAATGAAGGTCACTAATTAACAGCCTAACCAATGTACTGTATCTTCCGGTGACCCCACCCATTCTGCTCTGCATAAATTACTAACTCCTATCACCATCCCTACTTGTTGACTTCTTTCATGACCATTCTTTTCCTTTCCCTCTCTCCTTATGCACTGAACTCCCTCCCTGAACTAGTATGCAAGTCTGCTTTACTCCTTCAAACACCTCCCCCACACCTCAAGACTCACTTCTGCTGCACCTACAAGAATAACTAGCTAACTAATACAACAGTTAAGGTTGGCTAGTTTTTGAAAATGATAGATAAAAAAAATTGACTTTTTTTCTTCATCACTCATCACCTTTCTCTTGTAGCCCTGGATTGGAAGCCCTTTGGGGCAGGGACTGTCATCCTTGTGAGGATAACACCTAGCACACTGGATGCTACTGTCCTACTACGAAATAACTTTTGATACCCTGGGATCAAAGACATAGATATGAAAAATTATTGCTTTGTCCCTTAGGATACTTCTCTTTTTCATGAAAGCAAATCACTTTGTGATCACAACAACCTAATCCATCAATTTCCCCCCGCCCCCTTTTGTTATGCCACATAACAAAACAAGCAGAATGTTTTGTCCATGTAAAAGGTCTATCCAATATAAGCATACTGTCAGTTCTGGTAAATGAGTTTTACTATTATGTATGTGGAGACCATACAGATCTTACTGTAAATATAGGGAAAACTACCTGACACACTGTGTCAGAATATGGTTCTTAATGCCTAATCACTCAAGAGTCCTTGTCTACCCATTGAGGCATTCAGAATCCCTAGTTTATTTGTATGGTGAGTTTAACCTTTAACAGTGAGTATGGTAACTCTCTCATTTTAGGTTCTGCTTTAGGAAAATTGAAAGCTGCTGAAAAAGGTAAGATCAGTTCTAGCTCTCTATGCCAGCCATGCAGGGAGGGAAGATGCAAACAATCAAACCAAAAATAGCTTTTCTAAATGTCTCCTGGATTTTGGTTGTGGGAGGGGCTCTGCTATGGCTAACTTCAATACCAGAACGTAGCCAGTAATATAGCCATCTTAGTGCCTTAACAACTGCCCTTCATTCAGTCTGGGTGGTACGTCCACAGTTCTGTTTCTTTAATATTAGCTGGCTGCTGCTTTGTTTCTGTTCCTGCATTGTGAGCTGCCACACAGGACCAGAGACGTGTTGGTAGCTGGAACATAAAGGAATTCTTAGCTAATCTCAAAGCCAGCCTCAGCTCCCTCAGATTTTGAGTGATGGGAAAGGAACTCTGTCTGCTTTTCCCCCTTTGCCCTTGCATCCTGGAGTTCTAGCTAAACTGGGTAGGCTGTCATGCCATATGTGACACATCTGGGAGAAGAAGCATACTTTTTTTAAAGCTTGAAAATGTGAACCCTAGTGTGACATCCAGTTTTTCTAGACCCTTCCCTATGTCATTCCCAATAGCCTGCAGTTCTTCCTCTCTCACTGCCCCACCAAATGTACCCAGCTCCATGCCACACCTTAGTCTTAATCTAAATGTGTGTGATGCCCAATTACTAGTGGTGAAGTAACTGAAAATGACTGTCGTTTCACAACCTACATAAATGAAACTTACAAGCAAAAGGACTTTGGAGAAGCCTGGAGTAAATAAAGAGTAAAATTTATTTTACGAATAAGTAAATTTCAGCCCTGCAGCCTGCTCTACTCTACTAAATAAAACGGAGGAAATACATCCATTGGTTTCAATGGGCTTAGCCCAAGGATGTTTTTCCAGGTATGAATCTAGTCTAATTAGAAATGTTACTCTGTGGCTGAACTGTACTGGTTGTAGGATCTCAGATAGCTTGGCCTTTGGCTCTTCCCAGAGTTCAACACACTTCCCAAATGATGAGTCCCTTTTCCTTCTTCTAGAACAGCTCTCCTATTTTAAATATACCTGTTAAGGGCACTATAACAAGCTGTGCAGAGAACTACGTTTGCTGTGCAGGTAGAAGTTAGTATCAACAGGAGCTTTGTTCAAGCAGAAACCAATAGAATTTAAGTTTCACTCATAAGTCTGCTTGCTTTTGTTGTTAGAAAATCCTAGGGGATCAAGATTTTTCCAAAGCTGAGTGA
This sequence comes from Eretmochelys imbricata, assembly GCF_965152235.1. Lineage (NCBI taxonomy): Eukaryota > Metazoa > Chordata > Testudines > Cheloniidae > Eretmochelys > Eretmochelys imbricata. The sequence goes on along the minus strand of NC_135572.1, from coordinate 251,363,786 downwards.
AAAATTTTGGATGAAACTTTTTCACACCCCTTCCCCTCCAGCGTGGGGGGGAGGAGGGGAAATAAAAAAGCAGATTCAGGTTGACTGAGGCCTTTTGCAAACTTGTATAGAACTAACTGAATTGTTTCAGTGGAAGTGGGGGAGTTGAAAAAATCAAAGCATTTTGTTACGACTATTGAAAATGACTTCATTATGAATTTTAGTTCAATTTTTGCTTTTGAAATGCTAAACTCAAAAAAGAAAGTGGTTTTTCCTTTTGGGTCTAACAAAATGCTTCCTTTGACTAAAAAAAAAAATCACTCTCCCCATCTCCCAGTTATGCCAGTGATCAAAAAAAGAATCCGTTGTTTGTACAGCTCTAGCATTTTCAGACCATTTGTAATGAATGTTCGAGAAGACAGATTCCTGTCAGGGCAAAATCTCAACCTCTGAAACGCTCTCATTTTTCTCTTTAAGGGTGTCCAATCTTGGATCTAATTCCAGTTGGATCAGCTGAGATAACATCTCCTAATTACCCCAACACTTATCCCAACATGCTGAACTGCACTTGGACAGTTTATTCCACTTCAGGAAATAGATTGAGAGCTGTGATCAGAGACTTGGTAACAGAAAATGCAAGAGACTGCATTTGGGACTCTTTGAGCATCTATGATGGTCCAAATAACTCTTCAGGACTGCTCGGTGTGTTGATCTCTCTCTCTCTCTCTCTCTCCTGCCTTGTCTCAGGGAAGTTCCCCAACATATGATGTGGGGACAATCTCTCTATGTGGGGAATGAAACAAGGTGAGGGAGAGGGAAATATGAGTTACTGTAGGTTTTCCAAAGGTAATGAGTGCTTCTGGAATTGTTCTACAGTTCCTACTGGGCGGGGACTAGGATGGACCCTGAAGAAATCTGAACTCTGTCTTCTCTCTAGAACTATTTATGGGTGTAACAGTAAGAGGGAGCTGCTGTCTCACTATCTTTCTGTTTCCATTGTTCCTTTGCTCAGTCTTGTGTATCTTATGACCTGCTGCACTACATTCTATATGTGCATCTGATCTAATATGCCGTTCATGGACAGATACTATTCCTTTATGTTTTGAATAGTGAAGGTAGTCTTACTGTTTTGGCATAAACAGAGTAGGATTGTTTTAGAATGTAAGTCTCCTTTTCTTGAGTATGGCTCTTCTTTTTTCTTTTTCTTCTGCAGCTTTGACAGAGGACCCTTAGAGGCTGAAGCTGTTAGTTTGATGATTAAGGAAGTACTATGTCTTGTGAAACACAACTATATGGAGGACTTTGTCAAAGCTTTTCCTCAGACAGTTTACTAACAAACTGCCCAGAGCATCTCATAACTGAATATTCTTGGGAGGAGAAAAATATTTTCACCCTCTTCAGGAAGGATATTAAAATACTCCTGTACTTAAAGTATTATCCCGACATACTGTAGCACTAGACTTATCCTGGAGCACTCAGACATTGAATAACTTTGGGCAAATCATTTAAGATCCTAGCAGAGCTAGCAAAAGAACTGTAATTGGACTCCTACCCCGGGAGTCTCCATTGTCATTATAATGTTTTGACATATCTAATTGGCCTGGGTTTTATTTTCAAAAATGTGGCTGCCCTAGGAATAAGTTTAGCACAATTTGACAGACAAATTTGCTTTGTCACTGTGTAAGTGCTCACTTCTTCATAATTTGCAGCTAGTTTATGTGGCCAAAAGAAGTCTCTTAGCCTGTTATCAAGCAGCAGCTACCTGACTCTACATTTCAAGACGGACAGGTCTGTGGGGAACAGAGGCTTTAAAATTCTGTTTGAAGAGGTGAATCGGTGGCCAGCACAGAAGAGTAGAAGTGGCATAGAACTTGAAAGCAAATGTAAGTAATGCTGTAGGGCTTTCTCTCTCCCAGTCCAAATAGCCTTCTTGTATCTAAATAGTAGTAGAGGTCTCCAGGAAGGGAAACTTGAATGTATACAAGTCTGCTGAGGTGACCTGTCTCCTGAAGGAATTGTCCTACACTCAGCTGAGGATGCCATGATGGCCAATTTTCATTCTCAGCTATGGACTTGGCTGTTAGTTGTACTACTAGAGGTATGTTGCTGAGGTGTTGATTTTCCGGTCCCTGCATAATTCCAGTCATGAGTGGATCAAATAGCAATATTCTTACTGAATTAATGTACAAGGCTGAACACTGGATCTTAGCTTAGTGGAGGGAGAATGTGGTTAACATACCTGTCAAGGTTCCTTCCCCACTCTCTGAACTCTAGGGTACAGATGTGGGGACCTGCATGAAAACCTCCTAAGCTTACTTTTACCAGCTTAGGTTAAAACTTCCACAAGGTACAAACTATTTTACCCTTGGACTTCCACTGCCACCACCAAACGTTTATCTGGGTTTATTTTATTAGGAAAGCGTTGTTTGGAAATGTCTTTCCCCCCAAAATCCTCCCAATCCTTGCACCCCACTTCCTGTGGAAGGCTTGGTTTACAAAAAAAATCCTCACCAATTTGCATAGGTGACCACAGACCCAAACCCGTGGATCTTAAGAACAATGAGAAAAGCATTCAGGTCTTACAAGAAGAATTTTAATAGAAGAAACAGTAAAAAAAGAAGTAACAATAAAAAGAATCACCTCTGTAAAATCAGAATGGTAAATACCTTACAGGATAATTAGATTCAAAACATAGAGAATCCCTCTAGGCAAAAGCTTAAGTTACAAAAAGACACGCAGACAGGAATATCCATTCTATTCAGCACAGCTTAATTTCTCAGCCATTTAAAGAAATGATAATCTAACGCATATCTAGCTAGATTTACTTACTAAGTTCTAAGACTCCATTCCTGTTCTGTCCCCGGCAAAAGCATCACACAGACTCTCTCTCCCTCCCTCCAGCTTTTTAAAGTATCTTGTCTCCTCATTGGTCATTTTGGTCAGGTGCCAGCGAGGTTATCCTAGCTTCTTAACTCTTTACAGGTGAAAGGATTTTTCCTCTGGCCAGGAGGGATTTTAAAGGTGTTTACCCTTCCTTTTATATTTATGACAATACTTAATTTTACTTTTTTTTATAGTCCTGACCACCGCACCAAAAGCTTAACTGAAAGAATGGTTCTCTAGATGCTGATTGCACTCACAGGAAACCAATAAACTCTTCCATGTCTGCTCATGTCTCTTTGACAAGAGCTCATCCAACAATTCTTACTAAAGGGATGTGGCTTCTCCTGTGGCTCTGGAGGCAGGCCAGAGGTGTCTGTCACAAGGCCGTGTGACCCAAAGGCTAGTTCCATAGATGCTGGAACTGGGGATGCAGCAGCACCCTCTCGCTTGAAGTGGTTTCCATCATATACAGGGTTTACAGTTTTGTTCAATGGCTTTCAGCACCTCCTCTATAAAAATGCTTCCAGAACTACTGACCTGTGGAATGTTCCAGAATATCTTCCATAGAGATCCAAAAAGAGGCTCTGATGCACTAGGTCCATTACTGTTCTTGATGATTTCCTCCACTACACTTGCAGTGCCAATGAAAACAGCTTGACCAGGAATTTTTTAATTGACTGTTGTTCCCTTAAATTTCTCACAGGTCCACCTACTAAGTTAACAGCTTCTGAGGAAAGTAAATATTGTTCATTTAAGGTTTCAACTATCTCTTCTCTCTCACACCAGCCCCTCCCACAGTAAACACCTATTAGAAAATTAATGGTGTGGGAAGCAGATGATTCACCCAGTTTTTCAGGCTCTCCCCCCTTAATCCCACCAGATGTACTTGGGGATCTTGGTACTCTTGATAGGGTGTTTCTTCTGTTTGAGCACGTCTGATATTTCACTGTCTGGATTATTATGCATGTTTAGCTTTGTCAAGCTATGACCAGTAAAATATAACTAACAAAATGAAACCAATTCCAGACAAATGTGGCACTCCAGTGGTGGATCCATTCCCAGTGGACAAGTCTGAGAGGAATGTGAAAGCAGCCGGAGAAGAGCCAGGCAAGCCAAGGGTGGTCGGTGGCAGACCAGCACCTCAAATGTCCTGGCCCTGGCTGGTTAGTCTACAGTACAAGAATGAGCACTTCTGCGGAGGCTCTCTGGTTGCTGAGAAGTGGGTCCTAACAGCTGGACACTGTAACTTCAGGTGGGCAAGGTCTTTAACCCTTACAACAATACCACAGTGGCGCATGCTAGCCTGCCGACATTGGCAGCCTCTAAATCATTGTTGCTCCCTGACAAGTAAAACCACTTCATACTACTTCTTGCTTCACAACTGTCCCAGAAGTGTGTGTTTACCTCCTCTTCCTCCCTGTTGCTACAGCCCTTTTTGTACATTCCCCTTCCTCCTCCTCAACACATACAATTTCCAGGGATCTTCCATCAGGGCATGTGGTGGATACTAAGGTTTAATTCATCTTGGGTACTGGGTGAGCAGTGTAATCACTCCCATTATCAGTGAAAATCTCCTCCTAAAATAACTTCTACTGGCACTAATAGGTCTCTCCACAAGTTTGCTTTTCCACATATAATAGTATGGCTAGCCTAGTGTGGTGCCTCGACCAGCCCAAGCCAAAGAGTTAATTATTACACTACATGTGAGGGTTAACTTAACTTGATGTGTGCCTTGGGATCTCTTCACTATTCAGTGGTGGTGAGACTGTGGCAGTTGCACCAGAATCTCATTTAAAGCATTGAGCTGAATTGTCTGCCATGACTCCGTAACAGAGAGAGATGCAGAATGATTCTTGGAAAGGTTTGGCACACTTGTGTGGCCTGAATATTTGTGTCAGTGTAGACTTCAGCAAAACTAGACTCCAATTTCTGCTATAGTGATTAGTGTCACTAAGACTGAGTTTCGAGAATACTGGGCTGCCTTGTTTAAAAGTACACATGGACAGTAGTGCAAACATTTTGGAAATTGAAAGTTGATCTCTCCTTTTTTTTTTTTTTTTTTTTTTTTTTTACAATATGGTAACTTCTGATTGTTTTGGGTGGAATTTTCAAATAGCATAAATCCCATTGAAAACCAGTCAGATTTGTGCTTCAAAGTCACATAGGTGCTTTTGAAAATCTCATCCATTATCTTAAGTAGAATTTTATGCCCGTTTTGTATATGGAGGTTTTGTTTTCTTAATTGAACTGAAAATGTGTGTTCTGTTTTTCCTTGCCCAGTGCTCAGACAGACAGGATAGTTCTGGGGAAAACTTATTTGCTGCCAAACATAAAAGGCAACAACCCTGTCCTTGTGAAAGCTGTGCACACACACTATAACTTCAGTGGATTTCCTTCTAGCAATGATCTCACTCTCTTGGAACTGGAGAAACCCATCAAACTAGGTACTATCTGGAGTCCAGTTTTTGTATTACAACTCTAGTGTGTCGAAGTATGTGGTGCGGGATTGGCATGCTCCATTGAGAAGGTTCTGATCCAAGACATGCTGTCTGATTAAATATATGTAATATAACTCTGTTATCTTCAATAGACATTAGGACACCACTACTATCTATATGAGCTCATGGGGAGCCTGATCCAAAGCCCAGGGAAGTCAGTGGAAAGACTCCTGTATTTAAAATAGTACTTAAAATTCTAAATTTAGAAGAACCAAGAATAAGTACATAGTTTCCATTGTGGGGCCCTTCCTTTTTCTCATTGCATAAAGATTTGTATGTATAACTCTCTGGCACTGACAGGCACCTTTCTTTTGAAGCAAAGTATCTTGTTTGACAAAGCAAGTTAGCAGTGTTCAGAATTTAAAGGAATAGTGTGTGTTTACCACTCTACCAAATATCCTCTTAGCTGTGTAGAGATAGTCAGAGAATATCCATCCATGGTTAACCTGGGATTTAATTCATGAGTAGGGATGTTTGTTCCAAAAAATACTAATGTCACAGCTTGTTCAACAACGTATTGGTGGAATAGAAATGTGGTGTAAACAGAGTTAGTGCCCACTAATTCTGAACTTAGAGTGAGTGAACCGCGGACCCTGCTGTACACCCTCTTCGTGTGCTGTTGCTAATGCAGATCAAACTCCTCTTTCCCTCAATCCATTGAATCATTGTGTAGTTAGGGGGAGACTGGTCCACTGGTGAAAGTTTTTTTTGTGACTTGCTTGCGTGACAGGGTTAATTGTCACCGACTTAGGAGTGTGCACTTGCTTGAGTTCTGCAGGAAGCCTAATTAAAAGTCTCCAACTTGGTTTCTCTGTCACAGTGTTTCAGAAGTCTCCCTCCCTCCAACTCCTTTATCAGACCAAAGTAAAGTAATGTCAGCCATCTTGTGGTATGGTCACTGGGCAGAGAAATATCGTGAGACACTCACATTTCATGTAATTGTGACCTTTTAAAATGGTTCTTTCAGGCCTTCAGACAGTCCGGGGGAGGGGAGGGGGGGGAAATCTAACTAGAGCCCATATGGTTCTCTGATTTGTTTCATGGAGTAATGAGTTGTTTGGTTTGGGGAGAAGTGGTGACTAGGAGAAAGGGGGTTAGAAAAACTGGAGATCGGTTAAATAAAAAAAAGGGAAGGTATACCAAATACTGACCTGATTCTCTTCTACTCAGGAGACTCTATAGCAATAATTTGCTTACCAGATAGAGATGAGGAAATAAGCATTGATGCAAGATGCTTAACAGCAGGATGGGGAGCAACAGAATCGGGCAGTAAGTACATGTTACTTTTCTAATACTAAAGAAAACCCTGAAGTCCAGAGCCCTGTGAGAGCTTAGTTGCTTGTTGCCTTCAACTCAGTTCATTTTTTGTTTCCAATATTGTCCACATTGTTTCTAAACAGGAAAGAAGGCATAGTGACTGTCCCAGAAACCTCCCCCTGTTAAAACATAGGGTAGAGAAAGGGTAACAACAAACTTGAATGTGGTGAGACAATTCTCATGGTATCTAGATGCCTCTGATCTCCTTGACCCTTGTCATTTGGTATTTTGGTGGTGTTAGATGATCTCCACTTGGGGGTGGAGGAGCTGGTGTTAAACCCCTAATTGTTCTTGAATGATAGTACAAGAGGACCAGGAAAGTTGTTTGTTTTTTTGTGGGGGGTTCTCCCCTGACTTTTTCCTGGCAAGGGTTTATTAACATACTCTCGGTGTTCTGTTGGCTCACTGCATGCATGTGTAACTGTGCTACAGGAGGGTGGAGCTTTGTCCTCATTCAATGGCTGGTCCCTATAGTGCTTCCAGTGAATGGACTTAGTTCATGATTTAGCACAGCTGACCCTCAGCTATAATTTTAGCTCTTGGGATCCAGGGTTCAAACCCAGCTGATGACACCGGTGCAGTGAGTTATACCTGTCTGTGTGAGTGGAGGGGAATTCTTGTTCTCTGAAGACACACATGGAATCTCATTCCATGCAATGTGTCAAATGTGCATATGAAATGATGCAAGGTTCTAAAATTATGTGTAAATGGAAATAATTTCTGCAATAGTAATCCCCAAATTGTAGTGTCAAGAGATGCCTGGCCTGGCTGAAAAGGTTAGAGGATAACTAACATAGTACATGTCTTAAATATGTAACCTCTTGTCATCCTGCCTCAATGGCACGTCTCTATGCATCCTTTGTTTTCACTAGAGGATGAATACTCCATCAGGCTGCAGCAGACAAATATACCTCTCCTCTCCAACGAGGCCTGTGTGAGCTACTGGGGACAGGATATTAAAAATACCAACATTTGTGGTGGAGCTGCTGGAGCAACTGCTTGCTCGGTATGTACTTGGAGTGGTGGATATGAATACTTGCTTTCCAGGCTACTACTGGTGGCAAAAATGTAGCTTACCTAATGGGCTCCTGGGCACTGTGGTGATACCACTAATATCGTTGAAGGTCAGAGTTTGAAACAGGACCCTGGTAACTCAGCTGATCTAAATATTTGTGATCTGATTAAAAAACCCTCTTTACTCTCTAATAGCAGCAAGTAACTTTTTTTCCCCCCTTTTTACAGGGAGATTCTGGAGGGCCACTGATATGCATGAAAAATGGGTATTATAAGCTGATCGGCATTGTGAGCTGGGGCAGTGATAATTGCCATCCAGCGTCACCAACGGTTTATACCCGAATTTCTGCCTACAGGGACTGGATTTCTTCAGTCACTAATGGAAAAGTGTGATTGCTGAACTGAACTTTTAATTCTCCCTTTTTAAATGGGGAGGAATGTGTGAAATATGCACGGTAAAAATACCCAAGAAATATGGCAGCATCTGTCACATACCCTGATTTTTCTTTAAACATCTGAAGTGACTGTACTAATGCTCAGTCTCAGCTGTCTTCTTCGAATGGCAAATCCAACACACTGGCAACTCTAGCACGAAAAATCCGTTTCCCAATAGGTGTATGTACATGGATACACATCTCTCCGTACATGGTTAGCATTGCCATTATTAGGGCCAAATTCTCTGCTGGTCTAAATTAGTGCAGTTCTTCTGAAGTCAATAGTGCTGCATTAATGTACAAACAACATGTGTGTGTTTTTTAAATATATATATTTAGCCTGGCAATGTTCAGCTGCTGTGCCCTTGACCACTGACAGAACTTTTTAGATCCACTATTCCCAAAAGCATAATACAGACCAGCTGGTCAGATTCAGTTCAGGATCGCCACTGTACTTAATACCCTGCACTTAGATAGTCTTGTTGAAACCAAGTGCCTTGTCTGGTAGAAGTAAAAGGGGAGATAATGAAGAAATATCTTGACCAGCTGTTACAGGGTAAAGGTGCCAAGAAAAGGAGGGAAAAGCACAGACATGTAAGCTGAGTGACCATGTCCCTTCCCAGTCTTTATTATTCATGGGAAGATGATGATGTAAATGAAAACATTGTAGAAGGTAACCGTCAACCACCCAATGAGGAACCGGAATTAGAACAAGAGTGTGGTGTATCTCCCACTGCTACTAGTCTTGTCCCCCATGACCTCACGTTTCAGTGACCATTCTGGGCATGCTGGGTGGTGCATGGTTGGTCTGGCAATTGGAGGAAATCAGCTGTCAGCAGTTGTAACAGGATGTGAGGTGCAGCTCTATGGCTGTTTGTTTATTTATTTTTAAAATTCTTCAAGGTGTAAGGGGATGGGGTGGATCTGTCCAATTTACCAGGAAGTTTATGCTCCTCTCACACACCCTTTATATAGGGGAGGGCTCCAGGGTGACTAAGAAAGAATTACCTTGGCAGGAAAGGATCTGTGAGGGAAGAGGATCCTGAGATCTCTTTTTTTTAAAAAAAAAAAAAAAAAAGCTACCCCTTTCCCCCATTCTCTTTTAAAGGTGGGGATGACTAGTTGGAAGAAATTACTGCAGCTAGATAGCATCAAGACGCTTCATTTAGCTAACAGGCTTTTGTTTCTTTATCGAGAAATCTGTTCCTTGCTTTGTTAGTTTCATGAATTCCTGTTCTTGCATCAAACTTACATCTTCAGAGTTTTTTCTGTGCATGCTTCTTGTCTCTTATAGCACTGTGTGGGGTCACGAAGATGCACTAAGTGCTCATCCTGTCAGATGCTTCCAGCCATGCCATACATGCAGCCCTCCCACAGCACTAAAAATAAGTATTAAAAACTACTACAGCCGCAAAGAGTGGCGTGGGAGTAGGACACACCTAAGCCTTTGTCCGACTGCTATCTGTACTGCCAAGGCCGAACATTTAAAAAAACATGAGTCAGACCCTCTCAAAATTATGAGATTAGCTTAAAAAAAATACATTTAGGGCTATTTATTTACTTTGTGGTTTTTAGGATTCATGTTTTTAGCCCTTGTAGTTAGGGAGAAAAGATCGGGGGGAAAAATTTTCCCCAACAAAAGCTGAGATTCTCACAGTCACATGACTCTGGGGCATTAAGAAAAACACCAAATAGGAGACTATCTCTAAAATCATGAGTAGACCATATTGTGTGCTCAGACACTACTAGAAGTCCTCTGTCTGTAGAGGCAGCTGCCATTTTTGGGACAAAAGGTGAGACAAGGTGTTATGGAAGAAAAATGCCCTGTTCACATGCTTTCCTAGAGATTTGACTTTTCTGTTCTGATTTCTTGTTTTCCCTTCACCTACAATTAAAGTAATTTAGACAAACTACATGGTTGCTTTGTGTATATCAAAATAACACTGAATTTCAGAAGTTTCAGGGACAGAATTCTGAATGACTGATTTAGATTGATGCTTACTGATTCTGAAGTCAGATCACCTGCTTCCAGATTCCAAAACATACTTGGAGAGCTTGTAATTCCGACAAGGAGTCAATAAAGGACAGCAGCTTACACTCCTGTTTGCACAAAATTTTCAGATTCAAGAGACCTAGTGTTAATCACTTCTACTGGAAGGGTGGGGATTTAATTTTTCTTTCACTTTGGCCTATGACCTGCTCCTTGGATCATAAGCTCATGTGACTTTACAAAAATCCTTCTGAATATTTTCAGTAGCTATGAGGTAAGCCAGCTGTCCTTGGCCAGTGCTGAGCTGAGATGCCTTCTTGGCTGTTATCAGTAGCTGCAGTTTGAGGAAACAGAAATACCTAACCATACTAGGTGTCTTAAGTAGTCTCTCACCAAATAGCTGTTTTTCTCCTGAAGAAAGTAAATAGGAACAACTGGAAGTGACCTACTATATATTCAAGGTTCCTGCTCAATATTCAGGATCCTAGACCTATTCCTTTTATTGTTCCAGGTGGCTTGCTGTGAATTTGTAGTTATTTATTTTTATCTGTATTTCTTACAGGAAATACTTTTTTTTAAAAGACTCAGAATAATTAAAAGAACACTGTATAGACCTAAAAATAACAAATCAATATGTTTCTGAAACAAATTACTTGGAAAATAATTTATTCTCTTCCTTACTAGCCAGGACCTGAGTTCAGGACTCTAGATTTCCCCTACTATAGCTGGTGATGTTACATCTAAAGGAAAGGTAAGGAAGACACACAAATGATCTGATCTTCAGAGATGTTGAGCACGCACCACAATCATTGAATTGAGTGGGATTATTTGTGAGTAACTTTTGGCCAGAAAAGAAGCTAGTGTGCTGAATTGGAAGTTGACATAGGAGCGGGAGGCCAGGAGAGAACCCTCTTCTGTTTGTGAAAATAGTAAGTTCTTGGATGAAAGGTTTGGTTTGGTGTCTGTATGTAAGACTGTGTGTGTGTGTGTGTGTGTGTATATATGTATATGCATACACACCCATTTCCTCCTTTGTTAACTATATTAAATACACAGCGAAGTTTAGAGCAGAATTGAAACCTATTCTCTCTGTACAACCTCTTTTGAATGCAGCTGAAAAACAAGGAATTTTATCTGAAGAAATACTGCAGCCTTACTGATGATTTCTCTCTTCCAAACCTGCTTGCTGCAGTTTTAATGCTTCGTCATTTCTCACCCTTTTAAACAATGCAGTTTTTCACCAAGGCTATGCTTTTCCTGTTACGTTGGGGGTAAAAATTTCCAAAACTTTCCTATAACTTTGGAGCTTACACCCTATTTTCAAATGTGACTTTAAATGATGTAGGAGCAGAAGTCGCTTCTTAAAATGGGAAGTAAGCTCCAAAGTTGCTTACATGCTTTTGGATACTTTTATCCTTCCTGTACTGGACAATCGCTTTTAAAATTAGCTGCTGCTGTCTGATAGGACTTTGCTGTGGAAGATTTTATAGGGGCTTGGTAACAATTCCTGAATCTACAGGGTGTAAACCATATTCCTTGAAAGCATAGCAAAAACGTACTGCTGATTAGCAGGTCTTCCATTTCATTCAGTACCCGATGTAGTATAAATATTAAGATATTTGTTTTGGTGGGGATTAACTGAAGCACTGGCTCTATCACTAGGTAAATACTAGCTCCTATTCAGGAGTGACTTAAACAATGGGCATTGACTGCACAACGTACAGTTCAGTGGAAAGTAACTTACATGTGTATGGAGTGGGTGCAAAATGTGACCACGGTGTAAGAGCAGAGAATTCTGACTTACACCCCAAATGTACTTTTAAAAACTGGAACTGTTAATTGACAGGCTGTTACGTTCTCGGTTAGTGGGATGAAGGTTTTGTGGGTATGTTTTACAAGTTTCTGAACTCTGTACCCAAATTCTATTCTAGCGGTTGTTCTCTATCTCCTCACTTTTCATAGCATTCTCTTGATATATTTTTTAATTTGATCTTGGGACTGTTTAAAATAATTGCTAATGGGTGAGCAATTTTGCTGGAGAAAAAGCATAAATACGGCCACATCATTTCTGAGATAAAACTCTCTGTCAGCTGCATTCAAAAGAGAAGTTGCACAGCCCTGAACTTGGCAAGTGTCTCTTAAAATATATATAATATGACTAGGAAGGGGGGGAATAGGTATATGCGCGTGTACATGCAAGGTCCATTCTGTATTTAAATATGAACTAATGGCTCATTTAGAGTTTTACATAAGCTACACAACACTCTGTCCTCCGATTCTATGCCCCAGTGCAGCATACGTTTGCCTTTAGTGCTGACTCTCCGGTACTGGTACACAGAGTTCAGGATTCAAGGGGATGATAGTGTGGTAGGCATTGCAGACAGTGAAGAGGCATGTTGGCTGTGATTTGTGGTTATAGCATTGTATCCTGGCCTGTGACACAGCCAGGCCACACCTGGAAAAGGAGGACCAGATCTTATGTGTGAATGTGTTTTTATTATGGTGTCTACTCTAGACAGAAAGAAGCCTCATATGGATCCTTCTGCTGTCTATGATTTGCTGGTGGCTGGTGTCCAGGCCTGGGACCTGACTGGTGACTGTGTTCCTTGTGAGCTGCTGCTCATCGGAGAGACCGCCTTCCCAGTGCTGGTGAACCCTCAGGGGCAGGTCCTGATCGCTACCTCGCAGTATGGGAAGGGCTGGATAGTGCTGGTAGCTCACAAGGGATACCTGGGGAAGACCAAGATGGCTCAGTTCCTTCAAAATGCTGTCACCTGGCTCAGTATCTTCCCCCCAAGCAGTGGTGGGGGGTCCACAACAACTTGAATCTCCATGAGAGAGCTCTCCGTAGGTCTGGCACTAGAATGCAGCCCTGCTCTGCAGTCACTTCCTCACTCGGCATTTATTGTACGGATGGCTATGATGATACACAGATGAGGGACCTAATCCAGTTTGTAAAGAAAGGTGGGAGGTTGCTCACTAGGTGTCAGGCTTGGCCTTGGGCCTATGAGCACAGCCCAGAGAGAGCGCTGTTCGGTTTCCCTGGAACCGTGTCACCCGTGCAGCTGTCATGTACTTCACAGTCAGATATGCTGAGACAGGGATCCTTGACGTCTCAGGAACGGTGTCAGTGATTCCTCTGATCACTCCATGAGTATCAGAACCATTCTACACATGTTTAAAGGTATCACTAAAAGTACTGTAAAATATTATGTAGCCTCTCCATAATGAAGGTGTCAGTCTGCTTCCATTATAAAGCTCTTTGTTAACATCCTTATAACTTCAAGATGGAAAATCTGTTTGGCCTGAAAAATACTGTACAGTCACTGAAGGCAATAAATAAATTTTTAAAAATTCCACAGTTTGAAGGAAATTGGTGAAAGTCTTTCTTAATAACAAGTCATCAAAAATTACCTCAATTTGAGTTTACTTTTCCCCTCTAGCTCAAAAATAGCTGGCTAGCGCCCCTTTAAAATTTTCCATAGTTAGTTCTCCTTAAAGATTCACCTGCTAGCTATATTTGGAAAAAAAATACATTGCAATTACACAATGTAGTTGTACATTTTTGATGGGATAATATAGGGGGTCCAGTCCTGCTCCCGCTGATTTTTGCTGTTGACTGCAATGAGAGTAAGATTGGGCAGCATGTGCCTTGTTTTCAGAGGACTTCTGAAAAACAGGCTCAAGATAGGTAGGCATGTGTGAGAGAGAGAACGAGCGAGCACAGTTGCAGTTTATTGCACATAAGGAACCTTCCACAGGTGGCGGTTAACAGATATTCTTATAGCACAAGTGCTAGAAACATTTTGTTTCTTGTCGCTGTAGGACCAGGGTTTGAGTTCAGACTCTGTGTGGTTTATTAATGGAGACATGATGGCCTCAACAGCCAAGCTTCTGCCTGAGGTCCCATTCTATGGGCTGGTCTTCACTACAGGGAGATTGACACTGCTGCAATCGATGCCACGGGCATCAATTTAGCAGGTCTAGTGAAGACCCACTAAATTTATGGCAGAGCGCTCTCTGCGGTGAAGAATTTAAAAAGTTCTCATGCTTGGAAAACCATATGTGATTATCTGCCATTGAAACAAGTGAAGACTAGAGACTAAGTGACTTGACAAAAGTTGCATAGGAAACTTGTGGCTGAAACAAAACTCATCTTTTCAGTTTTTTTGCAGTAGCATTGCAATTCACACTTCTGTGTTTGTGCTCCAAAAATATTTTTATAAAGATCACATTTTAAAACATGTAATTCTGGAAATATAACTCAGCCAATTTTACTGCTATGCTTCAAAGCAATGTGTTTTCAGATATCTGAAGAGCTGAATTGCTTAGTGAAAAGCATATCTCCTCACCTCTCTCATTCCTTTTATCTCTGCTACCACGTCAGTCATTTGCATCTCACCAACTGCTCCCCACATATGGCCATTTCATATAACAGAAGGTAAAGGGCAAGAATGAATGACATGTAACAGCCACATCATGATGATGCACAGTAAAGAGTTTAAAAAAAAAAAGCAGGCTTTGGTTTTTCATAAATGGGAAAAAAATAGACCAGATTTGCTGGGGGGAAAAGGAATGGATATTTTGGGTGGAATGAGAGAAGGGCCAGCTTGGTGCTGGGTGTGGCTAAGAAAGAGGAAGGATTTAGGTGCACGCTCTTTTCAAACATCTCCAGCAGAACTGAGGACTGCTCAGAAGGGCATTACCTTGTCAGGGCTGAACTGACAGGCTTAGGCAGCCAGGTGATTCTGATTGAAGGATATTTTGATCCTACTGTGGGCAGGGTGGGTGAACCAGACTCATGTCTCAGCTCAGATGATTCTATGCTAGTGTTGGCATTTCACCTGATGGCAACCTCTCTTGGTTTTGCAGACATGGGCTAGATCTCTGCAGGCACTTAAAGCTTCTCTTAAGAGGGGTGTGTCTGAGCTAAACGTAGTGATGGGTGGCGCACCCTCTCATTTGCTCGTCCATGGGGCTCTGGCCTTCCCTCTTGGCATGGATGGCTCCTACTGGTGTTTTCTTGCAGTGGCTCACTACATCCAGGGCCCCGTGGTAGTAGCTACGCATGAGAGCCAAACTTATGTGCTGCAGCTGATGCCATTCCTTCTCAATGCCATTATGTGACTAGGTGCTGGGAAGAAAGGGAGAATTAGCATCCACCCCAACCTAAAGAGCCTCCATGACCTGCTAACTCAGCAGAAGATGGTGTGCGAGATCTCAGCTCTGACTGACAATCTGAGCATTTACTGTTGCCAGTCCTAGAGTGACAAAGAGGCCAAGAAGATCCATGAGTTTGTGGCAGAGAGAGGGGGGCCTGCTGATTGGAGGTCAGGCTTATTGGTGGGCTTCCCAAAATAGTTACCAGAATGCTATCGCTGAATATCCTGGCAACAAAATCCTCAACCGGTTTGGAATCAGCATCTTGGGGCAATACATGGAGGTAGGTAAATACCCAGTATTACAACTGGCAGAGAAGCCACAATGTTACCACTTCTGCAGGGCGCGCTCTCAATTCCAGCAGCACCTAGCCAGGGCTGGCTCCAGAAACTGGGGCAGGACTGCATGGAATTCCTCCAAATCTCCATCAGCGGTGGCCCCACATATTCCTCCCTCCACAGTATCCTGTACACGACGCTGCACAGCAATGGGATCCCACCTGTGTGCAAGGAATGCAGAGTCCCAAACAGGCCCAAGGAGGCAGTGTTCCTGTGTCTGGCCACAGAGCTGTGCCAAACCCTGCCAGACTGTGCTAGGCTAACATCCTGTGAACTCCCCACTATCCCTCACATCACTGTGGAAGTCAACGGCATAAACCCAGGGGAAAGAAGCTCTCCATTCACTACCACCCACAGGTGGTATCCTCTGTAGAACATGCAAAAGAATAGCACTGCTTTCCATGAGCCTGATGAGACCACACCTAGAATATTGCTTGGTGTTCATAGAATCATACGTAAGGTTAAGATTTTGTCAGTTACTTTTAGTAAAAGTCAGGGACAGGTTGCAGGCAACAAACAAAAATTCACAGAAGCCTGTGACCTGTCTGTGACACTTAGAACTCCCCCCGCCCTTTTTTTTTTTTTTAACTTCTGAGGGTGGGGACTAACCACTCAGCCCCCTACTGCCTGTGATGGCTGCTGACAGCTGTGGGGACTGCAGCAGCGGCTCAGAGCTCCAGGGCTGAAGCAGCAAAGGTCACGGAGATCTGTGACTTTCACAGAATCCGTGACATCCATGACAAAATCTTGTCCTTAACCATAAGTTCAATATACAATGGCTATTGGGTTAGGTGTCGTCCATTTTCTTCCGTCCATCCCTTTCAGAAGCCAGGGTAAACTTTCCCCTACAATCCTGTAGGGGAAATACATTTCTAAGAAGTGCCAATTGCTTGAGTCATTTAGTATTGGACTGGGAAAAGCAATGGAGAACAGGACTAAGACGTGCCCCTGTGGTGATATGCAAGCACAGCATTGAAGATCCGGAGATGTCTGTCTCTCTCTCTGGGGTGGCCTCATTTACATCATAGTGCCAAAGGGCAGCCAGTTGGGTAACGTGCCTATCACTGTGAAAGGGGTTATGCGGGCTCCTTTCTTCAGGCTTGGTAAGTACATGGATAAATGCACTGCACGTCTTTCACTAGACAATGTTGCTACAGCTCCTGATTTTGAAGACCTAAACAAAAGCAGACCTCTAAGTATCAGTGACTCCACTTGGAACAGTTCTCAGTCAGCTGTTCAATGCTTGCAAGTGCTTTTTTCCCTCATCTTTCACCTTTGCTGCCACCAAGTGGCAGCATCATGTTTCTCATTTAACATTAATATTAATTTTGGGGAAGCATAGTCTATATTTTTCCTCGTCCTTTGTGTGTTACTTTCAGTCTTGTTCTTTTTCAGTCAGAGAATGAAAAATTTGAAAGCAAACAGAGTAGAGAAAGAAGTGGGAATATTTTGATAGCTGAAGGTGCTTCCTGTACATCTTTAGGAAGAGGATAAAGGAGGGTATGTCTACACTGGCAGAGTTACAGCGCTGGCAGGTCCAGTGCCACTCAGAGCGCTGAAGGGAAACCGCTTTTGTGTGTTCACTGTCAGCTACCTGCGCAATAGCATGTTCACATTTGCAGCAGCATTCAGAGTGGTGCACTCTGGGCAGCTATCCCACAGAGCATCTCTTCCTCATCAGCCGCTAAGAGTTGTGGGAAGGCGAAGGGGGTCGTGGGGCATCCTGGGTCCTGTCCCAATGCCCCATGATGCATTGCTTCACATCCCAGCAATCCCTGTGCTTCTGTCCGCATTTGGCGCCATCTTTCAGCAGTTTGTGTACTGCGCGCTCTGCCTCTTCAGTCTGCAGGAATGGATCCCGCACTGTTGACCAATATGCTGCTAGCTCATGACTAACACATCACAAGTGGCAGTGGAGTTATTCCTTAAACCACAAAGGCAAGAGGAGTGCGACACTGATCTTGATATGCGTAGTAGCTTCGACATGAGATTGCTTGTGGCATTCACGGAGGTGCTGACCACAATAAAACGCTGCTTTTGGGCTCGGGAAACAAGCACTGAGTGGTGGGATCACAGCGTGATGCACGTCTGGGATGATGAGCCGTGGCTGCAGAACTTTCGGATGAGACAAGCCACATTCATGGGACTGTGTGGTGAGCTCACCCCAGCCCTGTGGCTTAAGGACACGAGAAAGAGAGCTGCCCTGACATTGGAGAAGCGCGTAGCGATTGCGCTGTGGAAGCTGGCTACTCCAGACTGCTACAGATCACTCGCTAACCAGTTCAAAGTGGGAAAGTCGACCATTGGACTCATGTTGATGGAAGTGTGCAGGGCCATTAATCACATCCTACTCTGAAAGACCATGACTTTGGGCAACATGCATGACACTGTGGATGGCTTTGCACAAATGGGCTTCCCTAACTGCAGAGGGGCGATAGATGGCATGCATATTCCAATTCTGGGACCGGACCACCTAGCCACCGAGTACGTTAATAGAAAGGGGTATTTCTCAATGGTTCTCCAGGCACTTTTTGGATCACCGTGAGCACTTCATGGACATTGACACAGGCTGGTCCGGAAAGGTGCATGATGCACGCATCTTTCGGAACACTGGCCTGTTCAGGAAGCTGTAAGGAGGGACTTTCTTCCCGGACCAGCCGATCACTGTAGGGAAAGTTGAAATGCCTGTTGTGAGCCTGGGAGACCCTGCCTACTCCTTAATGCCATGGCTTATGAAGCCATACACTGGGTACCTTGACAGCAGCAAGGAGCGGTTCAACAACAGGCTGAGCAAGTGCTGAATGACAGTTGAGTGTGCTTTTGGCCATTTAAAAGCCCACTGGTGCTGTCTATATGGGAGGCTGGACCTGGCCGATCACAATATTCCTATGCTTATAGCCGTGTGCTGGTTGCTCCATAATATTTGTGAAGGAAAGGGTGAAAGCTTCACTCAGGGCTGGACTGCTGAGGCTCAGTGCCTGGGGGCTGTTTGAACAGCCAGAGTCCAGGTCTATTAGAGAGGTGCAGCCTGGGGTCATAAGGATCAGGGATGCCTTGAGGCAGCAATTTGAAGCTGAAAGCCACTAATATTTGTTGCTATGCTCAAGAGTGCAGTGCTTATAATGCTAGGAGGTGACTGTGATTGGTGCAGATGATGCACTATGACGGTGTAAGAAAACTGCCTGTTCCTTTGCAGGGCTTTGTTTGCTTTCAATCAAAACAATTACTTTATTAAAAAACAACAACCGGAGGGGAGAGACAAAAAAACACATTAGCACTCCCATTGATGTGGACAGGAGCCATGTGTGCATGGAAAGTGTATTTAAGGCCTTATCTACACTCGACAATTAAGTTGACCTACGTTAGGTCGACATACCACCACCCTAGTAATTACTGTGTTTTTTCATGTTCACACTGCCCTTCTGCCACTGATGTGCATCCTCACCAGGAGCACTTGCACCAACTTAAGTAGGGCAGCGTAGGGGGCTGAGAGCCCAGGTTCTCAGTGCCAGGAGCCGGGCTCCCCCTTGAGATCTCTGGGCCGTGCTGATGGGCGATATAAGTAATGCAGTGTCTACACAGACACTGCATGCACTAACTACATCAACCTAAGTGCTTCACCTCTCATGGAGGTGGCGTTATTAGGTCAGTGTAGTGGGGAACTTATAGCGGTGGCAGCAACGCTGTAGTGTAGACACTTACTTATTTAAACTACAATATAATGGATGGAGAATGGGAGTGGGGAGCATTAGAGGAAATCCTCACCCCCCCCCATCTAATAATAATGTAGGTAGGATTGACCCTTTACTTCTAATTATTTAGTCAACAAATATATACAGGCATGTTATCAGTGTTACATCATAGGCAACTGAAGAACAAGTGAGGGTTGGGGACTCGGACTCATACTTTATACTGCCTCTGACCATCCCCAGAAAGGTCAGTAGCAAACAGTTCATGGAGCACATTTTGATAGGAAATGTTTTCAGTCCAAAAATTTGGACCATTTCTCATCACTAAAGCACCATAAGCATTTATAAGGCCATACTGTCCTTTACAATAACGCTCCTTTACACCACTCTGGCAAGGTAAAGGAGCCTTAAAATTTTTACATCTGTTTTATACTCCTGGGGGAATTCACTAAGAACAAAGGGAACAATTCACTTAGCAGGCAGGCTGCTACAGTCTCCTCTGCCTGAGGGAACAGAGCCTGCCCTGTGCCTACCTCCTCAGAAACACCCCAAAACCCTGCCCCTCCATGCTGAGCGTGCCACAACAGCGAGCATAAGAGGGACAGAATGTATGTGTGTCTCTCTCATATGCCTACCACACCATCAGGCAGTGATTTATGTCTCTACTAGCTGCCCTAGGTGCCCAAACCGACCTGTCTGCGCTGCCGGGGAGTGGGCGCATGACCACTCTTGTGGCTTCCCTTTGCTTCCCTGTCAGAAGTCATTTTTCTGCAGGTAAGCAAAGAAATCTGCAGGGGCCATGAATTCTGCGCACATGCAGTAATGCAGAATTCCCCCAGGAGTAATAATGGGATTCTGTGGGAAGGGGGAAGGGATTGCTTCCCACATGGCTACACTGATTTCCACTCCACCCCTCTTTCAACACTTTGAGTCATGGAATGCCCAGCTGAGCGCTCCATTCAGTAAATTCATTGGTCTAGCAACAGGTGGAAAAGCAGAGACCTCGCCCAACTGAGTACTGAACTTCAGCTAGATGAGAATCCGTCCACTGTATGGCTTATTTATTATGGGCCTAAGGCCATTTAGAGGATGCTATAGTCACATATATTTGAGCAACTCTGACACATTGTTTAATAGAAGGCAATGGTGGCACACACACACCAATCAGCACATTAAAATATGCAAGCTAAAGTGTGTTTCCACTCTGGAAGGTGACTCATTTGAAAATGGAACCTTCTTACTTCACATATGTACTGCTAGAGCATATCTATTCACTTTGGTGAGAAAACTGTTCACTCCTGTTAGTTCTGCAGAACCAATCTAGCTAAGAGAACACTAGCTGTTTCCTATACTTCCTTGTGCATCATAAATAGAATGGTTTGACTCGCTTACACACACAGAAATCCACTGAAAACAATGGTGTTGCACAGATGTTAGTGGGGGCCTAGTTCAGTCTGCAAAGCCTTTATTACTGCTGATATGCAAACAGTTAAGAACCCAGGTGTGTCCCAGATCTCAGGCTGAATTTTCAGGGCTGGCTTTTGAAATAAACCTCATCTTAGTTGTAAACTGAGCATGCCTGATTTGGAAACTTGTGAGTCACATGAACTACAGAGACCCAAGATACCATTTTGAGAGTCACTTTTCAGAGTAGAACAATTTTCAAGGTCCCTCCTGATCATTTAAGTCTGAACACTGAAGCATATTTTCAATAGCTTTCCCCCCAAGATGACAGTTACCAAAGAACTAGGTACATTAATGTTCATGAGGTGTAAGTGTAAGCTTGATCATGAATGTTCAGGAGGTGGGATGAGGTGCAATGTCTTTGGTTAACCTTAATTTAGGGGCATAGGCTACAGCTTTAATGCTCCTCCTTGTTGCTCCCTAGCTGCAGGAAGCCCTTGGCTGGGAACCCTTCATTCAGCTCTTCTGAGACTACCAGAAAATGTCTAACATCCCAATGGACAACCCTTCCAAGATGAACCTATGGGCAGAGAAGTTTTCTCAGCAAGTGACGAAGAATTTGGCCCCTTTCTTTAGGACATGGGGTGGCCTATTAAGGTGGAAGTTTCCAAGAAACTGGAATCTCTGCCCAACTGGGATAAGAACCCAATGAAAAAGATGATGACTTAGTCATGAGAAATATTAGCTGTAATGTTCTAAAGATCTTTGAGAGTTTTATGTCTCCTATAATATAGGAATATTATAAATATAATACTGTATTAGACTCTCCAGGGTGTAAATGTATTATCCGTTTCAGACTTAGATACTGTAGTGATGGGTATGGTTTATAAGGACCTAGAGAGAGAGAGAGAGGTACTTCCTGGATCTGCTTTCTTGGTCATGTGAGACAAATATCTGTCGTGCACCTGAATTTTCTTCTGAATATGCTGATTCCTTTCTCTTTAAGGAAGAAAACCCAGGTCATCATGGTGGCATTTAGTGACTGGCCTGAACTGGGGATTGTACACACCTTCAGTAGGTACAATCCTCGCTCCCAGCTTCCTGATGTATGGTGAGCATATATATGGGGAAATTGAGGGGACACCTCCATCAGGGCTCCAGTGCATGGTTACATGTTTGTCCTGGAAACAGGACACATGTGCAAACAGGGTAACCCCTTTGCATTTTTATGGAAGGAAACCCATTGCATGTACATGACTCCTGCACCAGAGATAAGAGACTGGAAAGAAACAGTGAGAGAGGGATAGGGTTGTGGCTGAGACCAGGTCCGCTTGAGAGAGGGACAGCAGTAGTGTTGGCTCTGTGACTGCATTTGGGTGGGAGGGGGACTGGAAGAAAGTTATGGGTTTTGTACATCTGCCAGTGTTCAGGGCGGATGCTCAGCTTGTAAACTGTTATAGTTTTTAGGAAGAATGACTGACTGAAATTATGGAGCACACTTTGTAACTGGGTGGACTAGAAAGACATTACAAGGGTTGAGCTCCTAGATGATGATGGCTTTCTTGCAGTAGCATTGGCTTGGAAGTAACTGACATAAAAGGAGCCAGGCAGGAGAATACTGGTCAGATCAACGTGTAGCTTCTAGGCTGGATGTTTCATTTTAACTTTTGTGTTTTGTCAGCATTACAATATAATAAGATCAGAATGATAACTTCTAGGGGAATTCACTGCATCAGGGCCTACCCTTATGCTTCAGTCTCTGCATTTTATGGGCAGACCAGATCATTCCTTATTGTCCATAAAACAGGGAATTTAATTAGTTCCTGAAGTCTCAGTCAAATTAAATGGAGGAACAAACTACCTGGTGTTTGAATAAAGGAAGAGGTACTATATACTGAGTCTTTCCAACTGACACAAGATTTTAATAATCTTTTAGAACAGCAGAGAATGCATCAAAGGTTTAATTATCACTCATTTACAAACAAACAAGGAAATGTAACACCTAGTAAAATTTATCATAAAATACACTGAACAAAAAGGAAAAAAAATCAAGCCCCCTGAATGGTGATACAGTATAAGAAGGTGAGTTGGGTAGCTTAGCTCAGGGGAAACTGACTAATCCCAAGCACCCAGGAAGTCACTGTAATAATTTTTTGGCTCAAGTAAGAGTGCTAATGCAAGCAGATCTGAGGCTTCCAAGAAGGGAAGGAGGATGTAAGAAGTTTATCTGAAGTTCTACCCTGCATTTCCGCTGCTGCTGCAACTTCTCACTGACTTTGTGTCCTACACTCCATGGGTGCTCAAAATTAGAAATAAAATAAATTTTAATGCTACAAAACTTTAACAATTTTAAGTCTTGGGGAGAAAATGGCCATGATGGTCTAAAATAGAAGCCCGCAGTTAACCCCTTAAATCCACATTTAGGCCTCTGCCCAACTTTCAAAATCTTGGCCCAGGTATTTTTTTTTTAAACTTAGTGAAAATATAACCATCGATCGTGTTTGTACTACTGTACTGTGTTTAACAACTATTAGCAAACTGCCATCTGGTGAGAGGAGACCCTCTGGAAACCAAATGGACTCCTTTTTCAGGTATGCTGGAAAGCTTTTTGACATGTTCTTACCTAGCACTCACTGTGCATCTCCATGGGATGGGTTGTAGAACATTTTGGAGGGATCATGGCAGGAAGGAGATGGGGTGTGGAGGAGGGAAAGGATGGTATGCTGCTCCTGGGAAGGGTTGTGTGTCCTCATCAGTGAAGCTGCATATTCATAGTGAGCATTAACTGCCCCTCTTCCTTGAGCTGTCCATCAATCATCTAGCACCACAGGGTCAGATAAGAGTTTGTAGCTGATCAGAAAGTAGGGATAGCATTGGTAGCTGTTGAAGATCACATAAATATTTGGACTGGCCACGTTATCCACACATGAATCAAAGCATTTGCTACCAGACTCTGTTTGTGGAGGCTGGCAGTAATGCTTTTTCCCGCGTGTACACTTGCCGACCAATACTTTGGCCAAGAACATGTGGCGCAGCCCACCCTTTTCTGCCTGGGCATAGCGGTCAGCCTGGGCTGCGCTCACGGTGAAATTGCAACCTCTGCCGTACATATGTGATCCTGAGAGGTGAGTGTCAAACTTTATCTGGCAGGTGAAGCCCAGGCGTTTGGCTGAGGTGCTGTGGAAGAGGTGCTTCTGTAGCCTCAGTTTCTCCTGTGCTGAGAGGCTCTGTGACATTAAATCCTTCTGGCTGAGGAGAGAGCAAAGGAGAAACAAGTGTGGTTAGTTACTGACCTATGGGGAAACTTGGTGAGGTGCTGGGGAAGTAACCAGGAACCTAATCCCATCTCCACCCTGTGTGTCCGTCTCTTTGCATCCTCAACATGTAGAAAACAAGTTGTAGGCTAAATGCCTCTCTCCATTAACCTGGAGTTCAAGTTCAAATAAACTAGTCACTCACTCTGAGAAATGGAAGTGGGGCTACAGAGGCTCACCAAACTCCTAGATGCTCTAGCCCTCTAAATCTAGGGTAATAAGTACGGTTGTATACAGCATGTGTAAGGGTAGGAGTGTTGCTCATGCATTTGCAGTTGTAATAACTGTACTTCTGTCTGCACCAATAAATCACCCTTCATTTCAGAAATTAATTTGACCATCTCATTTATTCCTGCCTTCGTACACTGAGGCTTCAGCTTCATCCCGAATCTGAATATCATTTGTGACTCACTGTGTCTGTTTCTGGCTACCATGGAGGTGGTGACAGAGAGGCAGAGTTAAGGTGGTTTAGGTAACCTTAACCATGTATTTCTGCACTCTAGCCCTCTTTTTAAAGAACAATCACGCCACGTGGAGGCTGGCAGTTTAAATCCCGAACTTGAATGTAGATACTGACATTGTGCTGGTGCATGGTTCAGATGTTGGAAATGCAAATCCTGGCACTAGTACCATATGCTGCAGATCACACCCTGGGACTTAAGCCCTGAGATTCACAGTCCTTGTTTATGTATGCAGCAAGATCCAAACCATAGTGCACAAACAGGTCTTTCTTCCCATCTCTGAATGCAGTGGTATCTGCACACCGGGGCAGTTAGCACCAGGATTCACTCATCCACCTCCTACCTATTGCAGGGTCCACACACAGCACATTAGCAATGAGATACAGATTTCTAGTCTCCAAAGGGCTCATGTTTTTGCATCCCAGGCAATGAGCAACACAATCAATACTTCCACTCTGATCTAACCTCTCTCTCTCTCTCTCTCTCTCTCTCTCTGAGCCCCTCTGGAACAGCATCAATTTTACCTGCAGTATTTTTGCCAAAGAAAGTCATTCCGGATCCTGTGAACTGAGAGTAGAAGAACTTTGTCCTCTGAGAGAGACTTGTGGAAGAGGGTGTAAATGGTGTGGTACGCTGCTTCTGATGGCAACACCTCCTCCTGCACAAATGGGACACTGCCTTCTGGACGCTTGATCCAGTAGGCAGGATATGGGCCACTGTAACCATCTGTAGGATCTTCTCCAGGGATGCTAGAAGTGGGAGGATAACGCATTTCTGAGGCGCTGCTTGGAATTGTCCTAAAGTGAGAATAAGACATGATTTACTTCATCCTAGCACCACTTAGAGGCCATTAGTGATGGTATCACCTGTGGCGTTCCTTACCACAGCTGTGGCAGCATCTGGAGGGGTGAGCGATAAGTGGGCCGGAGCTGGATAGTGTGGCTGTTTCCTGTATTATGGTTGTATATTAGACTCTGCTTGAAGTCCATGGTGTAGAGGTGACCTCGCAGCTGAAAGACATGCTCTTGTGTGCGGTCTTCAAAGGCAGCAAGGAACTCATGCGAGAGGGGCTGAGAGGGGAGAGAAAGGGAGAGCTGCAGTTATAGTAGCTGGAAGAAAGCTAGTCACCTCCACCACGCATGTTGCTCCTCACTGTTAGAGCTCAACCTCACCCTGGAGCAACCAATCTCCTGGCACTAAAAGGAATTCCAAATCCATGTTCATTTGGCCCTTGCCTTCACCACCATACACAGACAGATCCTCAAAATGGATTTATACCCTGAAAGAAACAGCCCTCCCCCAAAGAATGGTGATCTGAGTCCTACTGTTTTTACCTCCTCGTATTTCTTCCAGATGCTGCCATCCTCCCAGTATACTGTCCACTCAGTGGGGAAGTGGGGGTTCTGCTCAGGATGACTGGTGTTGGACAGCCGCCGTATATTACTGAAAGGCCCATGGTGATCTATTTTCAATGTACTCAAGTTGACTTTCCCAGACAACGCCTTCCTAGGAAAGAAGAAAAATTGCTCATCTGTAACTGCAGTTCTGAGAGCAGATTCAGTACAGATCCCTGTTTTTAGGATGCTCTTGTGCCACCTACATTGAGCCTGGAAGCCTCTAAGATGTTCTGACTATGAGCAAACTTGTATCTCCCTTCCCCCTCTTTCCCTATTCTCAGTTCCTTCCACCCTCTCAGGCTCTGAAGAAGTGAAGATGAAGAGGGGGTATGTGTGTGAATTTGTACTCCAGTTACAGGTTCTTTCTCCAGGTCCTGTTAGGACAGAGCCACACAGTTGGGCGATTCACAAGCAATTAGTCCAAGGAGGTAGGGATGAGATTATTCTAATTAATAACTGCAAGACTACTCTCCTGACCTGGAGCCCAGGGCCAGGCTGAGCTCCAGGTAGTAGGTCTACAGCTTTCCGCTACTGGAACTGTCTGAAGGCATAACCTAGAAGCTGCTGTGAACCTTATAAAATGCACCCTGGCACCTTCAGGCACTGGGATACCTGTGAATCCATGACATGTTTTGATAGAGGCTTTAGTCTACTTCAAACATTTGGAGGAGACATCTTGTTCCTTAACTCTGTCACCATAAACCACAAATAATCTAGGGATTTATGAAGAGGAAACTTTCGAACTTGAGCCTTTCTTTTCTGGGAGGAACTTCTTCCCTATTCCATCATGAATGGAATCTTCAGCCTCTAAGAACTCAGGTCTGTAGCAGGAAGGCCTTTACTCCTCGCCACGGCTCTTTATTTCTGCTTACTGAAAGAGTACTATCTAAGCTGTAGGAAACACTCAACAACTGATAAACAATCCAACTTTTAGAATAATGAGCTCATTTAATTTTATGACTGAATTGTAACTTTTTGTACAGGCTACACTTAGACATATTCACGTCAGGAAGCCAAAAACTATGTCTTCTGTTATTCTAGTAGACGATGAGATTATATTTAGACATTAAGACATTAAGTGCTCAATAAGATAAGATATTAAGATAGTTATTTAGACATTAAGTGCTCAATGCCCACAGAGATTATGCCACAGTTTTACCATAGGATGCTTGGGATTTGGGCAGACATATGATAACACAGTGCCCTAGGAGCTGTGGAACCCAGAGTTCATCTTGATTGTGAATGAGTCTGATAGACAGGAGAGTACTTTCATCCTTATGGAAGACACAGTATGGATCCTGCATACAAAGTGATGTGAATACTGAGATTAGTCTTGCTGACACCCTGGCTAGTAGGAACTAGGCTTTTATAGAAAGAAATAGGATTGGACACATGGGCTCAAAGGATTGTGCTGTCAGGGCTTTGAGTACTAAAGTTAGAAAGGGCACATTTAGGGAAGTGGGCCTTATGCTCTTGCTTGCTGTTCTGAGAAACCAAGGTACCTGGGAGTGATTTTCATACAGCTCACTCCATTACTAATGGCTATCCTCTGTCTTGAAATAGTAAGAGAGCCTGATGATCATATGCAAACCTTTCCAGGGGACAGGGGAAGCAAATCCATAACTTTTGGTAAACCCAGATTTCTTTTGGTCTTTTTTTTGCTTCACACCAGAAATAGAATGTGGACCAAATTGCAGAGTAAAACTTGATTGTAGATTCATGCCTCGAAGTGAGAAAACTCTCTCTCATTCTTCAAGAAGCTGATATGGCCTACACTTTTCCTTTTGGTGCCCAGGCTGCTATCTGCAAGTAGTTCAGGTTGTGATGCAGAAGGGGCCTCTGATGGTAGGAGGTGTGGTCTTTTGGGCAGGTGTCATGTCAACAGGTGGACCAGATCTCAGCACTAGGACCTCCTTGGCCAGTAAAACAGCAGCAGCATTGCTTGTGCCTCCCCCCGCCCCCCAATGATCTTCTGCACTCCTTTCCCTATGATAGGGAGGGAAGGCACAGAGTATATGATTTGGGTGTTTCTGAGAAAGGGCATCTTTTCCCAGGAACTGGGTATCTGCTTCCCTTGTGAAGTAGAGGCGAGTCTTTGCATTCCTCTTGCAGGCAAACTGATCCACGTCAGGTTGGGTGAGATGTTGAATCCTGGTTCAGCAACCATTCCATGTTGGCCGAGCAGAGGCTCAAGAGATAATCTGCTTTTTGAAAGACTGCTTTTTATATGGGATGCTCACAAAGGATAAACTCTCCATTGCCTCTGAGTGGAGCGTCTAACACATGGCTCTTCCCAGAGTGGTCAGACCTCTACAGTTGTAGTGTTGTTGAATTGCACTAGAAAATGATCTCCATTGATCTACAGCTGGACGAACAGAAGAGTCAGTCTACCTGCTCAAAATGTTAGCAGACTGATGCTCTCCTCCTCTGTGGGAGCCCATTGGTCTTGTGCTGTCACATTGTACAAAAGAACGGCCATACTGGGTCAGACCAAAGGTCCATCTAGCCCAGTATCCTGTCTTCCAACAGTGGCCAGTACCCCAGAGGGAATGAATAGAACAGGTAATCATCAAGTGATCCATCCCTTGTCACCCATTCCCAGCTTCTGGCAAACAGAGGCTAGGGACACCATCTCTGTCTAAAAGTGTTTCCAAATCCTTTGTGGGGTAACTTCCAACTTATCTCTGTGTGTGTGTGTGTGTGTGTGTGTGTGTGTGTGTATATATATCTTACTATATGTTCCATTCTATGTATCCGATGAAGTGGACTGTAGCCCACGAAAGCTTATGCTCTAATAAATTTATTAGTCTCTAAGGTGCCACAAATACTCCTGTTCTTTTTGCGGATACAGACTAACACAGCTGCTACTCTGAAACCTGGCTGCTAAAGTTCATTCATCTTAGGCATTGGGTATGAGGGTCAGAAATTGGGAATTTCAAACTAGAAAATTGGCGTTCTTTAACATGAGTCTATTTTTTGTGGATTACCATCTATAAGGGCTACATGTTTCCAGGAATCATGCTTTCCAGAGGATATAAAATTGCCATAGTAGGACTACAATTATCTAGCTATGTAATATCTAAAACGTATGTACAACTATTCCCACCGGGGGCCAACGAAAAACGGTGAGTGGACTCTCAAGGGGAAAGCCCAAAAGAGTTCAGCTCTGCTGCTTTTGGCAACTGGAAGTCACTGAAGGGGGAGTTCGGGAGGGGGAAAGGTGGCACATCTCCTTGTATAACCTCACATAGAGCACTCTGTGGCTTGGTGCAAAGTCCTCACAACTCTGCCCTGTCCAAATTTTCTAGAGGGGTGCAGGCTTCAGGTGGAGTGTGCAGGCTCAGCCCAAGAGCGGGCTGTATTGGCAATACTTGAAGGGAAAATTTAGTTCTTAGTGATTCCTGCTGGGAAATACCAGCACCGGAGGAGCTGTGAGTTCCCTAGGCTGCCAGCACCAGTGTGTTCCCTCTGGTGTTCCCCCCTAGAAGAAGCAGGAAGAGGGAATTGTGACGCTCCGAGAGGAAACGAGGACTATTATTTTCAAATGTAAATCCCTACGTTCTTACATTACGTTCTGTTGGGAGGGAGCAGCATCACTGCTGCTAGCCCCCGGTTTCCCTGACAACGGTATTTACCAATCTCACCTCAGAGGGGATCAGGTTGCTTGGGGACACAGCTGAAGCAGCCCAGCAATCTACTCTGGTAGTCAGCGACAGCAGGTTGTCTGCTATGGTGGCAGAAAACGAGGACCAGAAATGGAGCTCAGCTTCTTTCTAAAGGATAATAAGGGGAGGATCCACAGTGCCGGACAAGTGTTGTCCTCACAGGAAATAACATGAGGAACCACTGCAGAGCTTCTGCCAGGCTATGTGTGCTGCCAGAGCTCTGACCAGCAACCGTATCTGATTGGGTATTCTAGTTGTTGTCAGTGCATGTGCACCTGTGCAGATCTTTATTGTTTACCTAGTATTAAACGCTTCCATCACAAACACTTTTGTATAAGCAACCGCTGGACTGGTTTGTATCTACAGGAAAGCCAGAATGAAGTAATGGTGCTCTCCCTATGGAGTCAGTGTTTCCACAGCCAGATTAGGACTGGAGTTTCTCATCAACTTACTTGTCAATCAGTTTAACATGCACTCTCTCAATGTCACTGTATAGCTTCTCCAGATGTCGCTGAGCCGAGTCATTCACACTCTGCCAGACCTGGCTATCCTTCCACTTTATCTGCCAGTGGTAGGGATAGCGAGTGTGGTGGAGCTCACAAATAGATCCATGAGGGCAATTCCCCAAAAGAAAGTGGTCACAGATCTGGATTCCCTCTCGCTGATGAGTGTGGAACTGGATTTCCATCTCACTCGCTGGCCGCTTTGGAAACTCTCCTTGGTTACATGAACCAGCTACTTTTGAGCTGCACCTGCGCTTTATGGGCACAGGAGACAAGCTGTGGGGATGTGAATTTTCAGAAGCTGATATTGAGGCCAGAGAGGAAGCAGACTTTGGTCTTTTGAAGGAACATGATTCCTGGAAGTAAAGGAGAAAATGCAATTTAGAAACAAGATGCAGATTGACTTTGGATAGAAGACCCGGTGGTCTGGCTCCTGCCCTATATGTATTATCTCCCAATGGGAAGTGCCTCTTCTCCTGGGCGTCACACACACTGCACCACCATCAGGACACTATTCCCCTCAGCTTCACCTCTCAATGCACACACATTAGAATCCTTCCTCTTCTGGGACTCATCCTCCTATGGCATATACAAACACTGCTCCCCTAGTTTACTCTCCTGATATTTACCCTATCCCTGAACGCTTTTCCCCTACAGGAACCCAGGCCCAGCAGATCTCTCTGCTTGCCTCAGGCTGAGAGGGGAATGGAGTTTCTATGCTATGCCTGGAAAGAATGGGTTTGTCAGTTCACATTCCCTATGAAGACTCCTGATAACATCCCCTACCCCTTGGGCCTGGCTGCAGCAAAGGGAATATTGACTGATTCTTTGTAGGGGTCATGCTGATGGCATTCGCATAGGATTCTAAGGTTTCTAATCACAGGATTAATTTCCGTTTCACCCAGAAGCTCATTTGATACAGACTGACCATTTGCCCCCTCCCCCAGCAGTTAGTGTTGGAGGCATTTTCCCAAACACTTTGTGTCTTTGCCTATGGCGATTCCAACACATAAGCCAGAGGAGCTGATAATTTTGGAGTGACTGCAGCTCCCTCATTCACTTCTGAGGTTTCTGCCCTCAGTTCTCTCCTCTTTTTCCTCCTCACCCTCTCTATCAAGTGGCACCTAGCGAAACTCTTATTGCTCCAACTATCCTCTCTCTATGCTGATGATTTTGCCATTTTACCTCTTTATTTCTGACCTTTCTCCCATCCATCCAGTTCTGCAACTTGGCCTGGCTGTCTGACTTTTTGTCTTTCCCTGAAGTTTAAAATGACCATAACTGAACTCTGTCTTCCTTCCCAAACAGTCCCTGCTAGCTCTTCTCAAAGTTGACAATACCACATCCTCCTCCTCATTCTTTTTGGGTTATCTTTAGAATAGATGCCTCTTTCCCTCTCTCTCCTCACACACCAAATACAGGTCCAGATCTTGCCTCACGTTCTGCCTTGATGTCTCTAAGATCTGTCCTCCTCTATCTCTGTCTCCATTGCAAAAGGGCTCAGCTAAGCCTTCCTCATCTCTCATCTTACTTCTCCATCTGTCTTGACTATAACAATATCCCTCTCTAACACCCACATTGCCCCTATTCAGTCCATGGGAAATGCTGCAGCTGCTAAAATAATCTTCCTGGCCTATTGCTCTGAGCAAGACTCACCCCTTGTTCTTTGACTATCACCAGTGGTTCCCTCTCAGCCACTGCACCAAATCTAAGTTTCTTGTTACTATCTTTACAGGCCCCCTCCCTAGTTATCTGCCCTTGAAAAGTTCAAGGCCCAGGTCTAAATGTTTTAACTAATTTCTGTAGAACTCTTTTGGTTTCATTCTTAAATTCTATAGGATTTTTTCCATAAGGGCTGACATTCCATAGAGAAGACAAGAAGCACTGGCTGAACCCAGAACTTTGGAACCAGGGGGCCCAGTGTACAACTGGAAAATGCAAAATCAAATAGGGAATTACTGTGAGTAAAAGCAAGATCAAAAAGGATATTTCAGATCCAGTGTAGGAAGATGAATTTTGTCTGACCAGAGAACCAGATGCACTACTCCAGAGAGCTAGATTGCTGAGCGATGTCAGGAAAAAACTGACAGAAGATTTTGGAGGGGTGAGTTACTGGCAGCTGGAGAACATATTAGGGTGTGCACTCAATTTCCAGGAACTCACAGGGCCAAAATTCTGATTGCGATGAGAATTCTCATCTTACTCTCACTAGGAATTCAAGACCCAAGATCCCTCCCTAAGTGATATGTTTTAAGTAAATATTAAATAAGGGAAATTTGAATAGCAAATACATCATCTCATTTCCAGGTAGTGGGTGGGATTTGTGTGACATGGGTCCAATATTAATGAAGGGAAGCATTGAAGTAGAGCTTAGGCATCCTGCTGTATATGCCTTCCCAGGTATTATAGGACAGGAGTCATAGAAGGAAGGTGCATTGGGAAGTAAGACGGTGATCTGATTAAATCACAGGACTAGGAGTCAAATACCTAGGTTGTAGTTGTCCCACCTGTGACAGTGTCTGACAGTCTCAAAGGGAAGCAGCTGTGCAAAGTGCCAAGTATTTTTATTGTACCGTATCTCAGAATAGGCTTGCGGGGAGTGCCTTTTAGGTTGACCAAGGTTGTTTGTGTGCATATTGTGAGCAGAGGATTGAATAACTAATTCTTTTCATCATTCAGTGTTGCATTCCTCCCCTGGAGGGCAGCAAATCGCAGGTTTCCTTTGAGCCTGCTCACATTTTTCCTTGCCTGGGGATCTGCAAAGATGGTGACCACAGTGCAAAAGGCCCATTGGGGTGCAAAGGGGTATTACTGTACTGGGAGGGGTTTCCTGCTACGCTCCCCAGGCCCTAGCCAGCCCTTCTCCCCTGTCAGAATAAATACATTACAGTGAAGGGTGGGAGTGTGGGGAAAAGTTTATTTACCCTTCACCTTCCTTGACTGCTTTGCCAGCCTCTCTCTTGTTTTAATCTCGCTGCCCTGCTCTGAACCTTACCTTATTCCCTGTCTCTTCTATATCTATATATTCTCCTCCTCCTCCTCCTCCATCTTCTGTAGTTTCCCTATTTTCATGCTTTTTTTCTCGGTTCTCTTCCTTTTCCT
Organism: Eretmochelys imbricata; assembly: GCF_965152235.1. Lineage (NCBI taxonomy): Eukaryota > Metazoa > Chordata > Testudines > Cheloniidae > Eretmochelys > Eretmochelys imbricata. The sequence continues at coordinate 251,330,638 of NC_135572.1, read as the reverse complement.
CTCTTTGTCCTTCGCTCATAAGGGAGGTGGGTTTCAGCCTTTCAACCTCCTGTGTCAAGGACAGATGATACTTCATGATGGAGCTGTTCTTAATACTGGGCCTGACTGCAAGTAAATGCCCTCATCCTTGCATACTCAGATCCCCCAGGAGGAACTAGCTTACAGGTACACAAACACACATGCTCTTACTCTGCTCCTACAATAGGACATGCCCCAGTACCATACTTCTCCCTTAGTGGAATCCCCTGTTTGTTAATTATAAATAACTCAGTCCTAAACAAGCCTACGGTGGTTAGTCAATGAGATGCCCTCTCTTAAGCTTTACACACACACTTCTACCTTTGCACAACATTCCTCGAAGGGAGCCTGTTTTCTTAGGCTTCACTCTTTCAAGAAAAACACCTACACTCATACATGTTTAGTCCATGTCTAGGCTAGGCACCTTCCTAGCTGCCGGAACTAGGGGTGCTGCCACACCCCCTGGCTTGAAGTAGTAACAACAACCCGAATACATGGTGTCTGCCTTCAGCACCGCCACTATAAAAATTGTTCCAGCACCAGTGGGAACTGTGTTTAAAAATCCCCACTGGAACCAGTGGTAGCACCTATAGAAGCTCGAGCGTAGATGAGGCTCCTGATCCCAGTGTAGTTCTTTTTTAGTCTTAGTGTTAAATTCCACTTCTCTTTTTTGATGGCTACAAGTTCTGCTCTCCTTCAGGCTAGGTCTTGGAATGCAGGTGACAGCCTCGTGCTCCAGTCCAGGGAACATGGAGACAGAGTGTGACCAGATTTTGAAAATGAGATGCTGAGTCCCATGCTTTGGTGTGCAAGGGCCTGTATGTGTGTGCGTGTGAGATGTGGTTTTGGAGAGGTTTCTGTTCTTTCTCCACATCTGGCCAATCATCCCTCTACCCCGCTTTCGAAAAACTAGAATGGTTTTATCTAGTGATTATCTAGTCTGACATTACAGTACAGGATGGAACAGGGTGGAAATCAGTCTTCACCCCTTAAATCCCCTTTAGCCTGGTCCTGGTTCCCATCCCACCAGATTTTGCTCCCTTTTTCTTTCTCTACACTACGGCCATCCTTCTATGAATCCTGCCTTATTTTTTTCTGCTCCTCCTTCAGCCTCCAGACTGTCCGCTCCTCCTTCTCCTGGGCCTTCTCTTCTGAGTTTTTTCTGCTTTTGTCTTAACACGTCTTTCTTTTTCTCACTTGATCCTTTGCTCAGAAGGGAAGTAAATTTGAGCCTTTTGGAGGGAGGTATCTCCTGTGAGAAGTGGAGAAGTGAGAATAATAATGAGGTATGGAACAGCTCTGAGTGCTGGTCCCTGGGCTTCAACAAGGGTACACCACACACACCCCCACTGTAGTAGGACCTAGCTAACTTGGACCTCACTTCTTAATGTAACAAGGCTCTAAGGGAATTCTCCTGCTAGTAGGCTTTGCAGCGAATACATGCAGTGCTCTTTGAACGGAACCCCCACCCTGTCCTGGGCTTCTTCCCTCACTGCACAGCTCCAGTGGGAGGCTGGTTTCTTATGCTTCCCTCTCCCAACTCTCAGACGCATCTGCCTACAACCTATGCATCCCCAATCCAATGGATAGATTCCATCATCAGTGAGACTCCCCCATCCTCAGTTTCATACATACATACACACACACACACGTCACCACGTTGGCATCACCCCCTCAACATGCACTGCTCTCTAAAACGAATTGTCATCTTTGCATAAGAAACCTACCCCACCCCCATCACTTTTCTTCTCCAGTGGGATGAGCGACACTGCTCTTGGGGAGACTCACTTCCTCTGGGGGTGAGAAGGAAAGCCATACCCATTGTGCCTTGCTTTCTGCTGACCACCACAATGTCCCTCATGAGTCCATAGGTCCAGATTCTTTCCAGTGCGGGCCAGATAAGGGAGTTATGATACTTGTCAGTGCTATGTGCAGAGTAACCCTAACCCCACCCCCTTCCCAGGGGTAACCACGGCAAAGTGTCATGGCAACTAAACAGCCAGTCCCGACATTCCGCGTTCTCCCTATACCCAACACTGTGCTCTAGGAGGGGTAATTTGTATAAAAGGATACCGGCTCCACCAGTTGGGGGTGAGATTGGTTTCTTGACTGGCTCAATCTACATAAAGTAGGGACATTTTATCTGAAGGGGTGGCTATTCTAGGCGTCCATCAGGCTTCTAGGCTTCCCACACACTGCTCCTGTAATGTGAACCCCCAATCCTTGCCTTCACACCATTCCCCAAAAACACACTTCTAGCTCAAAATGACATCCTAGTCTTCTGGGTTTCCTGACCTCACTACACACACTGCTTCCTCAGTGGGAAGTTTAGTCCGCTCGGACTCTCATGCACTTGCTCAAACAGAAGCCTGTCTTACCCTGGAGAGACCCCGGAGGTAAACAGAGGTTCCCTCAATGACTTTTTTTTAAAAGTATGAGGAGAATCTCAGCTGGAAGAAACTCTAAGAATTATTTTTTATGATGTCAGACTCAGGAAGTGGCACTTAGGTTGACAGTCTGGTTGTCAAATCTCTGCTCACCTGTGAGCCAGGGCCCCTATTTACCTTTCCCAGTATGCAGCTAACAACCTGCTTTTTACATAGTCAGAGACAGGGAACAGATTTTGAAGTGAGAATCCCAGGACACTCATAAGGGAGTGCAGGAAATCAGCAAGAGGGTTTGACTGCAGGTATGTTACTGAGGGGGTAGCTGTATCTTTGCCCTCAACAGCCTTTGTCCTCACAAAACATGTGACACTAAAGCAGTGGAGGAGGAGGAGACTAGGACACACACACACACAACCCCCACCTCCTTCTATAGGACCTGCTTCCTTTTCCTTTATCTTTCTCTCCTCTGCCCTTTCTCTTCAACCTGCCTAATTTCTTGCTGTGCTTGCCCCTGTGTCTAGCCCAGGGATCAGCAACCTTTGGCACTGGCCCGCCAGGGAAAGCCCCCTCATTGGCCTGGAGCAGTGAACCGTGGCCAGTGGGAGCTGCGATCGACCGAACCTGTGGACGCGGCAGGTCTAGCCTCCCTCCTTCACCTTTCCTTGCATTTTTTGCATTTCTCCATCTACAGTGTTTTTTATTCATAGAGTTTAACGTCAGAAGAGACCATCGTGATTATCTAGTCTGACCTCCTGCACGTTGCAGGCCACAGAACCTCACCCACCCACTCCTGTAATAGGCCCATAACCTCTGGTTGAGTTACTGAAATCCTCAAATCATGGTTTAAAGACTTCAAGTTACGGAGAATCCACCATTTACACTAGTTTAAACCTGCAAGTGACCCATGGTCCATACTGCTGAGGAAAGCAGAAAAAAACCCGGCTCTCTGCCAATCTGACCTGAGGAAAAATTCCTTCCCGACCCCAAATATGGCAATCAGATAGACCCTGAGCATGTGGGCAAAACCCACCAGGCAGATACCTGGGAAAGAATTCTCTGTAGTAACTCCGATCCCTCCCCATGTAGTGTCCCATCTCCAGCAGCTGGGGATTTTTGTGACAGAAGAAAATTGGATTCGGGCCTTTGGAAGGGAGGCAACTCCTGGAAGAAGAGCTACAGCAGTTTAATACTGAGATGTGCACTCAGGGCTTAAATTCAGCAAGAGCTGTCCGGAGCAGAGCACTGGTAAATATTTTCAACCCCCTCCTTCCCCCATGGTGTTTTAATAGCATGTTGGGGGCGGGGCAGGGAGCCTCTAGGAAATTTAAGCCCTGTGTGCACTGGTTTCAAATGTAGGACCTGGGACTTCAATTTTCCACTATTTTTTCATGCACTTGTTCCCTCAGTAGACTTGTTCCCTTTGTAAAGACACTGCTCCCCAGTGGGAGCTTAACCCACTCTTCTCCACACGAACACACACAGCCCTGATCACGCCACAACTCAGCAATGGTATGGTTTCACAGGTATGTTAGAGAGGGTACATTAATGAAAGCCTCTGAAGTGTGTGACGCTGGCAGACTAGGTGTCAGCACTTGCCAAGGCTGTAGGCCTCAGCTGAGCACTGACACATTCATTGCTGGAAATCAGTCTGTTTCATCTGTGTGCTATTATGGTAAGGATGATATTAGACTTTTAACAATGTATTTAGTGTTTAGACTTTATGAAATGCTTGTAAGTTGCTGCCTGCATTCATCTCACATTGTCTTTATCACATGCTATAAGGTAACATTTAAAGTTTTTGTTTTTTTAACTGTGAAAAATGTTTGCTCTGAAACTGAGAACCCAGTCAGGAGGGATCATCTCTTGCCTTTCAAGAAGACCTGTCAAAACTAAATGGGCCACTGTGGGATATCAAAATACAAAGACTTTGTTAATTGCCCCCTGACATCCGTGAAGAGGCAAAAGGGTTTGTCCCATCAGCCTGAATTCTGGAAGAAGGAAATAAAAATAGCTGACAAGAAAACTTTTCATCTTTTGCTGTTTGAATGCTCACAGGCCCAGAGCAATGGAACAGAAGCAGGAGATCCCCAGGGTCAACCTGGGTTAGCCCTAAAAGACATTCAGAGCTGATAGATTACTACAACTCTGTTATTTTGGGGAGTGTTAGGCTGGGTGAGAATTTGCCTTTAATTGTATTTATTTTGGTTTTATAGGGGTAAATTTTGTGTTTCTCTTTGAAGTCAAAAGCTCTCCAGTCTCCAGAGAGTCTTCTGTGTCTCTCCAGGTGTGGCTAACAGCCTCCTTCCCACCACGGTGTTGTTCCCTCTTTAGGCCTCTGCAAAGAGGTGTAACAGATTTTGAAAGGAAGTAATCAGGACCCTGCCATGAGAGTGCAGATAGTCTGTGATGTGTGTGCATACAAAAATATTGCTGGAGGGGAGGGGGTTCTGCTCCTTCCCCTCCTGCGGTAACTTCCTCCCCGACTTCTAGACTAAAAAGACTGACATATTAAAGGAAATTAATACGGGAATAATTCAATATTCACCCCTTCACACCTCCTGTGCTGCTTTTCCCAGTTCTAATCTTCCCATGCCTGGGGTGTCTTCATTTTGCCAACACATGCCCTCTGCCCCTTCTGTGAATCCTACCTCATTTCTTCTGCCTGACTCTAGTCTCTGTGCATCTCCTCCCCCTTCATTTTCTTGTCTTCTCCATTTTCTCTGGGTTAGCTCTGTACAGTGTTTCTTTTTCTCATTTTGTGCCATGTCAAGAGCAGAACTGGATTTCAGCCTCTTGGAGGAGCCCAGCTTCTGGAAGAAGTAGACATGATGAGATTTAATAATGAAGAGCGGAGCTTCCATAAGTGGAGGTTGCTGGACTCCAAATCCTGCCCCAGAACTTCACATGCCATTCTACCATATTACTGTCACTGGTGTCTCCTAGGCTGATTTCTCCCACACCCTCCTGCTTATAATCTCTATATCCCGCCGTCCTTTCTGTGAATCCTTAATAATAAGGCAAGAAACTGCTTTGAACACTAATCTCTCCTGCCACATTTACACACACACTGTCCAACACTTCTCTCAAAGTAATTCCCAGCTGACTTGGTCATTACTTCATGATACCCATCTCCCGTGATAGAACTAAACCTGTTAGGAGTCACACTTAAACATATGCAGAGGACTCCCTAAATAAACACCACCTGTCTTAGGTTTCATCTCTCCACGCACCCCCAATATTTGTGCTGCTCTCTGTTCTCTTAGGCCTAACTTTTCCAACACACACGTCTTCTCTAACTAGACCTCACATGGTACAGTCTTCATTCACAGTAGGACCCTAATTATGCATACCTACACTACTGGCCATCACCTTCTCCACTCCCAGCATGCACAAACTCGTACCTTGCCATACCTAGAGACTTCATCCCTGGGCTTCAACTGCTCCCCAAGTACATACACTTAATCTCCAGTGAGACCCAACCCTGCAGGTTGCCTTCCACCGGGGGGGGGGGGGGGGCTGCTCATCTTTGGGTTTAATCTCCCACCCTGCTCCAAATCCAACCTCCATTCTTGCCGCTGCTGCTGCTTCTGCTTTTGTCTCTAGCCCTTTTTCATCACCTTCCCTGGTATTTTCTGTTCTCCATTTCGTGTGCTTGTTCTTTCTCTCCCTTCGCTCACTGCACAAAGGGAAAACAGACTCAGTCCTTTTGGACAAAGGTGTCTCCTGTTTCAAAGGAAAAAGGGCCAAACATTATGTAGCGCTCCAGGCTTAATTTTGTCCCATGTTCTGTCCACGCTACTCCCCCAGTGGGAGCTTGACCCACTTTGACCCACACACATACAGGTGCCCATCGAATACCTAGCAGAACTACAGCCCTGCACTGGAGGGATCTCAGGGGATATATGAATCTGCATTAATAAGCATTTGTAAGGTGTGTCTAGAAGCTCCACTGGAGGGTGCTACTTACTCAGTCATAAATGAGACTGGATTTGAGAAGGGCAAATTAAGTTTATGGAGACTTCTCTCTGGGGAGCGCTGTGGTGGGACAGAAGGAGACGTAATCATTTTGTTTTTTAGAATTTCATTTCATTTTTTTTTATGTGGAAAACTTTCTACTTTTCACTTGGGAGAGTCTCCTGCCTGCTTTTCTCCAGTAGCCAACAACTGCCTTATTCCCACTTTTAAGTCAAATGCTCTGTTCTCCTTTGGGAGAGTGGCCTGCCTGTGTGTCTCAGGCTGCAGGTACCAGCCTCATCTCCACCACAATATGTATCTGCAGGGAGAGTGGGGACACATTTTGAAAGAGAGAAAGTAGCACAGCTGCCATGGGAGTGCAAGACATTGCCAGTGTGCATGCAGGAATGTGGCGGGGGGTGAGCTGCTCATCCTTTCCCCTCTTCACTAATTTCCTGGCCACACCTTTTGAACTTAAACAGGAATACATTACAGTGAAAGAAGGGGAGGGAGAAATCCGTATATATCCCTCTGCTTCTCTTTTATCCTTTCTCCCAGGTCTAATCCTTTTATATCCTGGCCTCTTTTGTCTTCATTTCCCCCTCCCCTCCACTTTCTGACAGTCCTACCTCATTTCTCCCATCTGCTCCTTCTGTCTCTTGACTCTGAAGGTGTCCCCCTCCTTCGCTTTGTGTTCCTAATTGTTTGTGCTTCTGCTTTCCCTCCCGTTTCTTTCTATCGCTTTGTCCTTTGCTCAGAGTGCAAGTGGGTTTCAGCCATGGGGGGGAAAGCAGCTCCTGGCAGAAGGAGAGAGTATGAGAAACGAAGAGTGCGGATGTGCGCAGGTACGTGTGCTGGGAGGTCCATGCTCTAGCCACATCCAGCCCTGATTCTGCTTCATCTGCTTCTGTCTCCAGACTGTCTTTGTCACCTCCCCCTGTATCTTCTGCTCTTCTCCAGTTCCTGTGTTTTTTCGTTTTTTCGTTTTGTTTCTTTTCCTGGCTTTGTCCATTGCTGGGAGGGAGAGTGGATTCAGGCCTTTTGAAGGAAGAGGCCTTCTGGCAAAAAGAGTGACATTGAAATGTAATGATGAGATACAGAGCAGCTCTGAATGCAGAACTTCGGGCTTCACTTCTCCTCTAGCCCTATAAACATTGGTCCCTCAGTAGGACCTGTAAGCCTGATTGCCTATACCTCTCACATAACCAGCCTACTTGGTCTGAATTCCCCATTATCTCATTATATGTTACACCAGGCCCTGGGCTTCCTCTCCTCACAACATCACAGCTTTCCCCCGATGGGGCCTCCACCCCACGATAGAGCACATCTCTTTGCTGCGAAGGAGAGGCAAAATCATTTCCATTATTAGTTGTGCTGCTTATTTATTTGTGGTAGTGTCTGCTAGGTGCTTTCCAGCTCTAGAAAAACTGTTACTGTTCAAAGGCGCTTACAGACCAGGCTAGACAAGCAGAGGTCAGGGAAAGGGGAAGAACAAGAGGTGGTTTATACAGCAGTCAACGAGGGAGAGTGGCTTAGAGAGCTGGGGCTGGTTTGGTACTCGTTTTCATGCCTTTTCCACAGGAAGTGCAAAGAGTGCCTTGAGGAGTAGTTAGCCTGAGTAAGGCCAACAGGTTCTTGATCTGTACAGCACTCCACACGCCACAAACACCTTTCATGGAGAGAAAGGAAAGAAATCCTTATCTACCCTTCCACATTGCCACCATTGTTTTTCCCCAGCTCCTGCTCTTTGCAGTGTTTCATCTCCCATCCTGTTCTAACTAAAACCTCAGTTCTTACTGCTGTTGGTGCCTTGTCTTCTGCTTCTGTTTCTAGACCCTCCTTGTCACCATCCCCAGCATTTTCCATTCTCCATTTCCTCTTTTTTTTCTTTTCCTCACTTTGCCAGTTGTTAAGAGGTAAAATAGATTCAAGTCTTTCAAAGGAAGGTGACTCCTGGCAAAAAGAGAGAGTCTGAAATTAAATAATATGACATGGAGCATCTGAGAATGTAGGGCTCTGGGATTGGCTTCTTCTCTAGCTCTGCATACACTGCTCTCTGATCTGGCTTCCTCTCTCAGCAAGGATTCTGCCCCTGGAATAGGAGCTCACACTATTCTAACCCATGCAGACACAATTACCTGGGGACACCACAGTCCTGCACTGGAGGGATCCCAGGGATAAATCTGAGGTTACATTAATGTTTGGTTTGTTCTAGCCTCACTGCTGTTTGCCCTTTCACTTACTGGGCACATGTGGAAAAGTTGTAACCAGCAAACTGAAAAATAAAAAGGGGCACTTGCCATAAGGGTCGAGGGAGAGGGAGGGTGTGGGTAGATATGGGTATGTCCACATCAACTCTGCTAAATTCTGTATTAAATCTCCGCATCCTGAACTGAATATTACCTTAATCCTTGCTGCAGCTGCCTCTGTCTGTAGAGCATCTGCATCACCTTCCTCTGTATGTTCTGCTCTTCTCCATTTCCTGTGTTTTTTCTTTTGTTTCTTTTCCTCACTTTGGCCATTGCTGAGAGGGAATCTGGAGTCAGGCCTTTTGAAGAAAGGTGACTCCTGGCAGAAAGACACTGAAATTTAATGATGAGACATGGGACATGTCTCAGAACATAGGACCCAAGTCTTCTGTTCTCCTTTAGCTCTGCATACTGTACAGTGGTCTCCCAGCAGGTCCTGACTCACTTTGAATTTGTTCTCCATTATCCTACTATATGGTACATCTGGTTCTGGACTTCTCCTGCCCTACTATTTCAGTTTCTTACACAATGGGACCCAATGCAGATACAGCTATAGTGCTGAGCACAATGGGGCCGTAATCCATGATTTGGACCGCTACACACTACTGAGATACAGAAGCTGCTATTCTTTATTATTTGTAAGTGAGCAATCAAGACACCGGCCATAGGAGTGCAGGAAGCTTGTAGCGTTTACACAAGGAGCAATTTGGGGTATAAGGATGTGGTGATTCCTGCTCTTTTCCTTTCCTCACTAAATTCTTCCCACCCCCTCACTCCCCTACTTTTGGATTAAAAAGCAGGGAGATATTACATTGCTGGCTTTGTAAACTAACAAAAGGAGCCTTGAGACATTAATATTTATTTATCCATTTGTGTCTGTTTTTCCTGTTCCTCCTTTTTTTTTGATCTACTCAGACCCCTAACTTTTTTATCTTCCTCTCCTATATATACAAATCCATCCCTGCTATGAATTCTACCTCATTTTTTTCCTACTGTCTCTAGACTCTGCTCTTCTCCATTTTCTATGTTCAGTGGTTTGTGCTGCTGATTTCTGGCTTTTGTCCCCTCTGCATTTAATTCAGGCAGCTTCCTCTTCCTCCTTGTCTCAGTATCAGCAGGAATGGCACCAGAGAGGGAGGCTCTCAGTTCCTGTGCCCAGACCTGGCATGGTCAAGAGCCACTGAGAACTACAATTTTGCGGGAAAATCCTGCTGAGCCCTGAGCTGAAGCATGCTCAGAATGGCTGCAACGTTAGGGAATTAAGTTACAAAGCTCTAGAAAGTTTCTGAGTATATGCAAACTATGATTTTTTTTTCAAAAGGCTTGTAACCGTGGCCAAAGTTGAGTGGATTTTCACAGGGACAGCAAAAGGTACGTCCCTGACATAAAGAACATGCCCCTTGCTAAATTTTAAGTCCCTGGTCCAAAGTATGGGAGCACTAGAGTTCCTCAATTAAAAGTTCACCAGAATATTTTAACATGGGCAAACCAACATATTTTTCCCTACCCTCATTCTCAGAAATGATTGAGCTGTTTTGGTAGAAATTTGCCAAAAAATATAATCAGCATGAGACAGATGGCTGGGATGTAAAATTTCAGTCCAAAGGGTTAAAGTTTGGCAGAGTTATAAGCAACTAAAAACAAGCTCTAATCATGGGAAATATTGGGCAACCTTAATAATAGGTAGTGCTACCAACCCCAGCTATGCCATGTAAAATCTGACTCCAGAACTTGGGTTTTGGCAGATAGAAGCTGTTTTGGTTGATTACCAGAGGGCTTTTTGAACATTTGGTTTTAATGCATAAAAAATTGCACTTTTTACTCTGAAATTTAAAATCGCAGAACTCTTTTTTTCCTTCCTGTCTCTCTCTAGATTCAGGAAACACGCTCATTCCTACCTTCACTCTTGTTTCCCTGTGGACACACAAAGAGAATGTGACCATAATCTGAAAGTGGTAAACTGCGATATCTGCCACACGGCTGTAGGAAGATTGCAATTATTAAGCTCCTCAACCTGCCTTGACTATTATTACCGTAATTCTTGTTCTTACTGCTGCTGATGCTTCTGCTTCTCTCTCTAGACCACCATCTTCCCTTTCCCCTGCATTTAATGCTCTTCTCCACTTCCTGTGATTTTTCTTTTTCTCTTGTTTCTTTTCCTCACTTTGTTCTTTGCTGAGAAGAAAACTATATTCAGGCCTTGTGGAGGAAGGTGTCTCCTGGAAGAGGTATAATTTCTGAAATGTAATAATGAGGCATAGAGCAGCACAGAATGTAGGACATCGGATTTCAATACTTCCCCTCTCCCTTTTCAGAATAAATACTGTAAATGCAGAGATGGCAGAAGAAAGTGTATGTCCCTCGGCTTCTCTTTGTGTTTTTTCCCAATCTAGTTTCCCTTTTCCCAAACCTAGGCCCAGTTGTTTTTTGTCTTAACCTCCTCATGCTCTTGTGAATCCTACCTCATTTCTTGCTCCTTTTCCTTCAGTCTCTAGACTCTCTTTTCCTCCCCTCTGTTCACGGTTTAGTGTCTGAAAAATCAGGATAAACTTTCTCTCTTGTTTCTTTACCACCCCTTGTCCTTTGCTCAGAGGAGAAGTGGATTTCAGCCTTTTGAAGGAAGGCTTCTCCTAGGAGGAGAAGAGATGGTGACACTTAATAATGATGGTTCCGTTGCTCTGAAGGCTGGGCCCTGGGCTTCAATACCCTGCTTCCTCCCATCTCCTATGAACACTGAGCCCATAATAGGACTCTACTTTCCTGGGCTTTGTCTCCCAATATCGCGCTACTCTTTAATGGAATTTTCCCTTTATTTAGGTTTCACCCCAAATGCTTAGTATTCCCTATAGGGGAACCCCACCCTCCTCTGCTTCATTCCTCTCCATCCCTCCACATACACTCATGCTCTTCAGTGGAAGTCTGTTCTTGGGCTTCATTCTCTCAACACACACACAAATTTAGGCTGCACCTCACATGTTGAGATCCACCCCACCTCCTACTAGCCCACATTCCTCCATTAATTGGACCTCTACGTCCTGGGCTTGACCCTTCAGCGCATACTACTCCCCCAAGGGACTCACCCTCTGTCTTGGACTTCACTGTTACTCTACCACACGCCTGAGCTTCAGCCCCATCACAGACACACTCTCACACTGCTCCCCACAATGAGAAACCCTCCATGTGAGCTTCACCCCAAAACACACTGCTCCTTCAATGAGGGGAGCCCCCTTTCCATGGTCTTGTCCCCCAAGGACACACAGTAAATGCACCTCACCTACCAGTGGGGTCTCCCACTCCTTGGTTCCATTCCCCTGGTGGGCACTATGCTCCCCCGTAGCCTTACTTTGTTTTTCTGGGCTTCACCCCCATGACACATGCAGCTTTCCTGTCAATCCACACCGCATCCCCCTCATTTACTGCTGCCCGATTAGCACCCAGCCCTGCCCTGGAGAGAGCTGCCCTGCTGGGGACGAGGGCGGGGGAGGTGAAGTCCCAGGATGGCTTCCTTTCTATTGGCTACCGCTCTGCCTTCCCTAAGAGGCATGATCCCAAATGCATACCATTGAGTCCAGCTGGGCAGTCACACAGGGACCAGCCCAGGGTTGTCTCCCCTCTCTGCCATTGGGGTAAACAACACAAGCCCTCATGTCAGTTAAACTGCCCTCCCCGACATTCCAGGCCCCGACATGTATTCCATGCGTCTCGCCCCCCCTCTCAGTTCAGGAAGGGCTGTTGCATCTTAGCTTGGCCAGTCTGGTGCCCTGCACCAAGCCCTTTCTTCACACACAGATACTGAATTTTAAATGTTCCCAATTAGTATTAAATTGTTAAAGCTAGGGATGCAATAAACCACACTTAGTTTTTGCGTTCGAGTCTCTAAATCAGTTACAGACAATTTAATTTAGTAGCGGGCCCTGGATGACCCTTTGAATGATTGAAACAAACTTTATTCAGAAATAAAATGGTTAGTTAAGCAAACAGCCCTACAATTACCATTTACACAAGTACTACAATTATACTCAATTTCAAAGATGATATAGTGTATCAATGGGTGATCAATCCACTGGTAACAGAATGAAGTATAGCTTTACAATCCCATAACCTGTAACAAAATCATGTAACAAAAATGACTAGGGGTATAGAACAGCTTCCATATGAGGAGAGATTAATAAATCTGGGATTTTTCAGTTTGGGAAAGAGATGACTAAGGGGGGATGATAGAGGTCTATAAAATCATGACTGGTGTGGAGAAAGTAAATAAGGAAGTGTTATTTACTCCTTCTCATAACACAAGAACTAGGGGTCACCAAATGAAATTAATAGGCAACAGGTTTAAAACAAACAAAAGGAAATATTTCTTCACACAACACACAGTCAACCTGTGGAACGCTTTGCCAGAGGATGTTGTGAAGGCCAAGACTATAACAGGGTTCAAAAAAGAACTACATAAGTTCATGAAGGATAGGTCCATCAATGCCTATTAGCCAGGATGAGCAGGGATGGTGTCCTTTGCCTCTGTTTGCCAGAAGCTGGCAATGGGCAACAGAGGATGGACCACTTGATGATTACCTGTTCTGTTCATTCCCTCTGGGGCACCTGGCATTGGCCACTGTCAGAAGACAGGATACTGGGCTAGATGGACCTTTGGTCTGACCCAGTATTGCCATTCTTATGTAATGGTAACCTTCTAGTGTGTGTTAATTGGAAATCTCTCACAATTTAGCAAGGCTACTCCTCTTATAACCTATTACAATACTAATGAACATTAAACCTACACATTACCATATCTGTATTTCTGCCACCTCTTTACTGGCTTTTTACATTACACATTATTTAAATTAACATCTGCACCAATGTCCTTCCCATGCTATCAGTATAACTAGCATTTTCAGAAAACATTCCAAAGTCTCAAAAACATTCAAGCAGGGCTAATCTAAGCTGTGTCAGGAGCTGTACCAACCCCCAGAAGCCCAAGGACAGGGGCAACCCAAGATGCCTCCCCACAGTCCCTGTACCAGGCTCTGCAGGAGTCAGACTCAGAGGCTGGCAGCTGCTGGTGCTAGATTCACTGAGGGAGCAGGAAAGAGATGCAAGGCGTGTGCAGGGAGCAGAATGAAGTCCATAGGGGCACTGAATGAGTGAGAAAGGACCGCGGGGAGCCAGCCAAGGGGCCTGGGATGGGGCAGAGTGTGGGGCGGGGGGAGAGGGAGGGAGGGCGGTATTAACAGCAACAATTCGTGCCAACCCCTAGAACTCAGACCCTACTCAAAACTTTCTGGGTGGCTGGCGGGCTGGGCACTGGGGAGTGGGGCCCTGGTTTGGTGCAGCTGATTAGGCTGGTGGGTAACCAGATCCGCCTCCTCTCTGAACCCGCCTGTGCCTCACCCAGTGCCCCCAGGGAAATGTCCCCCGGGCTCTGATTGTCTAACCCCTCTGGCATGTCTGCCTCCCCTCCCCCCGCTCTGTTTCGCACCCTTTGCCTTCGCTACTATTCCTCTCTCCGCCCAACCCTCCCCTTCCTTTTCCGCTTTCCTTTTCCTCACCACTCTTTCCCCTCGGCTCTGCATAATCACAGCTGTCTAAGTCCACCATCACAGCAGTATCTCTGCAGGGTGAGGAGCAATAGGAGGGGCTGTCAAGGGGCATTCCTGCAGTCCCAATCAGTGACTATCCTTGGGGCTATCCTCCCTCTCCCAACACCAAGGCCTCAAGGGGACCGGGAGCGACTGGAGAGCAAGCCCACGCTGCAGTCACCCCACAGCGGTGGTGGTGGTTGGTCGCAGCACCACTCAAGTTTTGCCTAGCCGCCCCTCTGTCAACAGAGGGGTGACCAGGCCAAATCTGAGTGTGAAGTATTGTGACCTGACCCACAAGGTTGGTATTCAAAGAAACCTACATCCAAAAGGTCCCTGAGAGTGGATTGCATCTGTGGTAGAATGATTTAAATATTATCTGGCTGCCAAAGAACATCAGACCCAGAGCCATCATAGGAACTATGTGTGCATTAGCTATTAATAGTGCAGGTCTTGGATAATAACAGAAGAGACTGCAGTTTTTGAAGCTACTGTCTCTTTGAGGAGAAGCAGTGCATGCACATGAGAGAGGAGAGGGAATGGAGCTATCATCAACCTTTGTGACTGATGCAAGCAATCTTTAATAGCATTCTGTTAGGTATCACCCATCGCTGTCTGACGCTGTGCTGGAAAATGCTGATTGATCAAGTCTGAATTGTTTTGTGCAAACAGTGACCATTCAATGAATTTTCAGCTAAAAGAAGGCAGGGTTTTGCTGGAAACCTTCCAGAATCTGTGGCTCTGGGTGTCTAGGATCCATGGTTCAGAGGCAGCCCTGGGAGCCAACTAGCCTGGGAGTCTGGAAGCCCTGCATTCCCTGACCCCAAGGCAGTCTGCATGGTGGGTCTGCCATAGAGCCATGGACACAAGAAGCCCATCCTAAGACTTCCAGGCTCCTGGTTCTATGACTAACCTGAAAGCCCTCATGGTTTCCAGGCTCCTTGGTCCATGCTAGGGAGGCTGGAACACCTGAGAGCTCTGGCAGGACTACCAGGCTCCTGGGTCTGTGGCAGGGAGATTGTAAGCCCTGAAAGCTCCAGCCCTAGCCTTATAGCAGCCATGAAACTGACAAGAATGTCAGTTTCAGTCTGTGGCTACTGGGGTTCAGAGAGCCTATTTTGTTTTGGAAACATCATGTGTCAGTGTTTCTGAAACTTTTTTTTAATTGCCAATATGACACTGCATCCAATATTCTTCATAGTGGTATGGTTATGATATGATTATGACATAATTATGCTGCATATAGTACAATATATGTCTTGTAAAGTGTAATTGAAAAAGTTATGATTTGCTGAATATGATTATCCTATTTGTATGAATGTATCATTTTTGTATCTGGAGTTATGAACATTGATAGTGTATCTGTATTTCAAATGTGCTTACTCTGAAAAACACCCACAGTCAGCTAGCATTTCAGGTAGAACAATGAAGGAGCTAAACAGTGCTGATGACCCATCAGCAAAGACAATGGACTGTGGCAGAGCGTAACCATCCTGTAAACATTTCAGCCAGCCTGTAAGTAATCGCTGCTATGACTCAGCAAGGGCATGTGACCAGACCACATGATACTGAACTCCATTTTGGATACCTGTATTTTTCCACAAACTGGGCTGGGAACTGTTTTTGGAACCAAGGGTTCCTGCCATATGCAAACGCTATATAAGGTGGGGTGTGACATCATTTAGGGGCCTCACTTTCCACCCCAGGAGACTCCTGGAAACACCTAAGGAACAAATATTGAACTGGGGGAAGTTCTGGGCCCAGGCTAAAAGGATTTCTAGCCTGTGTATGGAAACATGGTGGACTGCTTGTATCATCAACCAGGGTGAGAAATTGCTAATTCATATCCAATCTGTCTAGTACGTTAGACTTAGTTTGTGTGTTGTTTATTTGCTAGGTAATCTGCTTTGATCTGTTTGCTGACACTTATAATCACTTAAAATCTAGCTTTTGTAGTTCATAAACTTGTTTTTTGCTTTATCTAAACCAGTGTGCCTTTGAGTGAAGTGTCTGGGGAAAAATCTCAGTTTGGTTAACACAGGCTTGTTGCATATCTTTCCCACATTGAGGGGAGAGTGAACTAATTATGAGCTTACATTGTGCAGATCCCTGTGCAATGCAACACAGTATAATTTTGCAACCAGCAGGGGGTGTGAGCCTGGGGAGCTGGGAAATTGGTTGGTGTCTGCTGTTTGTATTTGGGTTGCTTCGGTACATCACTCAGGCAGCTCAGTTAGGGTGGCACCACCTGCTGTCGAGTTGGGTAATAACATCCTGGTGAGGCTGGCTGTGTCTCCAACTAAGGAAGCAGCGTGAACAGGGCCAGCCCCATGGGGTGATTAGAGGGGCACAGCGGTTCCCATGGCTCCCAGATTGCACACCGCGTGTGACAAGCCGTCACAGCCAGGTTGCCGGAAATTTCAAAAAATTCAGTTTTGGTCCAATTTGGAATAAAACCACATTTTGAAATATCAAAATTTCCCAAGAACTGGAAATCCTGAGTTTTGGCCAGCTCTATTTATGAAGTAAATTACAAGTGGCATTTTCAAAAGCAGCTGATTCAGAGATACTGCCTGAAACTGTGCTATTGAATTATATTTCAGTTCTTATACCACGTCTGTCACTATGGTCTCTGAGCACCTGGCTATCATTGAATTCAGTACAAATGTGGAATTTTAACATAGCTGATATAAGCTCTTGTACTTCAGTCCCATCTCACTGTCTCTGTGGTGCTCTGGCAGAGTCAGAAAGGACCAGTCATGTATCTGACTTGCCAGTGAGCCTTCACTTTAATATGAACTGCCTTGGGATTTTGTAGGTAGGAAAATTGTATTCCCCCGCATAGCGGGAGATGCCACCACAAAACTACCCTCCTGATTTACCACTATGTTACAACACAAAAGCCTTCAAAAGTTGGGGGGCGGGCAGCAGATTCCCCTTAAGTTCACGCTCCTCACCATTTTTTCACTGGTATCTCCTCCCTCCCCTCTTTTTTTTCCCCTTCATCCACATACTCCCCCCCCGCCCCTCACTTTTTCACTCTTTCTTCCATGCCTCACCTCCAAGGGTACAATGAGGGGGAGGCTCAAGGAGCCCAGCCCTCTGACCCCTCTCTTGGCTAGCTCTGAGCCGAGACCCAGCAACCCCTGTCTCCTGTCCTGACCATGCCCAAGACAGCAAAGCAGGGAGGCCCCACGGCCAGGGGCCCACTGCCTGCACAGAAGTCAATGGCTGGGGCACCCGCTTCCCCACCTAACAGGGGAGCTCCTACTGCAGTCTCAGCACTGCAGGCTGTGAGGGGAGGTCCTGGCACTTTGTTGAGCTCCCTGCTCCTTGCGGGGCAACAGCAAGGAGGGAGTCTAAAGCCTGGGTTCCAGGGCTTTCCATGGGGAGTGGGAGTGCTGGGCTGGACAATACTTCTCCCTGCAGTCTCTGGGCTGGGCCCTGCCCTGCCCTAGCATCAGGGGCCTTGGCTTGGCATGTCCCAGCACTTCCTTCTCTGGCTGCAGCCCCGTAGCCCTATCTGCAGCTGGCTCTGCCCTCTCTGAGCCATGTGTCAAGCTGAGCCATGCCTATGGGGAACACTGTGCCTCACCATTTTCTCTGTGCCAGGACAGGTGCCCTACTGGAGAGGGGCTCCCTCCTTAGGAGCATTCTCCTTGCTCATCTCGCTCCATGGATTTTGCTAGAGCTGGACCCAAGGTCTAACATCTTATGAAGAGTGGGTTATTTGTGATGCAGACTTTTCTTCTCTGAGATCACCTTTCTCCCAAGCACAGGAATGAATCATTGTCTGGATTCTCTGTGTCTTCTGGTAGATGGCGGGATTGTGAGAGAAAGTGAAGAGGAGGATCTTCATCTGAGGAGAGCTTAAACACAGAGCAAACCTATGTATGTACTGAATGTGGGAGAAGCATCAGTGACAGATGTGGACTTTACTCAGCATCAGAGACTCCACACAGGAGCCACACGTGAACATGAGAAAAGGTTCAGTGATAGCTCCCCCTGATTCAACGTGCTGTGGGAGTATCTGCATGGAAGGAGGGCTTTTTGACCTATGCAGCACACTAGACCAATACTTTTTGTCAATGGTTCTAATTTATGTCACAGGGCTGTATTTTAATTTGTTGGTGAACTGGGAGTGGTGCAATAGTCTTAACTGATGATGAATTTGGTCAATAACCAAGTGTTATTGAAAGCTAAGAATGCACCAGACATGGAAAGATCCAGCAAATGGGGCGGAGAGAGGAAATAGATTTGACTTAGAAGCTGGAGAAATAATTTTTTAAAATAATTAAATTCTAAATCAAATGGTTAAGAACTTCTCAGGAGCTCTGGTGCAACTAGACATTCTGGATGGCAGCCACTTACCTGTTCCTGTAGGATCACAGAATGTGTGTGTGGGGGTGGGCAGGGGGAATGGAAGTCGGAGTCAGAAGGGGCAAAGGGGAGTAGTGAGATGGCTGCAGGAGA
Source organism: Eretmochelys imbricata (assembly GCF_965152235.1). Lineage (NCBI taxonomy): Eukaryota > Metazoa > Chordata > Testudines > Cheloniidae > Eretmochelys > Eretmochelys imbricata. Next base: position 251,311,984 of record NC_135572.1, on the reverse strand, counting down.
AACAAATGCCATCTGGAACTGCTAAGCCATGCAGGAGCAAAACTGCAACATTTTTGTCATGGCAAGTGCTGTCCTATGCCAGGCAGCTCCCAACTGAGCGGCACATGCTATGAGGATCGCCTCTCCTAAGCCATCTCTGCATGGTCTAGGACTTGCACAGGAGTAGAAGGTGAGTCTTAAGCACTAAGGGATGGCAACTGTGTCCCACTGTTCTTCCACCCTAAGACACTGCTTCAGCTCCATCTCCTGCTCCTTAAGAGCAGATCTGATGGATCATGTCATTTTTTTCTTGCTGTCCTGAATCACAAAGGATCTCAGTCTCATTGCCTCCCACTCTGTTCTTTTAAGGCAGCAGATGGAATCAGGCCCAGCTTACCCATCAAACCTCCCCTTGTGAGCAAAACCACAGAAAAAGGCACGGATGTGGAGAAGGGAAGCAACTTGGCGGTCAGATAAGGTGGGGATCTGGAAAATAGCAGGAGAATTAGGGTTGGTCTATGGGACGGAAATGCAAATTCATACAACATATCTGTAAAAAGATAAATGATACAGCCACTTAAAGAGCTCAAGTGTATGAAGGATGGATGACGGAGATACTCTTGGGGTGCACTTGAGACTAGAGTTTGTGGGCAGTGGGCAAGAGGATGGCCAAGAAAACAGTGGATAGACTGTGTACAGGAGAGCAGAGTGGACATGGAGTGAGTGTTGGACTGGCAAGTCCAGGAAAGGCTGGGAAAGGGGGAAAAGGAAGACTTAAAAAAGACTCATATAGCATAGTAATGAACATGGTATGAACCTAGATAGAGAGGATCCTCCCTGTAGTGTTGAGAACGCGTTTCATTTTATCCAGATTCAGCTTGTGACTGAACAGTCACTTTGGCCCTGGAGTTCCTCGATATCTGATTTCTCCCATGTATATTTCCCATCTGTTCAGATTACACCTTCCCTCAGCAGAGAAAATTGTTGGTTTGGTGAGTTTAACCTTTTTATAGCATGGACAATTAAATAGCTCCAGAGCCTCTCCATAGCAGCTTATTTCCCAGAGCCTGATACAATGATATAGGGGGGAAGATAGCTCAGTGGTTTGAGCATTGGCCTGCTAAACCCAGGGTTGTGAGCTCAATCCCTGAGGCGGGCCACTTAGGGATCTGGGGCAAAAATTGGGGATTGGTCCTGCTTTGAGCAAGGGGGTTGGACTAGATGACCTCCTGAGGTCCCTTCCAACCATGATATTCTATGACATTAATAATATTATCTCAGGTATCTAATTTCAATGTATTCCATTTAGCCCATTGAATTCCAATGAGTGAGTGATTAGATTTTTAATTGCATATTTAGAAATTAAATTCACAGGTGTTGGTTTGTATTAAACAACAACAACCCATAATCTAACTATCCCTCCTTTATTTCTCACCTCTCTCCTACCCTACTTGCTCCTGCCTTGGTCTTCCACCCCAATCTGCTGAGCTACAGCTGGCCTCATAGTGACCTGCTTTTCATCATATGCAGTAACATACTGCAGAGGGCCAGACCGAGAGAAGGGACAATAGCACTTCAAGCAGCTTGCTTTGTGGGATAGAGGTGCAGTGGTCCTATCTCTTGTGGTTTTATCTAGAGTCTCGCAATATTTGGTGTTGTCCTTAAATCCCCAGCTCCTGAAATCAAGTGATTACGTGAGAATCTTTTATTTAAAAAGGAAAAGTACACTTCTGGCCTTCTTGATTGTGCCCTGAAGACTCAAAAACCAGAAGAAATTTTTTTCAACCCACTCCCAAATATGATTTTTTAAATTCTTAAGATTTGTAAAAAGAAAAGGAGTACTTGTGGCACCTTAGAGACTAACAAATTTATTTGAGCATAAGCTGTAGCTCACAAAATTGGTTAGTCTCTAAGGTGCCACAAGTACTCCTTTTCTTTTTGCGAATACAGACTAACATGGCTGCTACTCTGAAACCTAAGATTTTTTTTCAGTCTCCTGATTTGGGGGGCCTGACTCATGAGTTTTGAATGCTTGATGTTGGAACAATGGAGGTAGGAGACCAGAAGTCTTTTGGGGGAAGGAGAGGGGTAGTAGTCTACAATGTAGGGGGCAGAGATAGGTGACTGCTGGAGACTGAGGTGTGCTAGAAGAGGTGCAGGACTGGGAGGAAGCTGCAGGAAAGTGTCAGAAAACGGGTGTTTCCGAGGAGGGGATGCTGCACTAAGGGCTAGGAGGAAAGATAGAGGAGGTGGCTCCTGTTTTTGTGTTGGTTTCCGGCAAAATTGCCAGGCAGAATCCTACACATAGGGAGCCTCTGACTCTTTACCTCTGAGTGCAGAATTCAACTCACGGGCTTTATTTTTTTAAATATTGCCTGACTATTTTGCTAGAGGCTGTTCTTAGATTTTGAGGCTGAGGCCTATTGAAGGAGGCTGCTAAGGTGCCAGGAGCTGCAAAGGAGAAGGCTCCCGCACAACACTGCGGGGAGCGGTGTGATGAATCTGCTGAGCAGCTCATTCATTCCTGGGCTTCCCCTGCCCCCAGGAAGAACCCTGGGGGACCATATTCCAGTAGGGGGAGGGTAACTCCCCTCCCACCTAGACACACCTGGCCAATGAGAGCAGGCAGGTGGAAACCCTTCTAAAAAGGGCTGTCCTGGCTGGGAGGAGCCTTTCTTGGGGACTGGCCTGGAGCAGGTAAGAGGCCAGCTGGGATATCCCTGGCAGAGACACACAAGCGCTGCAGGCCAGAGAAGGAACATCTGGCAGCCTGTGAATGCTGGTGGGAGGCTGCTAGCAGCTGTTTCTGGCAGGGAGCAGCAGTGGGGGTCAGGTCTGAGCACAGCCTGTGGGGAAACAACAGGTTGAAGGGCCCTGCTGAGGGTGAAGGGCCCCCCCACAGGAGCAGAGGCAGTGGCAGCAGCTCCCCCTGCCACCCCTTGTCTCCTGCCTTGTTCCTCCCAGTCACTCCCTGCTTCTCTGTGCCATCCCCCTCCCATAACCCCCCAGGCCTTGCCTGCCCTCTTTGCCAGGGTCTCTACCTCCTGTCCAGCACCTACTCCCTATTTCCCATGCTCCACTTCCCTTCTGCCCCCTGTAACCAGTTCTCTCTCTGCCCCTCCTCCCTGACCTGGTTCCCTTCCCCCTTTCTGCCTATCTAACACTGATATCTGGTCCTCTGTCCCCACTTTCCTGATGGTGCCAGCAGTGAAGGGATGAGGGAGGAGAGCTTAGGGCTCCATTTTGAGGCTGTCTTTTACTGGTAGCTCAGGAATTAGGGGGTCAAATGCTCTGTGACTACCAGTAGGAGCAGCCCTGGGCTACATGCCAGCTTGTCTGCCTAGGCTCTCAGCTCCACTTGCAGCTCCCCGCAGGGAGCCCAGGTGCTGCCCTGAGGCTTTCGGCCCCCCACTCCCTGCCAGGAGCCTACGTGTTGACTGAGGCTCCCCACTCCCTGCTGAGAGCATGGCAGCCACTGGGTGGGGAGCAGAGAGCCGGGGGGCAGTTCCCAGGCTTCCAGCAAGAAGCGGGGATCTGGGATCTGGGGGGGCAGCACCCAGGCTCCTGGCAGGGAGCCTTGGTGCATCAGCGCTACCAGTGGGGTATGGGGAGCCCAGGGGCAGCTGAACAGGGAGCCAGTGTTGGATCATATTAAAGAAGTTCTGTATTAAAAATCACAAATGAGTTTGATTCCCCATAGTTTCAATTCCAGGGTATTACTAATTAAGAGGTCTCTTGGTTTTTGGTACTGTTTCTCTCCCTCTATGTGTGAAACTTGCAAGCTGCTAATTGTGTTAGTACATTCTAAGACAGAGTCTGTTCTCAAAGCAATTCACAGAGAGAGAGACTCAAAGCAATACTCTAACAACAGAAACAGCACCCAGAGACTCCCCCGCCCTTTTGTTGTATTAACAATTGTGATTAAAATAGAGATAGAGGATGTATGTGGATGGATGCTTGGTGTGGATAATAACTGAATGATCAGGGAGGTGCCAGTGTCCATCGGCTGAAGAAGGCGTCAAGTGGAAATAACCAGAGGACCCCCCGGAGGGCAGACTGGAATCCACCCAACAGCCTCAAGAATGGGAGAACCAAAGAACAAGATAACATCTTGGAGCCGTCAGGAATGTGCTATCTGCTGATTGATTCAGCAACAGCATGATGAAGCAATTCCCATAGACTGGCATAGGAAGAAATTCCTATAAAAATAGACTCTAAAAAGTGAGAACTTTGGGGTCTGATTCTGCAAACCAACTTCCAGGAGCATCAGATGAGCATCTGACAAGGCCCTGCTCCCTCCTCATGTCCAGGCCACCTGGCCAGTGGCTTGGCATGAGCAACTCTAAGGCTGGTAACTATGATAACAACCTTGCAGAACCTGTGTGGGTATGTTTGTATGAATGAATATGTGAATAAATATGAGATTGAATGGAATGTTATAACTATAACTAACTGCTTACTATGATTCTTTCTGTATTCACAATAAATGTGGTATTTTGCCTTTTTCCCTTTAATAAGATCCTGCTGGTTTTTATTTTATTGGTATAACACCAGGAGCCCAGGCAATAGCCTGGTTGGGAGTGGGGAGTCGGGTGGGTGCAGCCTGGCACTGAGTGGGGAGCCTGGCAGGTGCAGTCCGGTATGAGTGGGGAAGCTGGGCAGTAGCCCAGCGGGGAGCCTGGCAGCCAGGCTCTAGCTGGAGCCCCCCACCCCTGCAGAGAGCTCTACCATGGAGCATTTCACAGCTCTACCATGGAGCCTTGATACTGACAAGAATGACAGCCAATTGCCAATGTAAATATTGTGCAGTGTCTTTATAGCACTAACTACATGGACATAAGCCCTAGGCCTTTCATGGGCGTGGCATTTTGATGTCAGTTGTAGGTCACTTACATTGATGGGACAAGTCTGCGGTGTGTACACTATTGCTGCCTTTTAGAAACCATCCCAGAGTGCCCCACATTGACAGTTAAATTGGTGTAAGCGCTCCTGGGGAGGACACCCACTGCTGACACAAGGAGCATAGTGTGGAGATGCAAAAGTGATTTTAATTACTGCAGTGGGAGTGGCTGTACAGCTATGTAATTTAGGTCAACTGATTTTGTAGTGTAGAGTTGCCCCAAGGCATTTATTTCACTCTCATGGTTTTCCTGATAATCTCCTGTCGTTTGGTGTTATTTTGGGGTGGGGTGAGGGATTATTGTTTTTGCTCTCTTGGGAATGGCAGTACAGGATTCAAGGGAGCAGTGGAGAAGCCTCCATCACCCTCTGGTAGGTGGAGAGACTTGGATGGGAGAATATAGCGGGGGAACTGCTATTAGGGCTTGGCTACACATGGAGTTATTCAGGACCAGCTGAAGCTTCTTTGCTCAAGGTCCTAAGCACTGGACCATCCTTCAGGTCCAACTATTACTGTGGCTTTGAGCAGTGCTGCGGCACAAGTGCTCGAACAGCACCCTGCCCATCAGCATGTCCCTCAGCACACCCTTATTCTGGGAGCTTACCAAGGGCCAGCTTGAGTGATTTACAGCAGCTCAAACCACCCTAAAGGGGACACAGCAGAACCCCAAATTGGGACCCTGTGCTTGAACTGTTTTCCTGGCTACAGTTGTCCAAAACCAAGAGGGGAGAGAAAATGGCCCAGGAGCCCCGTGGGAGCTTTGTTCTGAGTGGCAGGGGATGGTACAGGCCAGGGGGCTGTGAGTGGCCTCTAGCAGGAAAGGGTACAAAGGAGCAGAACCGCGGGAAAGGGGACGTCTCTCTCCAGTCTGGGGAAGTGAGGGTTAAAACCAAAGAGCCGGTTCTGGAGAGGAGGACTAGAAAGTCCTGCCCAGTGGGGACTTCAGCGACCTGGAACGTCCTGTTCCCTGCAGCCCGCCGTGCACATGGCACCTGGCGCCGCACAGCTACAGCCCCGCACCCCCGGGCGTTCGCACTGAGCGACCCGCTCCTGCGGCTTCCCGCAGCCACACGGGTGAGCCGGGCGGGGGGGCTCGGTAATGCGGGGGGAGGGGACACAGCAGGGCGGGGCCCAGGAGGGGAAATCACTGCCTGTAGGAAGCGACAGCAACGAAGAGGGAGCTAGAGCTGGAGCCTGGACTTGGGACTCACTCAGGGAAGGAGAACGAACCAGGGCCCCTCATCCTGAAGGGATGTGCCTCGGCAGGATTTCTCCCGCACCGCCCAGCTGGACAGCTGAGGGACAGCATGGGCCGGGGGGGGGGGGTGTCTGCGGATTTCCCCCCAGCTCAGGGGCAGCGTGTGGGGAGCTGAACAGGGATCCTCAGGCACAGCCGGATGATCTTTAACAAAACCGAGTACGCCGCCTACCAGGATTTCAGAAAAACGTGGAAAGGAGTTTGGGGAAGATCGGTGAATGCTAAGGGAGTGGTAGAGGGAGGGGATTTAAGATGAAATTTGGAGGCGGGAGATGATGGGAGCGGGCTGGGGTCAAAGGAAAAGAGTTGTGGGGATATAAGTACATTTTTTGCAACGAGCAAACTTGATTTTTTGTTAACAAAAGAAATAAACTGCAAAACAACCCCCCCCATTAAAAAAAAACTATTCTGAAATGCTGCATAAATGGTGGAACTAACCAGAAACTATAAGCCGTAACCAGATCAAAATAAAAAGCAGAAAATGAGACGTTACATAACTTAAGGCTTGTCTAAACACAAAAGGTGTGTCGCTTTAACTACATCCCTATACTGTAGTTTTAAAGTGGCACAACCCTGCTAATGACAGGTTTCAGAGTAGCAGCCATGTTAGTCTGTATTCGCAAAAAGAACAGGAGTACTTGTGGCACCTTAGAGACTAACCAGTTTATTTGAGCATAAGCTTTCCTGAGGTACAGCTCACTTCATCGGATGCATTCAGTGGCAAATACAGTGGGGAGGTTTATATACATAGAGAACGTGAAACAGTGGGTGTTACCATACACACTGTAATGAGAGTGATCACTTAAGGTGAGCTATTACCAGCGGGGGGCGGGGAAATCTTTTGCAGTGATAATCAAGGTGGGCCATTTCCAGCAGTTGACAAGAACATCTGAGGAACAGGGGGGGGGGTGGGGGGGGAGGGGAATAAACATGGGGAAATAGTTTTACTTTGTGTAATGACCCATCCACTCCCAGTCTCAATTCAAGCCTAAGTTAATTGTATCCAGTTTGCAAATTAATTCCAATTCAGCAGTCTCTCATTGGAGTCTGTTTTTGAAGTACCACCTTATACCGGAAACCTACTGACCGCTATTCCTACCTACATGCCTCTAGCTTTCATCCAGACCACACCACACGATCCATTGTCTACAACCAAGCTCTACAACGCATTTGCTCCAACCCCTCAGACAGAGACAAACACCTACAAGATCTCTATCAAGCATTCTTACAACTACAATACCCACCTGCGGAAGTGAAGAAACAGATTGACAGAGCCAGAAGGGTTCCCAGAAGTCACCTACTACAGGAGAGGCCCAACAAAGAAAATAACAGAACGCCACTAGCCATCACCTTCAGCCCCCAACTAAAACCCCTCCAACGCATCATCAAAGATCTACAGCCTATCCTGAAGGATGACCCTTCACTCTCACAGATCTTGGGAGACAGGCCAGTCCTTGCTTACAGACAGCCCCCCAACCTGAAGCAAATACTCACCAGCAACCACATAACAAAACCACTAATCCAGGAACCTATCCTTGCAACAAAGCCCGTTGCCAACTGTGTCCACATATCTATTCAGGGGACACCATCATAGAGCCTAGTCACAGCAGCCACACTATCAGAGGCTCGTTCACTTGCACATCTACCAATGTGATATATGCCATCATGTGCCAGCAATGCCCCTCTGCCATGTACATTGGTCAGACTGGACAGTCTCTACATAAAAGAATAAATGGACACAAATCAGACATCAAGAATTATAAAATTCAAAAACCAGTTGGAGAACACTTCAGTCTCTTTGGTCACTCGATTACAGACCTAAAAGTTGCAATTCTTCAACAAAAAACTTCTCAACTGCTGGAAATGGTGCACCTTGATTATCACTATAAAAGGTTCCCCCCTGCCCCCCCCCGCTCTCCTGCTGGTAATAGCTCTGAATGCATCCGATGAAGTGAGCTGTAGCTCATGAAAGGTTATGCTCAAATAAATTTGTTAGTCTCTAAGGTGCCACAAGTACTCCTTTTCTTTTTGCGAACCCCCCTAATGTAGACACAGATATACTTATATAAAAGTGCTTATGTAGGTATGGCTTATTCCAGTATTGGAAGGCAGAGTGGATAAAAGTTGATTTGTTTTACATTTAAAAAATTGGATTTTTTCATTTAAATATATTTTTGTTTTTAAAAATAAACCTGTTTTAAAATTATTTTGATAATTATGACAAGTTATGTTAAGGCCTAAACTTGCTTGAAACTATTTAAATAAATAAATGTGCTGCATCAGGGAACTCTCCGCAGATTTGAATGAATTAAAGGGTACTGCTTTTCTAATGATGTACATCGTCAGGTTAAACATCTTTAACTTTTGAGGTCAAAGTCCTGTACTGCATTAAGTAAGAACCTATATCATTTTCCATCTTTACAATGCAATGAAAGTTGGTATTCAAATTTTTCCAAATGTAAGTCCTTCAGAGGTTTTTGTTTGTTTTGTTTGTTTGAAGGAAAAAGCTTTTCCTTCATTTCCTTTTGGTTTCAGTTTAGCTAGCAGGTGTAGAGAGAATATTTCCTTCATTTGGACTAGTTAATTCAAAGTTGAGAAACTGCTTGGGATTTGAAAAAGGCGGAAAGTTGGGTTCCTCTTTCAGGCTATGAATAAAAACCACATTCAAGAAGATGAGATTTACTCATCCTAAAAACGTGAATGCTACTGGAGCACTTTTTCCAAAGGTATTTAGGCACCTAAAGATGCGTATAAGTGCCTAGTTGGACTTTCAAAAGTGCCTAAGCAGGTGGTTATTGTTATTATTATTTTATTTGTTTGTTTTATCCTGGCACTGAATAAACACAAAACAAAAAGATGGCCCTTGCCCTGAGCAGCTTGACAGGCAGTGATATGAGCATGGTAATTTTTTTTTTTTTTGGTAGATCACAGCAAAGGAGAGTTTTGAGGAGAGCTTTGAAGGATGCTTTAAACCTCCAGGACACTCAGTTAAGAGCATCAAAGGAGCTCTGAGAGGCAGGGGTGGGACAGGTGGTAGCTTGCCTGACAGCCAGCTCGATTTCAATGAGAGTTAGGAACCTAATGAGGGTAGGCACTTTTGAAAATTCCTCTAGGCATCTAAATACCTTGTTGGATTTTCATCTGGCTTTGTCACTGGCCTCTTCCAATTCCTCCTCAAATACTTCCCTATTGTTTTATAATAATAAATGCCCAGATATGTGCTGAGCACTTCACAGGAATGTGTAAAAGCCAGGTCCCTGCCTTGAAGAGCTCACAGTCCTGCAACACCAGTCAGTGGGAGCTCTGTCACTGATCTCAGTGTGGGTAGGATCACATTTCTGGGTCCCAGTCCTGCCAAAGAATCGGCAAGGATGAACCCTGATGCCTGTCACAGACTCGCAGTGACAAGGCTTAAGGTTAGGCACCGGTTTTCCTCTGTGTGGGGCTTTTGGGTATACTTTCCCTCATTAATCACATCTGATTGTTGTTGAGGTTCATTACCCCTGTTTTCTTTCCCAGGACCAGGATTTTTGGCAGCTAGGGGTTAAGTGACCTCTTAGATGGAACAAGGATAAAAACCATATGTCTTTGATCTCCGGAGCCCTGAGAAAATGGAGAGCCTTAGAGACCCCTATACAGGTGAGAGCTGTTTTAAAATCAATTTACATAGTTAATTAGCCCGTTTTAGAGCTGGAATTCCAACACAGCTCATGAGTAAGGCTAAGATTTTGTCATGGTTATTTTTAGTAAAAGGCATGGACAGGTCACAGGCAACAAACAAATTCACAGAGCCTGTGACTTTTTTATTAAAAATAACTGTACAAGCTGCGGGGCAGAGGTGCACAGCCCCAGCAGCAGCCCGCACTGCAGGACAGGGGCACACGGCCCTGGTGGCAGCCCCCACAGTGGGGCTATGTGGAGAGCATAGCTCTGGCTCCAGCCACAGCTTCAGCTGCTGTCGGCTGAAGCTGAAGAAGTCACAGCGGTCCGGTAAGGTCACAGAATCTGTGACTGCCCTGACCTCCGTGACTAAATCGTAGCCTTACTCATGAGTCTCATATCAGTCTTGTTCTGTGATCTCATTGGCTCTGCTATAGTAGAAGTGCATTGTTAGGCTCTTAGCAAGAATCACCTATACATTGGTATGCCAAGCACTCAACTTTCTTGGGATTCTTCCACCTGTTCTAGAAACTTGAGTCTGCCCTATATAAAATCCAGAGTATTTGTCTAACTGTATTAATACTATGAATGTTGAGGACAAGAAATAGACAAGTTTCAAAAATCTGAGGCTCCTAAGTGACTTACAAGGAAAAGGTGCCCAATGAGACTTGGGTTCCCAAATCACTTAGGCTCCAAAGTCCATATTGAGACATAAGTGGAGATTTTTATAAAGCACATATCTTTTTGACTCTTCTTTTGAAAGATTTGGCCAATATTTTCTGGTTATTCACACCACATACTTTCTCTTTATTATGGAGGCTTTGTAGCAGATCCCTGGCTAATATATGGTTTTCAGCTTAAAGTGGAGTTCAACTCCCTTATAAAACAAAATCTCACCCTTGTAATGACCCAAATTATACTGTTTGAATCAGAATAAGCTTGAATTTCAATATACTTTCCATTCTCTAAAAATGCCTAATTTGAAAAGTTTAACCCACTTTAAAAATCCCTAACTTTGTAATTTTTTAAAAAAGCAGTCTTAGGTTTTGTTTTTTCCCCCCACCAGGCCCTCTTACTGCACACTGCCAAATTTTACACACTTGGTATTTCATGCACTATGAAGCAGACAATATTCCAGCTTTTGGAAATTACAAAGAGTGGAAAGTTAGGTGAGGTGTGGGTGGCAAAATGTGACATGATGTTGGTGTGGATAGTAATGTTGTTCTAATTGGTGCTTTTTCCTGAATTTTTCTTTTTCTTCTCAGTGATAGCATTGATAGGAAATGCACTGGAGCACCCCTAGCACCAAGTTAAGAGTTTTTTGTATTCTTCAAAAAGTACCTCAGTCCCCTGATGTGGGGGAGAGGCAAAGTCCACTGTTGTCTTGGGCTAAAAACAAATAGGGTGGGCTTTTGACCCAATAAGCTGGGGAGACTAGATCCCCATGTAGCAGGAGATGCTGATGGCAAACTGCTCCTCTGAGTTTCCCTGCTTATGATGGACTCTGCTTCTCCTCCACATCAGCAGCCTGAGGTGCCTTTTGCAGAACAATAGTCATGCTAAAAACGGTCCTCAGTAGTCTGGAGGGAGAGAGCGAAAGGCCCCACAGTCCATTCGCCTCCCCAGTCTCTCCTCACACCAATCTACTTTTACTTTCATCCTCATACATTTCCTCACCTCACTCTCTTTCACTCTGTTCCTCTTCCCAACTCTTTCTTCCATGTCCCTCTCCTCACTCCCTGTCCCTGTCTAGGGAAAGATTGTGCTGGGGCTTGATGCAAAGCTTATAGTCTTAGACCTGATCTACACCTCACACTTAGGTCAACCTAGCTACAGCACTCAGGGCTGTGAAAATTGTCATGTCCTGTGCAATGTAGTTAGCTCAACCTAACTCCCACTTTAGACACGGCTAGGTGGATGGAAGGACTCTTCCTTTGACCTAGGTACCTCCTCTAGAGGGGGTGGATTTACTACAGTGATGGCGAAACCCTTTCCATCACTGTAGTGAATGTCTGCACTACAGTGGAATAACTGCAGCTCCGCAGCTTGCCAGTGTAGCACTTGTAGTGTGCAGAAACACCCTTAAGCTCATACCCTTAAGCTTAGTGTCTTACTTGTAACACACCCTTTACGCTTCCCTGAGATTGCCTTTCTCCTGAGCACAGGCAATGAGTGCTGTCTGGATTCTCTCTTTACTTCCCTAGATGATGCGATTGTGAGAGAAAGCGAAGAGGAGAATCCTCAGCTGAAGCTAGACGCAGGAAAGAAACTAGACACGCATGCTGGCCCCATTAACTATCAGAGGCCACGCGGCAGAGAAAATCACTATCAATGTACAGAATGCAGGAAAAGCTTCAGTGTTCATTCGGCACTAATCAAACACCAGAGAATCCACACTGGAGAGAAACCCTATCAGTGCAGTGAATGTGGGAAAAGCTTCAGTGTAAGCTCGACGCTGGTTACTCATCAGAGGATCCATACGGGGGAGAGGCCCTACAAATGTGTGCAGTGTGGGAAGAGCTTCAATCAAAGCTCACACCTCACTCAGCATCAAAAGATCCACAAGGGAGAGAAGCCATGTACATGTACTGAATCCGGAGGAGGCTTTACTGACAGCTCAACATGCGTGAAACATCCAGGACTGCATGCTGGAGCAGGGCCCTATAAATGTGCTGAATGTGGGAAAAGCTTCAATCGGAGCTCCACTCTCTACAACCACAACAGGATCCACACGGGAGAGAAACGCTACAAATGTGATGAATGTGGAAAAAGCTTCAGTGTGAGCTCCAACCTTATTAGGCATCAGAAAATCCACACAGAGCAGAGACCCTATAAATGTCTTGAATGCCGTAAGAGCTTCAGCCTGAGCTCAGATCTGGAAGCGCATCAGAGGCTTCACCTGGGAGAGAAACCCCACAAATGTTCTGAGTGTGAGAAAAGCTTTGATCAGGAGTCACAGCTCCTGAAACATCAGCGAGTTCATGCTGGGGAAAACTCATATGAATGTGTGGAGTGCAGGAAGAGCTTTAGTAGGAAGGGGAACCTCCTGAGACACCAGGAGATCCACACTGGGGACAAACCCTACCGGTGTAATGAATGTGGGAAAAGCTTCAGCCGGAGTTCGTCACTCATGCAGCATCAGCGGATCCACACTGGAGAGAAACCCTACAGTTGTATCGAATGTGGTAAGAACTTCAGCTTTAGCTCCCAGCTCACCACTCACCAGCGGATCCACTCAGGGGAGCGGCCCTACAAATGTAACGAGTGCGGGAAAAGCTTTGTGGACAGCTCGGGTCTCATTCAGCACCGGAGAATTCACACGGGAGAGAAGCCCTACCAATGCACTGAGTGTGGGAAGAGCTTCCGGCAGAACTCGGTGCTGATTCAACACCGGAGAACCCACACCGGTGACAAGCCCTTTGAGTGTGGGGAGTGCGGTGAACGCTTCAGCCAGAGCTCCACGCTGATCACACACCAAAGGATTCACACCGGGGAGCGGCCCTACCACTGCAGTGAGTGCGGGAAAAGCTTCAGCGAGAGCTCACACCTCACGCAGCATAGGAGAATCCACACGGGGGACAAGCCCTACAAGTGCAGCGAGTGTGGGAAGAGCTTCATTCAGAGCTCGCAGCTCACCACCCACCAAAGGATCCACACAGGAGACAAACCCTACCAGTGCCACACCTGTGGGAAGAGCTTCAGTGACAGCTCGGCACTCACCCAGCATCAGAGAGTCCACACAGGGGAGCGACCGTATCAGTGCACGGAATGTGGGAGGAGCTTCAGCCAGAGCTCTGCCCTGGTGCAGCACTGGAGGATCCACACTGGAGATAAGCCCTATGAGTGCACCGAGTGTGGGAAAACTTTCAGCCAGAGTGCAGGGCTCACTCAGCACCGGAGCACCCATGCGGGAGAGAGACACTGAGACAGGGACCCGTGAGCCATGTGGCACTCTATGCCCATGCTGTCAGGAGTGGCTCTTTGCTGTACTGAATGACGCAACAAAGCGGAAGCAGTGCTACAATGTTAATTGATCTTGAAAATATTGACTCACAATCAATCTCTTAATTAAAATCCTCCTAAAAATGCATCAGGCATGTTGTGATGCCGAGAAAGCTAACCCTTCCGCCGCACCTGGCCTCCAAACATAAGAGGACATTATTATACATTTTTAAGCCGAATCTTAGGGGAACTTAGCAAAAGCTTCTGTGCAGCATGGTTGCCCGCTTACCCCTCTTGTGTGGCTACAAAACTTGGGGAGTGGGAGCCGTCTCAGAAGTGGTGGAAGCTCTGTCTGAAGGAATATGGGGGAGAGTGCAAGAGAGACTTCCGAAGCAGTTAGGCCATTTGTATCAGGTAGAGGAAATGCCATTCAGTCAGCTAAGCAGCCCATCATCTGAGCTCCAGTCCTTCTGAGCTTAGGAACTCTGCATTATAGTTGCCCCTCCCAGCTGTGCAGCTCCCAAGCTGTGCAGCAGGGAAAGACCCCACCATATGTCTCTCCTCCACACCTAAAATGTGCATGGATCAGGGCCTGTACAGGAGGAGATGACTGTCCTTAACCCTTCAGGTTGTCAACCACCTCCATCTGGCCCTCCCACAAGTCACTGCTTCACCCTCGTCTGCCCCCTTACCTGAAAGAGGGGGGGGTTATTCTTTTCCTTACTGTCCTGTATCACAAAGCATTCTCCATTCCGTGCTTCCCACCCTCCTTTATCAGGGAGGACGGTGAGAAGAGGTGCAAGCAGCCCCCTGAGCTCCCCCTTATGGGGAAGACCCAACAACACAGAGATCCAGAGAATGAAGGCAAGCTGATGGCCAAGCTGATTTGGTGGCCAAGCTGATTTGGAAGATGGCAGGAGAATATTCATTTTGTTGGGTGTATGCAATGCAAACACAAATGCATGTGTTATTCTGGTAAACAGAGAAATTATGAGGCAGTTTGTAAGCTTAGATACCATGGGAACGATTCTGTTACAAAGGCTTAGCTAGATAATGTCCCCAGCACAGCACTATGAACACTGTTCGTAATAGCTTGATTCAGCTTTGCCCTTCCCTTCTCGACCTGGGTCTGAGCAGTGGGTTTGTCTTGGGAGCAGCAGGTGCTGCATGAAGAACACCTATTTCATGTACCAGTGACATTCGAGGAGGTGGCCATCTATTTCACCTAGGAGTGGGCTCTTCTGAACAAAAGGCAGAGGAAGCTCTAAAGGGATCTGCATTATTAGCCATTAGAGGACCTACATGGAGTTGAAATGCTATCAGTATACTGAATATGGGGGCATTTCAGTGGCAGCTCAAATCTCATACATTAAGAGAATCTACATGGATGAGAAACCCTATTGTAAATGGCCAGGGCATATGTGGGGAAAATTTTCTGTCATAGCAAAGGCCTTTTATCTGACCTACAGACTGATGAGTCCCATGCCCATTGTGTTGTACAGGTGTCAATAGCCAATATGGGGACAGGGCAGGAGGGTGGGTTTCCTACAGCATTATATGTAAAACTCAAAGTGATAACTCTAATTTTGAAACATCCATTTATTTGTCATTTCTAAAGCAGGACACAGCCTGCAGCTCTGACCTTCTTAAATTTGGACTGATCATTGTAAGAATGCCAGAACCCTTCCGTCCCCTAGCTTCCAATTCATTTTCTTTCACAGGGTCTTTAAGAAGTCTCCATCACATGATGGTGCACTGCTTAAACTTAGAAAGGCCTCTGGACTTGTATGCTTTGCAGGTGATTGTGTGTGACTGCCAATGACAGACCTTTGGGCTCATTGCTTTCATACATAAAGCACATGCTACAACGTTACATTCAATTTTGTCCTGTCTTACAACCTTAATACCATGATTTCAGCTTTTGAGTTTTGTACAGGTAACTCTGCTATCTAGTTGGCTAATGACACTTGTATATCTGGTGATGCATGGAATCTGTGTACTGGGAAATGATTGCCTTCAATAAATTGTTTGATCAGAAATTAGAAAATTTGGTCTGTGTGCACCTGTATGAAGGGTGCACTGTACAAATAAAAGTAAAAAAAAAAAAAATCTAGTTTTGTGATCATGGATCACCTGACTCTGCTTGTTCTCAGAGCATCTCTGTGGGAGCAGAGTTAAGGTGTTTGGGTGACAAATCGTCTGTGTCTTTCCAAAATGTTAAATGTTTGGATTTCTTATAAAGTTAAACTTGCAGAGGAAAAAACATTGGCTTTTTTCCACTCTTTTGATTTCTTTGAGATGTGTAGAGTCTTTAAAGTAATATATGCTATTAAATTAGAAACTCAGGCCTTGACTACACTGGATGCGTGGTGAACAAATAGCTGAGATTTTCACTGGACTGAAGGATTTAGCCACAGAACACTTATTCGCTTCCATGGGAGTTGTGTAGCTAACTCTCCTAGTCTGCTTTGAAAATCTTAATCAGAGGGAACCATGCTACTGAAACTTGATTCACTGAGAAAGGAATTGTGTGTGTATGTTTGTGTGGAGAGAGGTGGATTAAAACTCTGCCTTCTGAACTGGGTTTTCGTGTGTGTGGTTTGCTTGTTTGTTTGAACACCTATTTAAAACTCTGGTGAAAAGGTGCCTTGTTAAGACACCTTCACGTAGGGGCTGAGAAAGACACCAACCCACGTGTGAGGCATCCAAGGAGTCTAATAGGGAAGACTAGATTTGATGATCCTGATACTTCTAAAGTAAAAAGCAGGGGGGAGACTAAAATCTCCTGGGGAAGAATATGGGGAATCTATAAGGCTGTCCTTACACATCATAAAGAAGCAGAAAAGGTACAAATCAATTTTATTTCCATTATAGGTCACTCTTAAGTCTAAACTCTGAACTTCTAACACGTGTTGTAAGTCTTCTTAGTATATATCAACTTTAATTCCAGTGTAGCAGATATTTTGTGTGTGTAGGTGTGTGGAATGAGCATGATATAGTTTTCAGTAACTAAACCCTTTTCTCACCAGTAATGCTGGGGGGAGAGGGCGCGGAGGGGAAGTGTCAAGGTTCCTCCCCCACTCTGAACTCTAGGGTACAGATGTGGGGACCTGCATGAAAAACCTCCTAAGCTTATCTTTACCAGCTTAGGTCAAAACTTCCCCAAGGTACAAAATATTCCCCCCATTGTCCTTGGACTGGCCGCTACCACCACCAAACTAATACTGGTTACTGGGGAAGAGCTGTTTGGACGCGTCCTTCCCCCCAAAATACTTCCCAAAACCTTGCACCCCACTTCCTGGACAAGGTTTGGTAAAAAGCCTCACCAATTTGCCTAGGTGACTACAGACCCAGACCCTTGGATCTTAAGAACAATGACCAATCCTCCCAACACTTGCACCCCCCCTTTCCTGGGAAATGTTGGATAAAAAGCCTCACCAATTTGCATAGGTGACCACAGACCCAAACCCTTGGATCTGAGAACAATGAAAAAGCATTCAGTTTTTTTACAAGAAGACTTTTAATAAAAATAGAAGTAAATAGAAATAAAGAAATCCCCCCTGTAAAATCAGGATGGTAGATATCTTACAGGGTAATTAGATGCAAAAACATAGAGAACCCCTCTAGGCAAAACCTTAAGTTACAAAAAAGATACACAGACAGAAATAGTTATTCTATTCAGCACAATTCTTTTCTCAGCCATTTAAAGAAAGCATAATCTAACGCATACCTAGCTAGATTACTTACTAAAAGTTCTAAGACTCCATTCCTGGTCTATCCCTGGCCAGGACCAGCATACAGACAGCCACAGACCCTTTGTTTCTCTCCCTCCTCCCAGCTTTTGAAAGTATCTTGTCTCCTCATTGGTCATTTTGGTCATGTGCCAGCGAGGTTACCTTTAGCTTCTTAACCCTTTACAGGTGAGAGGAGCTTTCCCCTGGCCAGGAGGGATTTCAAAGGGGTTTACCCTTCCCTTTATATTTATGACACGCCCCCCAAATCTCAGCTAGGATGAAACACTGGCTGGGATTTCTTCCTGGAGCTCTAGGAAAAACAGAGTTAATAAGACACATGCATCTCTAAATATACTACCAAGTACATAAAGACTAACAATATTTTCCACATCTCAAGGACGATTTTAACCAGTTGATTCTGGGAAACTTTCACGGGAGAGTGCATCAGCCACTTTGTTAGAAGCTCCTGAGATGTGTTGGATGTCGAAATCAAAATCTTGGAGAGCTAAACTCCACCGAAGAAGTTTTTTGTTAGTTTCCTTGACGGTGTGAAGCCACTTCAGTGCAGCATGGTCGGTTTGCAGGTGGAAACGCCGTCCCCAAACATATGGGCGTAGCTTTTCCAGAGCGTAGACAATGGCATAACATTCTTTTTCAGTGACTGACCAGTTGCTTTCCCTCTCAGACAGTTTTTTGCTGAGAAACACTACAGGGTGGAATTCTTGATCAGGTCCTTTCTGCATTAAAACTGCTCCCACACCACGCTCAGATGCATCTGTGGTTACTAGGAACGGTTTGTCAAAGTCTGGGGCCCTTAGTACAGGGTCAGACATGAGTGTCGCTTTAAGCTTGTTAAAGGCCTTCTGACACTTTCCGGTCCACTGAACAGCATTTGGCTGTTTCTTTTTGGTTAGGTCTGTCAGTGGGGCAGCGATTTGGCTGTAGTGCGGTACAAATCGTCTGTAATAACCGGCCAAGCCTAAGAAGGATTGAACCTGTTTCTTTGACTTTGGGACAGGCCACTTTTGGATAGCATCCACTTTGGCCTGTAGGGGGCTGATAGTTCCTTGACCCACCTGGTGTCCAAGGTAAGTCACTCTGTTTAGGCCTATTTGACACTTCTTAGCCTTAACAGTTAGTCCTGCCTCCCTTATGCGCTCAAGGACTTTTTGTAGATGTTCCAGGTGGTCTGCCCAGGAATCCGAAAATATGGCCACGTCGTCAAGGTAGGCGACTGCATATTCTCCTAATCCCGCTAGGAGACCATCTACAAGTCTTTGGAAAGTGGCGGGTGCATTTCGCAGCCCGAAAGGGAGTACATTAAATTCATACAGCCCGAGATGTGTGATGAAGGCTGACCTTTCCTTGGCAGATTCATCTAGCGGTACCTGCCAGTACCCCTTGGTTAAGTCCAAGGTAGAGATGAACTGGGCCCGTCCCAGTTTCTCTAATAGTTCATCTGTGCGGGGCATTGGATAGTTGTCTGGGCGAGTTACAGCATTTAGCTTACGGTAGTCCACGCAAAAACGTATTTCCCCATCTGGTTTGGGAACTAGAACCACTGGAGATGCCCATGCACTTTCAGAGGGGCGGATTACACCCATCTGTAACATATCCTTGATCTCCCGTTCTACAGCAGTTTTAGCTTGAGGAGACACCCGGTAAGGGTGGACCCTAATTGGGTGAGCATTACCTGTGTCAATGGAGTGGTATGCCCGTTCAGTCAGTCCTGTGGTGGCTGAGAACGTTGGCGCGTAGCTAGTGCACAGCTCCTGGATCTGCTGTCGCTGCATACGCCCAAGGGTCATGGAGAGGTTCACCTCTTCCACACCACCAGCACATTTCCCTTCATAGTAGACACCTTCAGGCCACTCAGCGTCATCTCCTCCCTGGGCTGTAAACTGACAAACCTTTAATTCTCTGGAATAAAAGGGCTTTAGAGAATTAATATGGTACACCTTAGGCTTTCGGTTGGAGGTGGGGAATGCTATGAGATAATTAACAGCTCCCAGGCGCTCCTGGACCGTGAATGGCCCTTCCCACGATGCTTCCATTTTATGGGCCTGGAGCGCCTTTAAGACCATGACCTGGTCTCCTACTTTGAAGGAACGCTCTCTGGCATGTTTATCATACCAGGCTTTTTGCTCTTTTTGAGCATCCTGTAAGTTTTCTCTAGCAAGGGCTAAAGAGGTTCGAAGGGTGTTTTGTAGGTTGGTTACAAAGTCCAGAATGTTAGTTCCTGGAGAAGGTGTAAATCCCTCCCATTGCTGCTTCACCAACTGCAATGGCCCCTTAACCTCACGGCCATATACAAGTTCAAATGGGGAAAACCCTAAACTGGGATGTGGTACAGCTCTGTAGGCAAAGAGCAACTGCTGCAACACTAGGTCCCAATCATTGGAGTGCTCATTTACGAATTTACGTATCATGGCCCCCAAAGTTCCATTAAACTTCTCCACCATGCCATTTGTTTGATGGTGGTAAGGAGTGGCAACCAAGTGATTTACCCCATGAGCTTCCCAAAGGTTTTTCATAGTTCCTGCCAGGAAATTAGTCCCTGCATCTGTGAGGATGTCGGAGGGCCAACCTACCCTGGCAAAAATGTCTGCTAGTGCCTGGCACACACTTTTAGCCCTGGTGTTGCTTAGAGCTACTGCTTCCGGCCATCGGGTGGCAAAATCCATGAAAGTCAGTATGTACTGCTTTCCTCTGGGTGTCTTTTTCAGAAAAGGACCCAAAATATCCACAGCTACTCGCTGAAATGGAACTTCAATGATGGGGAGTGGTTGTAGAGGGGCTTTGACCTGGTCTTGGGGTTTTCCCACTCTTTGGCACACCTCACAAGACTGGACATAGGTAGAAACATCCTTGCCCATTCCCTCCCAGTGGAATGACCCCCCCAAACGGTCTTTGGTCCTGTTCACCCCAGCATGGCCACTAGGGTGATCGTGGGCTAAGCTCAAGAGCTTGGCCCGGTATTTAGTTGGAACTACCAACTGTCTCTGAGGATGCCAGTCTTCCTGGTGTCCACCAGAAAGAGTTTCCTTGTATAAAAGTCCTCTTTCTACAACAAACCTGGATCGATTAGAAGAGCTGAGAGGCGGTGGGTTGCTCCGTGCCGCCGTCCAAGCTCTCTGGAGGCTTTCATCTGCTTCCTGTTCGGTCTGGAACTGTTCCCTTGATGCTGGAGACATCAGTTCCTCATGGGATTGTGGACCTAGGCTTGGTCCCTCTGGAAGCGATATAGGGGATGGAGCTGTTTCCGTTGACTGTGAACCGCTCTCCGCTGGTGCACTATGTTGGGATTCAGGCTCCGGCTGAGCCTCTTGTGTAGGGTTATCGGCTGCTGCCAGTTCAGGTTCGGTGGGGCCCTCTGGTGTTGAGGTTGCAAGTACTGGATTCAGTGCTGACACGGGGTCTGGTGTTGGTTGTTCGGCTGGTTCCGGTTCTGGGACTGGTTCCGTCTGGGTCTCTGGGACTGGATCCACTACTGCTGTTGCAGACATTGGCCTGGGGTCCGGGTCCATCACCTCTGACCGGGTCCTGATAGAAGTTTCCGGAACAGAGCTAGGCTTCACGGCTTGTTTAGCCTGGCTGCGGGTGACCATTCCCACCCTCTTGGCCTGCTTCACATGATTGGCCAAGTCTTCCCCCAACAGCATGGGGATGGGATAATCATCATAGACTGCAAAAGTCCACATTCCTGACCAGCCCTTGTACTGGACAGGCAACTTGGCTGTAGGCAAATTGAAAGAGTTGGACTTGAAGGGTTGAATCGTCACTTGGATCTCTGGGTTGATCAAACTGGGGTCCACTAAGGAAGCATGGATAGCTGACACTTGTGCCCCGGTGTCCCTCCACGCGGTGACCTTCTTCCCGCCCACACTCACAGTTTCCCTCCGCTCCAAGGGTATCTGGGAGGTATCTGGGCCTGTGGACCTCTGGTGTGATTCCGGTGCAATGAACTGTAATCTGTTGGGGTTCTTGGGGCAGTTGGCCTTTACATGCCCCAGCTCGTTACATTTAAAACATCGTCCAGCTGACGGGTCACTGGGGCGAGGAGGGTTGCTGGAGAACGGGGTGGCAGGACGATAAGGGGTCTGGAGGGTTCTTTGGGAGGTAGGTGGGGCTTTGGGCAGCCCCCGGTAATAGGGTGTGTCTGGGGTGGTCCCTTCTGGTCTCCGCTCCAACTGCGACCAGTTTTCTTCTTCTCTGCCACCTCCACCCATCTGGCTCCAATCTCTCCTGCCTCGATTACAGTTTTGGGTTTCCCATCTAGGATGTATCTTTCTATTTCCTCAGGAACACCCTCTAAGAATTGTTCCATTTGCATTAGGAAGGGCAAATTTACTGGAGATTCAACACTTGCTCCTGATATCCAGGCATCCCAATGCTTCACAATGTGGTAGGCATGTCGGGTAAATGACATGTCTGGTTTCCACCTTAGGGCTCTGAACCTCCGACGAGACTGCTCGGGTGTTATCCCCATTCTGACTCTCACCTTGGATTTAAACAGTTCATACTTGTTCATGTGTTCTTTAGGCATTTCAGCTGCCACCTCAGCTAAGGGTCCACTGAGCTGCGGCCTCAGCTCTACCATGTATTGGTCAGTAGAGATGTTGTACCCAAGGCAGGCCCTTTCGAAGTTTTCTAAGAAGGCCTCAGTATCATCACCTGCCTTGTAGGTGGGGAACTTTCTGGGATGGGAAGTGGTACCTGGAGAAGGATTGCTAGGGTTTGTTGGTATATTCTGCTGGGCCTTTATCCTCTCCACCTCCTCCACATGCTTCCTCTCTTTTTCCTTTTCCTTCTCCTCCTCCACATGCTTCCTTGCCTCCATTTCCCTCTTGTGGGCAGCCTCCTGTACCTCCTTCTCCAGCCGCATGAGTTCTATCTGTCTTTCATGTTCCCTTTGTTTTTCCTCAGCCTGAAATTTGGCTAATTCCAGCTGTAGTCGAGCTGAGGATTTGGTCATTCTAACCTCTCTGTTTTTAACTAACTTTACACCCGAGGTTTAGAAATAAACAAACAAAACTTGGCTGTAAAATTTTGCTGTGCTGGAATAGAATACCTATTCTCTGATAGTGATTGTCAGCCTACAGAAAAAGACAATTCCCTTGTCTCTGCTCTGGGCCCAAATTAAAGCAAAAAACTTCCAACTACTTGGAAACCTGCTTATCCAGCCCAAAGAAAAAGCAAATGGGTAGAACACACCCCCCCCATTTACTTTTAGGAAGAAAAGAAAAAAAAAAACCTCTGGGTTGGAAGACTGTGAATTTCCCTGCAGGAGTTAAGTACCCTGCCTCCAGGCAAAGAAAACCTGCAATTCACAAAGATAATCCCCTTTTGTCTCTGCTTGGCCACAGTTTCAGCTTTCAGTTGCTTTCTGGACTTCCTTTCCACAGGAAAAAAATATTCCTTTTTAAAATCTGTATTTCTAGTTCAAAAAATCTCAACTGGATCTCAAAATGATTTCAGGTTAATCCCACCACTATGCCACCATGTCAAGGTTCCTCCCCCACTCTGAACTCTAGGGTACAGATGTGGGGACCTGCATGAAAAACCTCCTAAGCTTATCTTTACCAGCTTAGGTCAAAACTTCCCCAAGGTACAAAATATTCCACCCGTTGTCCTTGGACTGGCCGCTACCACCACCAAACTAATACTGCTTACTGGGGAAGAGCTGTTTGGACACGTCCTTCCCCCCAAAATACTTCCCAAAACCTTGCACCCCACTTCCTGGACAAGGTTTGGTAAAAAGCCTCACCAATTTGCCTAGGTGACTACAGACCCAGACCCTTGGATCTTAAGAACAATGACCAATCCTCCCAACACTTGCACCCCCCCTTTCCTGGGAAATGTTGGATAAAAAGCCTCACCAATTTGCATAGGTGACCACAGACCCAAACCCTTGGATCTGAGAACAATGAAAAAGCATTCAGTTTTTTACAAGAAGACTTTTAATAAAAATAGAAGTAAATAGAAATAAAGAAATCCCCCCTGTAAAATCAGGATGGTAGATATCTTACAGGGTAATTAGATTCAAAAACATAGAGAACCCCTCTAGGCAAAACCTTAAGTTACAAAAAAGATACACAGACAGAAATAGTTATTCTATTCAGCACAATTCTTTTCTCAGCCATTTAAAGAAATCATAATCTAACGCATACCTAGCTAGATTACTTACTAAAAGTTCTAAGACTCCATTCCTGGTCTATCCCCGGCCAAGACCCAGCATACAGACAGCCACAGACCCTTTGTTTCTCTCCCTCCTCCCAGCTTTTGAAAGTATCTTGTCTCCTCATTGGTCATTTTGGTCAGGTGCCAGCGAAGTTACCTTTAGCTTCTTAACCCTTTACAGGTGAGAGGAGCTTTCCCCTGGCCAGGAGGGATTTCAAAGGGGTTTACCCTTCCCTTTATATTTATGACAGGAAGTTACGGGACTTGGTTCATGGTAGCATTAAGGGTCACAATAGGATTGAGGGGTAAAGTGGGTGAGGAAAAGGCACTTTTTGTTATCTGATACATTCAGTCTTTCCTGGCCACAGGTGGGTGGTAATGCAAAGGGGAAAATTAATGAAGGTAAGAGACACATAAGCCTCTGCAGAAACTGAACATTTGACACCTATCAGGAATGGTGTAGTAATTATGTAGTCCTGCCTTGAGTGCGGGGGACAGAGCTAGATGACCTCTCAAGGTCCCTTCTTTCTACACTTCTATGATTCTCTGATCTAGGAGATGGTGTCAAAAGGAAGAAGCAGAAGGGTTTTCTGTACCCATGTTGGATCCCCAATGGAAAAGATCCTTGATTGTCATGACCAGCTGTAACTGCTGCAAACAGTGGGAGTGGAGATCTTTCCTAGAGACATCACAAAGCAGACTAATTAAACTATTCTAAGAGGGGTTGTGGATGTTTGGTCCCACTAAGGACTTGGTTGCTAGGAACCTTGGATTGCCCCTTGCCAGCTGGACAGTGGAATCATTACTAGGTGTAAGCAGGGGAATAGTCCTGCTATTGTGGGGAACTTTCCTGGCTTCTGCACTACCCCGGTGAAGTGGGCTAGCAAAAGGATCTGAGTCCTCACTCCCACTTCCTTTACCCAGTGGCCTCCCTGCCCTTGAGGACTCCCCTTCCACTCTCCTGTCTGGCAGAGTCCTCGTAACCCCAACAAGGCTGGGCCCACCTAGAACAGGGGCTAGGGTGTCCCCACTCTGGGGTACTCTCTCTGCACTGGGCACTTCTCTGACCCACTGACCATTACGTACAAGTTAAAGCAAATGCAAGTTATTTAATCAACAATTAATTTTAAAAAGAATAAGGAAGAATGGGAAAGGTTAAAGGAAACACATCAACCCGCTCTGTGGCGGGGAACATCACAAACAGTGTCTCTGGAATGTCAGGGCAGTTCACAGTCTGTTCCTTGTAAGTCCCAGGCCTCCTTCTCAGGCCCTGGCTGTGCTGCAGGGATGCTGTGGGTTGGACACTCGCTCTGGTGGTGGCCACACGCTCTCAGTGGGAGGACCCTTCTTCCCAGTGTCGCCCCCGCCCTGTCGGGGTTACGATCCAAGCCTGGCCTGCAGAGCCTCCTGGCAGAGGCGTCTCCCTGTGCTGGGCCTGCTGCCCAGGGTCCCCCTCGCTCTCCCCAGCTGCTCACCGCACCCAGCTCCGGACTGCTCCAGCCCCAGCTCCACCACTCTTGTCTCAGCACTGCTGCTGCTGCTCTGCCTCCAGCTCCCGGGGCTCCTTCTTTGGCCCCTCTGGCTCTGGTTGCTGCAGCTCTGCTCCCAGGACGGGTCTGCTCTGCAGGCTGCTTCTGTCACTCTGCTCCCAGCACTGACCTGCTTCCTGGGCTGCTTTTCTGGCCCCTCTGACTCTGGTTGCTGCAGCTCTCCTCCCAGGTCAAGTCTGCTTTCTCTGGGCTGCTTTTCTGGTCCCTCTGGATCTGGTACAGCTCTGCTCCCAGCTTAGCTCGGCCCCACTCTGTCCGACCCAGGCAATTCCAGCTCACACGGAGGACAGGACCTCCCTGGCCTCCTGACGCCCTGATTAGCCTGGTTGCCCTGTCATTCAGGCTGACCTGGAGCATAAGCCTCTCCCCATTGTTCCTGGGGTTTGTCAGTCTCAGGGTCCTGATTCCCCATCAACCCTTCCCCCTTTTTAGTACTGGGAGCTAGCAACTAAAACACCCCCACTAAATGTTAGTAAGGGGGCAACAGTCCCCTTACGTCGGCAATAGGGTTAGCAGGTCTTAGCTTTTATTTTTATAGAGTGGTGAAATGATGTAGAGCTTGAGGGTAAGGAAAGGGACAGTTTTTGTTGCACTTCTCTTATTTCTGTCTTCTCTTAAGCTTGTCTCTTTATCACACTAAGAATACACATGAAAGAGACATGCTGCACTGGGTTTCTAATGCTGCAACCGCCAATAAAATGGCATGATCGAAAACTTAAGTCGCTTTTCTGTTTTAAGACCACAGCCTGCAAGAAACCCATTAGATTTCTTCTTGGGTGGGGAAACAGAGCAACACAGAGAGAAGAAAGGTGGAATGGCAGCTGGAGGAGCTGGAAGATTGCAGGCGTAGAGAGGCCATTTCAGTGGGTTTATGGGACAGCTTGGTAAATAGATAAATTATATGGCAACTTGCAACCCTCAGCCACTACAGAAATGAACACTGGCTCCATAGTATCCTTCCTGCAGCCTTGGGGACACTTCCCACTCTGCCCTGACTTAGCTTTGCCCCTTTTCTAGTCACTTTGTGCCTGAGCACTGGGTTTATCACCAAAGCAGCAGAGACTGATTGGGGAACAGCTGTTTCATGTGTGCCGGTGACATTTGATGAGGTAGCTGCATATCCCACAAAGCAAAGTGGCTTCCTTTTCAGATGAAAGGCAGAGGGAGTTCTAGATGAGCAGCATACATGAGCTTATGCTCTATCTGTGCAAAATCCCTCCATAAGAAGGGGGTGTATGCTAGGGTTAGCGGGTGTGTGTGCCTGAAGCAACTGGATCGGTTCACGTTTCCACCCGGTCAATCTGATTTCCTTGGTGTCAGCAGCAATGTTGCCTCCAACCCAGTACTTTCTAGACTAGAAAGTTTTGCCAGCCACACTTATGCCCGTGTACAGCTGCCTGCCGCCATCGCCATTTTGCTAAGAAAGAAAGGAATCCTTTTCAGTGGTGGGGGTGACCGGGGAGGGGAGCGGGTTAGAGGAGAACAAGTGACCTAGTTACACTTGCTCAGTGCCCCTGAGTCACCAAGTTCCCTCTTCCTGAATCACCAGAGGGCGCATGTCACAGCGATTCACTCGTCATGTGACCGCGGTCTTGCAATTTCCTGCGGGCCGTTTTCCTGCAATAGCCCGGGCAGCAAGTGGGCTCTGTCGCGGGCTCTTGGGAGCGTCCACGGGCGGCCGAGGACAAGCCCGCCCAGGGCGGCGGGTACGTATGCACAGAGCGAGCGGGAAGCCGTCCTGCAGCCTCGGCCTCACGAGCCTTGGCCATAGAACGCCTCGTCACGCGCCTTGGCGGGAGGCTTGGGGGCTGTGTAACTTTCCCGCTCTCCTTACAGGAGGCACTTGCGTTTGTTGCGCCCGCGCCTACGCCAACTGGACGTGTGGCTGCTGGGGCGAAGCGAATCGCGGTGTGCGTTAATCCCCCTGATCGCTGGTTTCATAGAGAGCAATCGCTGCTGCGGTTTCTCCAGGCGAAAAACAAAAACGTTTCAAACCCAATTAGTCAGCGGGGAGGCCTGATTATTGCCTTGGGGGAGGGGAGGAGAAGGGAATCCTGTTGGGGAATGGGAAACTGCCCCATCCCAGCTGCGTGCTGCCACAGCACGGCGAACCCCCAACAGAGGAGATGCCGGGACCATTGTGAGCTCAGAAAACCTTAGGCCCAGGAGGAGAGTGGAACCTCACACCAGTGGCTCTCACCCATTCCCCGCTACTGTAGCCTCTTCGGGAGTCTGATTGGTCTTGCCTGCCCCCAAGTTTCACCTCACCTAAAAACTACTTGCTTATAAAATCAGACATAAAAATACCAAAGTGTCACAGCTCGCTGTTACCATAAAATAAACCAATTGGAATGTAAATCTTATACTTCCATTTCAGTGTATATAGAGCAGTATAAGCAAATCATTGTGTGAAATTTTAGTTTGTACTGACCTTGATAGTTCTTTTTATGTAGCCTGTTGTAAAACTAGGCAAATACCTAGATGGGTCGATGTACCCCCTGGAAGATCTCTGCATACCCCCAGGGGTATGGGTATCCCTGGTTGAGAACCACTGCTCTAGGCAGCCCCTTGACAAGGTTTGCCTAAAGGGAAGATACCACCCTAGCTGAGACTTTGTGGTAACACCTATTTTAGGGGCCTAGTGATCAGATCTGCACCTCTCTGCTTGTCAAAGCCCCTACGTGGGACACGATGTGTGACCCATATTGAGAGACGGGCAAAATATTTGTGGGATTTCTCCTTTATGGTACTGTACCTCTACTGCACTGGAGAGTTGGGTTTGTAACATGGGCACCCTAACGAGAGTCAGTTTGCCAAAAACAGTAGTGAAGCCCAGATAACATAGCTAGAGACATAGTGTAAATAGGTATTTCTGTAGCCTCAGTTGAATTAGTCTTTATGGGGGATGTACACAATCCTCTGCAATAAGAATGAGGGGGGCACTAGGGTTGTGTGGGGCAGAGAGCGCTTTGGCACTAGGGAGCGAGAGGAGCCGTTCCCTGTAGTCTCCAGGAAGTCATTGCTCCTGCTCAGCACCAGGGTCGCGGAGATCTTGTTGCAGTTTCTGGGGCTCCTGTGGGGGTGTACAGGAGACACCGACGATGGCTTGGTGGGGGGACTTTGTCGTTAAAGTTTGAGGGAGGGTACGTGCTGCAGAAGATCCCCTGGCAAGTCTGTTGCATTCTCCCGGAGTTCGCGGCTGGTTCTCCAGCCCGGCCGCTGTCTCCTGGATGCAACGCTCGCTCCATGCAGGCGGCGGGGGGAGGAATTCAGCCAGGAGCCATGGGTGGGGTTTGCGCCGAGAGGGCCAGGGAGAGATTAGCCCGGAGGGAAGACAAAGAAACTAGTTCGGCTCTGGTGTGGGCAGTGAAGGATTAAAACCATAGAGCCTCCCGCTGGTAGAGAGGGCTGCAAAGTCCTGCGCAGGGGGAGGGGAGTTGAATAGTGAGCCGCTTCCTCTTCCCTTCCCGCTGTCGGTGCGCGCGGAACCCCCGGGGAGGGACGAGTCCGGGCCTGCGGGCAGAGCCCCAGCAGACAGGGGGCGAGGCCAACAAATCGGTGCCTCTGGGAGTTGCAGGCAACAACGGGGGAAGTGAAACAGGAGCAACGTCTCGGAAAGAAAGGAGAAAAGTCGGGCAGCGTCCCCCCCAGCCAGCTCTGCTCCGGGGAAGAGTGGAAGGAAGTTTGGGGGCGATTTGGGGGAGGCAGCCGCAGGGGTGTTAGCAAGTGGGTTATAGCAGAAAGGAGGAAGTGGGTGTAGAGGGAGGCGGTTTAAAGGATAGTACAGGTTCAGGGTGGTGGTGGAAGAGAGCTGTGGTTAGGGGAGACTGGCCTCGGGGAAGTATAGTACATTGGGATGGTATGGAGGTTTGTTTATTAAAAGCAAACAAATACAGCAGCAGAAAAGGTGAAATTAACCAGCAGCAAGCAGCTCAGCGTGACCAGGGATGGGTTATAAATGCTTTAAAATAACAAGTTAGGATGCGGAAATGTAAAGAAACAACTATACTTTTTGAAGGTAAAAAAGCATGTTAGATGGCAGAGACCGTGGTGAAACTTACAATGCACCAACCGGGACCATTCATCTTGTTTGTTATGCTGGATCCTTATCCCCATGGTCCGCCTGTATGTTTGCCGGCCTAGATTTTTGGCTTTTTGGTCCAGTGTGCACAAAGGAAGCTTTCCCCCCAGACTGTAAGCAGTCTTAAAATTGTAACTGTCTGGAGCTATAGTGCAGATCAGACCTACAGGCAGCTTGAGCCATTACTTCGGAACTGGCTAAAAGTGGTTCGGGCCATCTGAAGGCCTGCGGTGGAATCCTGCCCGTTTTAAGTCAATGGAAGACTTGCTGTTAATCTCAATTCTGTGGCTTTTGAGGAAGTGGTGGGAGGGAGGGGGGCATAATTGGGGGGCATCTGTGGGGAGGCACAAAGAGGCTTCCTGAGAACACCTCACTGCTAATCAGCTGTGCCCTCGTCCTAGCCCCTCCATGTTCCCCTGAGCTGGATTGATCTCGAGGAGGGAAGGTGATAACCCATGGGCCAAGAGGAAGGCATGATTTACTGGTTGGAGGCAGCAAGGTGGAGTGGAGGGGAGTCCTGGACTTCATACTCCACTTCAGGGACTAGTGGTGGGGAGGGAGAGGGCTCTGCATAGCTCTTTTCAGCATCACAGGATTGCAGTGGTGTGAAGTAGTTTATTCATTTCAATGAGAGGTTCCCAGATGAATCAGAAGGCCCCTCCCCCCCCAGGGATGAATGCCATGATAGTTCTGAGAGATGTGAGCTGACCCATTTCTCTAAGTGGATGTTCTCCTTCCTTCTTTCCCAAAGTCTTCTTCCCTAGCTTCTGCTGTGGAATACCAGTGATCAAGATGATCTCACTATGCAGGTGGGTTTTAGAGCAATTTGAATATTCAAGTTCACTTCTTATTTGTGGGGGAGAGGTTGTATCTGGGGAAGCCCTAGATCACATTACTCCAAATTTGCACCAATAAGAGTACCCCATACTCCAGTTGTAGCATACCAGTATTTGAGGTAATCTCACTATGCATGTAGATTTTTAGAGTGTTTTAAAAATGAAAAGAAGGTTCAATCATATGGACTAAAAATATCTCAGGTCACATGTTCAAAAACGCTCAGCACCCAACAGCTCCCACTTTTGGTAACAAAATGAAGTGAATTTTCCAAAGAACAGTGGGATTTTTGCTGAAAAGTGGCATCAAAACACTTCAAATTTTGGCAGTTACTGAGTCGTGCTCACACTTCATCTTTGCACGTGTAATCTGTATTGCCAGCCCCAAATACTTAAAAATTATGAGATTGGCTTAAAAATCATGAGAATTTCAAAAATAACTTTGGAATCTTTTTGTTTGCCCTCTGATTTTGAATCTTTAGGAGTCACATTTTCAAGCATTTCTCCACAACCACCAAGGCTAGAATTTTTTTTTTTTTTTTTTTTAAATGAAGGCTCTGAGATCAGGTTGGATGATTTAAACCACCAAGTGGAGAACTGCAATTTTAAATAATTGATTTTAATCAACTTTACCATTTGTATTTCAGTTATTTTTCCAAAGAAAGGTGCATTCTCATTGGTAGATATAACCATTAAACCAAGTTGATTTACAATTAAATAGAACCTTTACACTAGATTTGATGCATTTTTTTGCTACCTACCTAGTTCTTTTGCTACTTCAAACCTCCATACCACCCCAATGTACTATACTTCCCCTAGGCCAGATTTATTTAAGCAATTATATAGTTTAATATTTTCAGATTCTTATCAATTGTACATTTTAGTATGTTAGAAAATGGTGAATAATCTTGCTTATTTACTGGATGGTTAACTTTTTGCTAATGATTTATGTCAAGCTGCATTAGGATGGAATTTAATTGAAGATACAAAATAGCATATTTATTTGTATTAAACAAAACAAGCCCTTAATACGTGACCTATTGTGCCATGTTTATAAAGTTTAACCTCAAAAGTTAGATTTCTCTCCCCCTTCCCCCATTCTTTATTTACATAGAAAAGCATCCTTTAACTTAAAGTTTTTAATAGGGGCTCATGGATTCAGCATACTTACTTTTTATTTAATTGTTTTTAAGAGATTGCAATAAGCTTGGGCCTTTACATATTTTGTATTAAATTCAGATTTCATTTTAAACATTTTTAAAAAGAAAAACTTTCTATAATCTGATTTAAAAATTCAGAAAAATAATGATTTTTATCCACCCTATCTGAGATTCTCATGTAACTGCTTGGCTGGCAGGGCTGGTTTCTACACTTCCTTCCCATTGCTCTCAGTACAAAGGGGCAAGGGAGGTGGGCAGGGTAATTGGCCAGCATATGTGCTTTGGCTCTCCTCAGCAAGCATGTGGTCCCTTGGAAAACATAATGAGCTGGTTCAGTTTAGAGCAGCCTCCAGAGTACACTCGGCACCAGTTCAGAGCAGAATCAGGAAGCCGTAACGGGCTCCCTGGCAGCTTTGTCTCTGTCACTTGCAAATGCTTTTGTATAATTATCTTTACAGATCTGTCCTCTATTTATAAAAATAACAGAGCACCATTTCCAGCCACTACAGCAAAAGATCCTCTGAGGTGGATTCAGAGATCTAGCTCCCATCTGGGACAGGTGAGATCACTTATTGAAATCAATATCAGTCCTTTGTTTTTTTTACACCTTCTATTCCAGGAGTAGATCACAAGATACGGACACCATGCTTGTAGGAGAGGAAATGTCCTGAACCAGAAATTACCCTGGAGGGCAAGACCTTCCTGATTGTAGACTATCCATTGTGGTGTTCAACTGGAACGTCTCATTTTTTGAGAAGAAAATGTGTGTTTGGCTCTGAATGGAAACACCTACGTTTGCGGATGAAGGGCCTGACTTCCTCCTAACGTATGTACTGAATCACACACAAATCCCCTCTCATCTGTGCAGAACAGTATGCATTTTTGGGGCAGGATACAAACCTGAACAGACAAGTATGAGTCACTTTCTCCATCCCTGCCCCCCTCCCCCTTTTTCTAGGAATGGAGACCTCCCATCTTAAAGAATGACACAATAGAAAAATTATTCATATGAAAGAGGGAAACCTTCACTTAGAACAATTGTTTCCAAAGGGAAGCTTTCTTCCTGTTCAGTCCTTGGTCATTCCATTTCAGCTGATGGGATCCACCTTCCTTCAAACCCAAAACAGCCAGGCATTCCCTCTTCATTGCCACACCTTGGCTATGGGAAATGCAGGAAACCTTAAAGGGACTTCACATATTTAGTATCCCGAGCTCCTCCCCTTACCCTGATGGTTTCAGGGAAGTCCCATCTGTAAGATGCTTTCCTTTCAAAGGTCAGCTTATACTGAAGCTTGCACATCAGACTCTTCTTTTATATAAACCAGCCAGGGTGGCTTCATAGCTGCTCCTTCCCTACTGTCTGTTTTTCTCTCTCCTGAACTGTTTCTGTGGCTGTTGGCTTAGCCTCCTGCTGCATGTTTGCATGGTTCAGTGCCATCAGCAGCTTCAGGGAAGTAGCCTGTAACTCTTGTTCTTCTGCTGTCTTCAGCTTGGCCAGTAGCACCTGCATTGCCTGCATCCAGTGCTGCACGTTGGGGTCCTTTAGCCGCAGGAAGAGGTCTTCCAGGTCGCTGGTGGGTAGATGGGACTCCTGGGGGCTGGACAGCTCTCCTTGCTGCTGGCCACTTTCAGCCTCCTCTCTGATCTGGTTGACAGGGGAGTTTCCTGGTATGCTCTGAGGTTTAGGTGGGCTCTGAGAGAAGATTAAGAGTATTCTCGTGTGGGAGTTGGATTGGGGTGAAGTTGATAGGAGGATATCCTTGACAGCAGCTGCTCCTGTACCAGAAGGAGGTAGGGGTCCTGCGGTGGTGGAAGACTGGGTAGAGGTCTTTTTTGGGGGCAAAAGTGTATCACTGGCAGTGACATCTTGGTTGAAGGTTCGTGTCCTACCAGTCTTGCTTTGGATCTCCTCTGGGCATATAACCCTCTGTGGAAGAGCAGAGGTACGTCAGAGGAAGGCAGAAAAGCACAGGGACCCTGCACCCGTTCTTTTCTTAGGTGTGTGGGGTCAGCACTTGCTACACAATTACACATTTCCCATTCCTATCATCCAAAGTTTTCTCATAGGCATCAGGACAGGCAAAAAAAAATCTCTCCCTGACTCCTTTCTTGCCCACCATATTTCTCTGTACAACTGTCTTCCTATTCTCCTCTCCTTCCTTCTTTTACATGCTCCCTCTCTTAGTTTTCTCATGTTCTGTTCTTCCCACAATTCTTTATCATCCTTCTCCCTTCATCCGTCCCGCCCCCCATTCTCCACTCTCTTTGAGTGCTACCAGCCGTTTCCTGTGTCTGCGCACCCCAGTGCATTCCTCAGTACCAGATTCATCTGGAAACAGTTCAGACTCACCTTAACAAAATACTTTTTCATAGTACAGCGATAAAAGGTAAATGTACAAAAGTCTGCGAAGAAGGGAATTTCTGGCAGGTCTGAGCATACAGGCCCTAGAGAGAGGTAAATAATAATTAAATTTATTGAAAAACTCCAGTGTTGGACAGTCACTTCTCCTAACCCTCAGTTATAAATCCCAAGACTGGGTGGTCCGCATCTGCCAATAATAAAACTCAGTGCCATCCAGTAACCTCCCAAAGTTTGAGTGGTTAAAAACCCAGCACTGGCTGGTCATCTTCATGACCCACGGTGATTTTAAAAAAAACAATACAGGATTGTAAGAACATAAGAATGGCTATACTGGGTCAGACCAATTGTCCAGGTAATCCAGTATCCTGTCTTCCAACAATGGCCAGTTGCTGCAAAGGGAATGAACAGACCAGGGTAATTATCGAGTGATCCATAACCTGTCATGCAGTCCGAGTGTCTGGCACTCAGAAGTTTAACAACACCCAGAGCATGGGGTTGTGTCCCTGACCATCTTGGCTAATAGTCATTGATGGACCTATCCGCCATGAACTTATCGAATTATTTTTTGAACTCCATTTTACTTTTGGTCTTCACAACATCCCATGGCAATGAGTTCCACAGGTTCTGGTGTACTTAAAAAATTTCCTGTTTAGTTTTTTTGTCTTTTGCTAGTTGCTCTTCAAGTTCTTTTTTGTAGAGCCCTGTGTGGATACAAAACTTATGTATGCAGATATCTGTGGACTTGCAGGGCTTTACCGAGAACCACAGCAGTGAAAGCAGCAGGATGTCGGGCCACTGCTTGCAGGAGCCAGCACCTTCCATTAACTGCTCCTCCGGTGTGGCTGTACCACCCTCAGCCCCACCCATTGGGGCGGGCACCAGGCTCACCCGCAGCTGTCTCTGGTCGTGCTAGTGTGTGCAAGTGGCTCACATGCTCCCAGACAGGAGTCTCTTCCATGCAGAGCTGTGCATCTCCTGTCCAGGAGCATGTTACTGTTCAGCAATATCAGTTTGATCATATTACCAAGTGCTACTTTAAAAAGTGATTTAAAATGTGTGACTTTTACCCTGTATTGTGTATCTGCAGGATATGTTGTTTAAATTGCAGGATTTTTTCTGTAAAATCAGTTTTTTCTCATTGCAATCCAATTTTGAACATTTTTATGCATTTATAGTAAGGCTACTTAATTGTTAATGTATCAGACAATTATGATTTAAAAACATAAAGATGGAATTAATTTTTTTTAAAATGGAAAAAATCAGAAAATAATAAATCCAAAAATCCACAATAATAAAACGGATCGTAGGGCCCTATGTTGGCCCTTTTACTGTTTGTGATTTGGCGTATGCATTTAGTTTGATCCTCTATGGTGTTTTTTAATAGTTTCCATGCAGCTTGCAGGCGTTTCACTCTTGTGACTGTTCCTTTTAATTACCGTTTAACTAACTCCTCATTTTTGTGTAGTCCCCCCCGCTTTTTGAAGTTAAATGCTACTTCTGGTGGGTTTCTTTGGAATGTTTTCCTCCTGCACGGATGTTAATTTAGTACATTATGGTCGCTCTGACTTAGTGGCTTGGCTATATTGACCTCTTGGACCAAATCCTGTGCTCCATTTGGGGCTAAATCAAGAATTGCCTCTCCCCTTGTGGGTTCCAAGACTAGCTGCTCCAAGAAGCAGTCATTTGGTGTGTAGAAATTTTATCTTTGCATCCTGTCCTCAGGTGACGTGTACTCAGCCAATGTGGGGATAGTTGAGAGCTCCTATTATTATTGAGTTTTCTGGTTTTAGTAACCTCTCTAATCTCCGTGAGCATTTTGCAATCGCTGTCACCATCCTGGTCAGGTAATATATTCCTGCTGCTATACTCTTCTTATTCAAACATAGAATCTCTATGGATAAAAATTCCATGTACTATTTGATTTAT
The DNA here is from genome assembly GCF_965152235.1 of Eretmochelys imbricata. NCBI lineage: Eukaryota > Metazoa > Chordata > Testudines > Cheloniidae > Eretmochelys > Eretmochelys imbricata. Next base: position 251,276,419 of record NC_135572.1, on the reverse strand, counting down.
TGAATATTTTTACTATATTTGACTCTGTGCTTGCTTTCCTATATAGTGTCGCTCTCCCACCAGCATGATCTACTCTTTCCACTTTTTCCACATCCTTTAGTTGTGTCCCTTCATGTGATGTAATTAAATGGGACTATTTCTCTTCAGTTCCTATCTCATAGACTTTAAGGTCAAATGGAACCATCATGATCATCTAGTCTGATCTCCTGCATATTGCAGGCCACTGAACCTCACCTCACCCCCTCCTGTAATAGAGCCATAACCTCTGGTTGAATTACTGAGATCCTCAAAACATGACTTCACGTTACAGAGAACCCACCATTTACATTAGTATAAACCTGCAATCATGCTGCAGAGGAAGGTGAAAAACCGTCAGGCTCTCTGCCAATCTGACATGGGGGAAAATTCCTTCCCAACCCCAAATATGGTGGTCAGTTAGACCCTGAGCATGTGGGCAAGACCTGTCAGGCAGATACCTGGGAAATAATTCTCTGTAGTAATGTAGAGTAACTATATTCTAGTTATATTAGAGAAGGCAAGACACATTCTTCAAACTTGCCTTCTCTAATATAAATACATAGTAACATGTAGATAATAACCCTCAAAACCTCTACCAAAACAAAACCCTCCACTGCATATACATATCCCCCTGGGAAGAGAAGGAAAGAGAATGAATAAACCCCATCAGCAGATGGCTTCCTCCGCATCCCTGTTATAAACCCAAGCACCTAAGGACTCCTTCCCATCTGTCATTTGATCATTCCTAGTGCCAGATGGTCTGAGACCCCAGTCCTTCTGCTTTTGGATGCTGTGGTCAGCCTTACCTTGAGGGATGAGTCCATGGTTTTCGTATTGGTCCAATCTCTGGATCAAAGAATTCTGGCAGCCATACAAGGCACGAATGAGGCAGATGGCGCTGGTTCGGTAAGGGGCACGAAGAGGTTTGAAGAACTGATCATACTCCTGCTCTGAGAGTGGTGTTCCCATTAGCAATGAGCCCTCATCCTGAAGGTGGGCAGCAGAACACCAGCTTGAGAGTACTGCAAAAGAGGAGCAGGAAGGAAGTGAAATGCTGCAGATGACAGACATTGGGGAAAGAATTGCAGGGATGTAGATGTGGGTATAACCTTTCTCTTGGGTATGCGGTCCAGAATTGTGGAAGTGACAATTTCTTGAAAACATGGTGCAGAACTGTAGGATGACCTGACCCTTTGGGAGGAAACCCACCTCCTGGGGATTGGGTCCATAGCTGTGCGAGTGACCCCTTCTCTTGTGAAGGGGGTCCTGAATTATGGGGGAGACCTCTTCTCACCTTTCCTGGGAATGATGGCCAGAATGATGGTTGTGACTCCCTGTTCTGGGACTGGGGCCTTGAATTGTGCTGTTAACTCTCTCCTTCACCTCCCCCTCTTTTTTCCCTGGGAAGGGAATTGTGGGATATTGTTTGCTTTCAAGAATTTGTTCTATAAATCCCCATTCTTGGCAAATGGATCCAGAATCTTCTAGAAAGCAGTGGCGGATGGATTTGTGTGCATGCTCTCTCGGGGATTCATACATTCAATGAACCTGTATATAACACTAAAAAACTTGGAGATATGCACACACACAGACTGCTTTTAAAGAACATTATTAAGGTTTTCCTAGTCTCCTCATCTGGGCTCACTGTCGAATCCCGGTCTCCCCAGCTAGTATCTCCTACGCCTCTCCCATGCCCTGCACCTAGTCCCAGGCAGTCCAATCTACCCCTCTCCGTGGTTCTTCTGAACTCTGTGTTCCCCATCTCCTCCGAGCCAACTAGCTCCTGGTCCTCCCCTTGTTTCCCTGTACTGCTTCCAGTCCCTGTCTCCTTGCCCCATTAGTCCCAGCCTCCTCCCAGTCCTGGTCTCTTTGCTCGAGCAATCCCATTTATCTTCTTGCTGCCTCCAGACTGTCTCACTAGACTCTTTGTCCCAGACTACTCCTTTCCCTTTCCTGTGGTCTGACCTTTGTCCACTCGGCATTCTAATCAGACGACTTCATCTTCTGCACGGCCTGGACACCAGCAGGCGTGTGTCATTGACAACACAGGAGAGACAGGCTCCTTACACTCAGTTCCAGTGCTCCGCCTCACCCTAGCCTGCACCATAGCTGGGAGCAGCCATTCCAAGGAACATTTGGCTTTACCCTTGTTGACCTGGGCTGGAGGGAGCATATTCAGTCCCCCTGTGGTGATGGCACATGTGCAGCCAGCTCATGCGTAGGAGCTGGGAGGGGATGACGCGTGCTCAGTGGGGATAGTGCGTATGGCATGTGGTTAGCACTAAGAGCTGTGAGAGGCTTGAGCGTGTTCTGTGAAGACACAATCTTTGGAGATTTTAGTTGCTGAAATCCAGGAAGTCTCTGCCAAGCCTGTGTGAACAGATTTTTTCAGGGGTTTTTAACTTGGCCATATTTGAGTGGGTTATCACACAGTAGCGCTGGAACATTTTTAGTAGTGGGGGTGCTGAAAGCCAGCCCCCTTGCCCCGTCCACTGGACCCCCAAGCTGAGGTCGTCAGCCAGGACCCCAGGGGTGCTGCAGCACCCCCAGTTCCCGTGCCTATGTTTTCACAGGGATGGCAAAGGTACATCCCTGACACAAAGGTTAGCACCCTGCCAATTTCAAGACTGCGCTCCAAAGCACAGGAGCACTAGAGCTTTCCAAGGAAAAGGTTACCAGAACATGTGTTGTTCCCTTACGTCTGTTCTCAGAAATGGCTGAACCACTTTGGCGGAAATAAATAAATAAATAAGTTCAGGCTGAGGCAGGCACCCAGTATGGAACATTTCGGCTGAAACCATTAAAGTCTGGCAAAGTTATAAGTAACTGGAAGCAGGGTCTTGTAATGGGAAGCGTCAGGCCCTGCCTGTAATCTGTAGTTCAGCCACCTGCAGTTCTTTTTCTTCTGTTGTAGGATACTGTTCTGACTGATTGCTGTGGCTAAATCTTTTCAACTCTCTGGTCTGCTTCCAGGCTACTGCGTAGAGTTCAATTCTTTTATATATGTTTTTCTGTCTGACCCTGGTCCTTTCAGTGTTGGTTAATGTGGCAGACTGGGGAAAAAAAGCCAGGTGTCGGGTGTTTCTCTAGTTTTGGCTATAAGGCAGGGATCTCAAACTCAAATCACCACAAGGGCCATATGAGGACTAGTACATTGGCCTGAGGACTGCATCACTGACACCCTTCCCCCCGCTGCCCCCGGCCCCGCCCCCACCCCTTCCATAAGGCCCCACGCCTTCTCTGCCCCCATTCCAACCCCTTCCCCAAATCCCCACCTCTTCTCCGCCTTCTCCCCTGAGCGTGCGGGTCCCTGCTCCTCCCCCTTCCCTCCTGGAAAGCACTAAGCGCCACTGGCCGCAGGAAGCACCTGGAGGTAGGCAGAGGATCAGGGACACGGCGTGCTGCGGGGGAGGGGAGCTTGGTGGCTGCAGGAAATAACTCCGGGGGGGTGCGGGGAGCTTGGCGGGCTGCAGCAAATAACTCCGTGGGCCGCGTGTTTGAGACCCCTGCTGTAAGGTGTGTGTTCAAAGTCAACAAATTGGCAGGTTAAAGCATTTGGAAGAAAAGGACTCCAGGAGGCAATGCTCTGTGCAGCCAAGATTTAGATATGGATAATTACAGTCACTGATATGTAAACGCGGCCCCTCCTTCCTAGTTCTGAGGTGCTGAGGCTCCTGATTTGCAATGAGCGAGGCTGGGGAACAGGGGACTCTCCTGTCCCCTATCACAAGTCAGTGTCAGGGATGATGATAAGTTTCCCTACTCACCAGAAACAATCAGGAAGGCCCATGCTGCTATCTGACACCTCATCTTTCTTGGATTGTATGTGGGTGGGGATGGGAGGAAGTTTGAAGGTTGAACTATGGGAGGTGTTAAAGACCATGGAGGGAGTTCTGGGTTCCTTGCCTATCCCTCACTTTGTTCCTTTTCCTGTTGCTGCTTTTACCTGAGGTGGGTCAGGAGGAGAAGGTGGGGAACTTTCTGAGCAGGGTTATTGCTGCAGACCAGTTCCCAATAGCAACTTGATGACATCACAAACTCGGTGACATCACAAACTCTGTCTCCTCTCCCTTTTGCCAATGCACCATTTTACCTTTTCTCTCCTTTATTTCCTCCCTCTCTACATCTCTTTATCTTTCTTTTATGACTGCTGGGGCTATATTATTGTAGAGCCTTCCATGAATCCAGGGGCTGTGCACTGGCTTGTTTGGCTTAAGGAGTGCTGAGTTGCCCATACTGGCTTGTTGTTGTGCGATTTATTATAAGCACCTGCATGCACTATTTAGTTATTGTACTTTCACTAATCTTTTTCTGGCCAAATTCATATTTAATTATTCAGTTATTTAATTAAAGTGGAAAAACTTCAGTAGAAGAGATTGAAAGAGACACACATTAGACTATCCTGAAACGGTGGTTAGGGCGCTCATCTGACAGACACCTGTTCAAATCCCTTCTCATCAGGCAGAGGGAGGACTTGAACTGATGGTTTCCCACATCCTGGGTGAGTGCGCTGATCACTGGGCTAAAGGTTATAATGCGGGAGGTGTGTGCAGATGATTTGTGTGATGTTAGGCAACCTGAGCATGCTTACTGGATCAGGCTTCCACAGATGACTTAGGCAGATGAATGCTTATTTTCCCTGGATAATGGATCATTCTGGGACTCAGGTGGAAGATGGGCATCCGGATGCCTAGTGTAGGGCAGCAGTGCAGGTGCTCTCCTACTTGCCTATCAAGTGCAACTGAAGTGCCGAGCAAGTTTAGGTGCCTATAGGGTTGGACAGCAGCCAAGTGGGAGTTTTGCAGATCACAGTGGCATCTGAAAATGGGACTTAAGTACCTTTGTGGATCCCATCCCAATGCACAATTTTGGGATTCGTCCACCCATTCAGAAAGAATCAGTCTAGAAAATTAAATTACATTCCATGCATTTTTGTAATGTTAATACTCCAGAATGTTGGAAAGAGGAAATAACCAAATTGTGTGGTGTTTTTCACTCCACCAGTGTTTTCTTTTTCTTATGTCTTTCTTATGCAGCCTTGGGATCCATTCCTTGCTTCAGAACTGTGCACCAGAATCTCAACTTTCATTTTAAATGTTCCTATCCCTGGTGGTCATAAAGAAAACCTTGAAAATTAATATAGTCAATTCAGCATTGTCTTCCTAAGTCTGCAGACAGCATGAAACAATAGCTGAGGGGTTTGAACTGCCTCACTCATCTCAAATTGTTAACACTGACAATTTGAATGACAAATTAAATGTGAAAAATGTTAACTACTCCATTGCTACTTGTTTAAGCAGAAACAACCAGTTAATGCATTTGTTCCACATTCCAAAGTTTCTTCCCAGGTGAGGAACATTAAATCAATGTAAATGATAAAGGGGCTATTGTACTAATTGTATTATACATTTTCATAATTAATTCATAAAATAACTGGTGGCTTTTTACATGAAGCTGCTACAGAATTTCCAATCTGCTGTGCCAGTGTTGCAGGCAAAATTTAGGTCCAGCTTGTTACAGAATGCATGGGGCTTGGATTATTTTAATTTGGAAAGAAGGTCTAGCCCCTGAAGTGAGGGAACAGGGATGGTCTACACAGAGGAAAAAAGCCCATTAGAACCCTTTGGTTCTCTACCAGATAAGCAGAAGAGGACTGAAAGAGGAGGAACACTTGATGACTTACAGGGAATGAAGCTAGTGGGGAGAGGAGTGGTTACAGTGGGAATTTCTGAAGGGGGAACCAAGGTTACCACGTTCCTCCCCTGCCCCCTTGCAAAATCTGTCAAGAGCAGGATTTTCTGAGGAAAGGCAAGTGATAGACGTACTCAAGGGGTCAAAGTCCATACTGTAGGCTAGGGACATGTGATCCATGTCATTGCCCAGAGCCACACACAAACCCTTAAACATGGCCTCATGAGTGTGTTGAACCTGTGCTCAGCTTGGGGTATGGAGTAAAACAACATACGTTGTGCTCTGGGCTGTGCTCCTACCTGCCCATTTTGTAGTGTGGAGGAACCTAAAGCATGTGTTGCTGAGCAAGTGTTTCAATAGAATACCCTTCAAAAATACACTGCACACCCATTCTCTTGCCAGTTTCACCTCACTCCCTTTGTGTTTCTCATTCCACTTCCTGCACATGTACTGGGGGACTTGGGCTTTGGGATTAAAATGTTAGGAAGTGTGGTTTATTTGTGGGAAATACTTGTGGTGTGTGGGGGTTTTCTTTTTCTTTTTGTTTTTTTTAGGCTTCCTCTCTCTCACAAGCACAGGGAATTATTCATGTCTCATTTCTCTTTCTATTCCAGCAAGTGCCAGAGTCGTGAGTAAACTTAAGAAGGGCATTCGTCTTCAGGAAGGTCCTGGGAAAATGAAAACACGTAGCGCATTGTCAAGAAGATTTAGAGGGAATATTTCCCAGACTACTGACCAAACAGAAGCTTGTGAGAGTCCGGAGGAGTCAGAAAATGAAATCAGAAAATCTCCTGGGAAGAGACAGAGAAAATCCCCTTCCCAAGAAGTAAGTGTCAGGCAACCTGAAGATGATGATCACACTGAAGATAAACCAAACACATCCGACCGTGAGAATGACTCTGTTTTGAGCCCAGGCCTTGCTGAGCAAGAGACAGTGCACGTGGAAGAGAAACCCTATCAGTGTTCTGAATGTGGGAAAAGCTTCAGTCGAAACTCCTATCTTACTCAGCATCAGAGAATCCATGTGGCAGAGAAACCCTTTGGTTGTGGTGAATGTTTGAAAAGCTTCATTCGGAATTCAGACCTGGTTAAACACCAGCGAATCCACACAGGAGAGAAGCCTTATCAATGCAATGAGTGTGAGAAAACCTTCAGTCAGCGGTCAAATGTTATCAGACACCAGAGAACCCACACGGGTGAAAAACACTATAAATGTAAAGAATGCGGGAAGAGCTTCAGTCAGAATTCGCACCTCATTGTACACCAAAGAAGCCACAAGGGCGAGAAGCCCTACCGTTGTACTAGATGTGAGAAAAGCTTCAGTGATTGCTCATCGCTTATTATACACAGAAGAATCCACACGGGGGAGAAACCCCGTCAATGTAAAGAATGTGGGAAAAGGTTCCGTGACAGCTCCGCCATCATCCGACACCAGCGAATCCACACGGGAGAGAAACCATACAAATGTGGTGATTGTGGAAAGAGCTTCCGACAGAGCTCATCGCTTATTACCCACAGAAGAACGCACACAGGAGAAAAGCCCTACAAATGCTCAGTGTGTGATAAAAGCTTCAGTCAGAGCTCGGCACGTGCGACTCATCACCGAATCCATACAGGAGAAAATCTCTATCGATGTTCTGAATGTGGGAAAACCCGGAGTGATCGTGCCGCACTTATTTCACATCGGAGTGTCCACACACAAGGAAAACCTTACAAGTGTGCTGAATGTGGAGAAAGCTTTAGACGGAGCTCCGCACTTAATGTGCATCTGAGAATCCACAGAGGAGAGAGACCATATACATGTGATGAATGTGGGAGAACCTTCAGACAAAGCTCAGCCCTTGATGCGCATTCGCGAATCCACACAGGAGCAAAACCCTATAAATGTAGTGAATGTGGAAAAAACTTCAGACAGAGCTCAGCACTTAAAGTGCATTTGAGAGTCCACACAGGAAAGAAACCCTATAAATGTATTGCGTGTAGGAAAAGTCTCAGTTTGCGTTCACATCTAGTATAGCAGGGGTGTCCAAACCATGGCTCGTGAACTGCATGCGGCTCTTTTACAATTAAATTGCAGCTCGCAGATCCCCCTCCCCGCATTCTCTATCGACCAGACTGGGGGGGAGCTTGATACCTCTGCCTTTCAGCGGGATGGTGGGGTAGGGCCTTCTGCCCAGAGGGGAGGGGGTCTCAGGGCTTCAGCCCTGTGGGGCATGCCTGCTGGGCTTAGGGCTTTAGCAGAAGTGGGGTTGAAGCCCCAAGACCCTGTAAGGTGCCTCCCATGGGGCTGAAGCCCAGAGCCCCAGCAGCTCTCAAACTTCTGAAGATTGTCAAATGTGGCTCAGAGGGTCAAAGTAAGTTTGGCCACCCCTGTAGTATAGGATTAGAGTGGCAATATGGAACAGAAAGCAGTAGCAGACATTGGTTATTTGGGGTATATAAAAAGGAGTGAGGCCCAGATTCAGAAAGGAGTCTAAGTTTCAGTTTTCGGCACTGCTGCAAACCACGCACGCCGCCGCCGCCGCCCCCCCCAGTAAGCTGCTGCTTAACTCTACAGGCACCTAAATTTTCACTGTAACCATCTCCTAGTCACATAAGTGTCGGCCTCTGGGCATGCACCCTGCCACCTCACTGGAAGCATTTGGACACCTAAACACCAGCGTGATGCTCGGAGCAGGGGAAGTTGGGTGATCCTCCTACCTTGCCTGCAGAGCCCATGCCAGTAGGCATATTCTGAGCAGACCTAGCAGATTCGGGCTACATTCAAAATCCTGATGGAGTAGGAGAAGCCTCCTCCCCTATAACTTTTAGCCTAGTGGTTAAAACACTTACCCAGGAACAAGTGGAACAGCTTCAACATGAGAGATTGAGGACACCCCACATCAGAGTTAAGGATGTAAAATATTAAACTGTTAACTGGTAAGCACTAGTCTTACCGGTTAACCCACCCTAACCGTTACCCCCAGCTGCAGCACCGGGCCAGCCAGAGAGGCCCCAGCCCGGTCGGAGTGGCCCCTCTCCCTATAATTGGTTAACCGATTAAATGATATTTCAATCATTTTAACGGTTAACTTTTTAAACAATATTTACATCCCTAATCAGAATATCCCATAGCCCAGTGGTTTGAGCCTTTTCCTCAGAGATAGGAGATCCCTGTTCAAATACCTTCTTCCCTTCAAGCAGAGGAGGGGAATTGAACTGGGCATGAGTGTGGAGAAACAAGAGTGGAAGAGAGCTGGCTGTTGGACTGATCATTCTGATATCAAAGAGAGGTGGTTGATGCTAGAAAATTGGGGTATTCTGGAATGAATGAGTGAATTGTGGGGAGCTGAGTGCTAGTGGAGTGGGTTGTTTTATAGATTGTGTGGAGGAGGTGTAATGTGGATGTGAGGGATGGGGTGTTGGGTGCTGGATAATTTGGGGATAGGGAGTGGGGATTTGTGGTAGAATAGAAAGGGAGATTTTTTTAGATTTTTATCTTATTTTATTTACATACAAGAAGGTTAAAATAATTTCCAGATTGGTTCTCAGTCACACCTTCAGTTTACTACAAATTGTAAGCAGTCCTGGGGATGTCATCTCTTCTTGAACTGTGGATGGCAAAGTAATCTGTTTTTGGTGACTCTCACTGAACATAAATCAGTAATGTCACCAGATTTTAGACACGGGATTTGGGTTATTCCCTTTCTTTGATCTTAAAGATGGGAGCTCTGTCTGTTTTTCTTCCTCTTTCCAAGAGATTTACGGTAGGACTTCAGAGTTCTGAACTGACCAGTCAACAACACATCTCATTTGGAACCAGAAGTACACAAATCAGGCAGCAGCGGGTGCGGGAAGCAAGTACTGTACTGTGTTAAACGTAAACTACTAAAAAAAGGGAAAGCAGCATTTTTCTTCTGCATAGTAAAGCTTCAAAGATGTATTAAGTCAATGTTCAGTTGTAAACTTTTGAAAGAACAACCATAATGTTTTGTTCAGAATTACAAACAAACTCCATTCCCAAGGTGTTCGTAACTGTGAGGTTCTACTGTATTCAGTTTAAAGGACTCTTACCTCCATAAGCAAAAATCAGGAGACACACTGAAATCAAAGTGAAGTGGCTGCTCTCAAAGAGGATGGATACATAAACACTTTCACAGTGAGCGCTATCCATCTTTTCCTCCCTGGCAGCATCTCTAGAATATGTCTCTTCTCATTGAAACACCTTTAGCATGTAGAGCGGGAGACTAACAAAACCTAGACAATAATGTAACCTTCTAATTTAAACAAAACAAAAGAAGCTTTTGGATGTCCTAGCTATACCCATTTCACATTTTGGGTTCCCATGGAAGCCAGAGACTGTTTCCAGTTTTCTAGTCCTTTTGGTAATGCAATACTTTTGTTCCTTCTTTAACTAGTTACTGCTAGTAAAATGCTTTTAACATATAAAGCACTACATAATTGCTCGCAATGATAATTACTTTTATTACTATGTTAATGTTTCCATATTACATAAAACCTCTCTCCATATTGTATATTACTATTATTGTTTCACTTGTTACTGTCAACAGTATTTCCATATTATATAAAACCTCTTTTCTCCCTATTGTCCCATCTTTTGTTCTTGAATGTATTTCAGGTGGGGCAAAGTTCACATTAACTTCAGAGGGCCAGGAATTCATCCCTGGAGTACTTCATAAAATATTATATAAAGAAGAGATACAATAGTCCTATATGAGGAGGTTTTATTTCTGTGGAATGGGAGATTCAGTTTTTTGGAGAGGTATAGGATGTGCTGAATTCTGCCTCATGTAATTTTATACATGAATGATATGTCACCATATCTGAACAAAGGCAACACAAACAGAAAATGTTTAAAGCAAGGCAATGAAGAATCAGAGGAGCTTTCCATATGAGAAGAGATTTAAAGGGCTAGGACTGTTAAATTTGAGAAGCGTGAGAGAGAATACAATAGAATTTCATAAAATGTGAAGGCTCCCATTTATTTGTCCCTTAATACAAGGACAAGGGAACATTCAGTGAAATTAAAAGGTAGCAAATATAAAATGGATACAAGTTTTTTTTTAAGGCAATGTATACTCTGTGGCATTCATGGCTAAAGAATAACCAAAGAATAATAACTAAAGAATAACTGTATGAAAGAGCTTAGTAAATGTAAAAAAAGGAGAGGATGGGGGTGAGGAAGATTTAGGCATTTGTGAATGAAAACAGCATCTGGGAGGATAAAAACCAGCTGGTGTAGGGAAAAAATCTTCCCCATGGTATGCTATTGCACAATTAGATGGATAGTATGTTTCAAACCTTCCTTTTGAGCATCTGGCATGAGCCACTGTTGTTACCTGTCAGCATAGTGTTCTTGGGGAACCAGGGCGCAGTATTTAGCCTGTCTGACTCACGAAAGACCTCCCCCCACAGCCTCTTCTTGAACCAAAGCCGATCAGAAGAAAGACTTACAAAAAACAATGAAAAGGCAGTGGGAGACAAACCTGAACTCCTGGAACAAGGATTAAGGAAACTCCCCTAGCCTTATTTGCATCAAAGATGGAACAGGGAGGCATCTCCATTAGCATACAGGATGGAGAACAGAGATTCCAAGGCAAGAACCACATGGAACTCTGGGATTACGGAAGCACTGCCTGATGGGGGATTTCTGCTCCAGACGTTAATGAACCCATGCCTGCACACACCCAACTCAGTGGTTATCAGACCAATTCTAGTAATAAATCCTTTCTTGGTATCCAAAATACTGAAGCCCCCTAATTTCATTGTGAGCTCCCTCCAAGGAATACGGCCCATAGCCAGGAATGACCAGTTCCTATTGTCTAGCCTGAACAAAACAACTTTGGTATACTTCCTTGAGCCATCAGTTTACCCATAAACAAATCTAGTGTTCTCCCTTAAACCATTGTTGTTTTCCTAACCCATGCTCAAGTAAGTGTTCTGATGCCTGGATCCAAAATTTGAATCTGTTCCATTGGGACTTCATCTTCTGCTGACTGATCATGCTGGGGGCTCTGCCTGTCTCCTGCACTCCAGACCCTCAGCTACCATTACCATCTGGGACCCCTAATCGATTCAAGTGTCAGGGAATGATGAGAACCCAGCTCTCTCTCTCTCTCTAGGTATAACCTTCTGACCATGACTTGTGTGATCAGTTATTTCTAAACCTGACTTTTATGATCAAATTTAAGTTATATTTAATACCATAATTGTTTTGCTTGTTTGGCTCCCCTGTGGTTATTACCTGGCAAAAAATAACTTTCATGGTTAAGCTGGTTGCTTCTCTCTCTCTTCCCTCCCTCCCCTCCCCTGGGTGTTTTTTGGCTTCCTCATTCACTCTGCAGCAACGCTCCTTGTATCTAACTAAAGGTCCCTGCAGCACCCAAAAATCCTGTAGGGTTTACTCAAGTGGGTTACTACCAGAACAACTGTAACGTGAAAGTGGGGATAGGGATGTGCTGAACCTGGTACATATGAGGGTGGCAGCTTGGAAGTGCTGCTCGACCCAGTCTGCTGAGTTCAGGGGCATATGAGGGTGCCAGATTGAAAGCGCTGCTCCCCCCAGCCTGCTCAGGCGCACTCTATTCCAGTACGGTGCCGTGGCATATGAGGGTGAGAGCTTGGAGATGCTGTTCGACCCCGCCTGCTGAATCCAAGGGCCTGTGAGGGTGACAGCTTGGAAATGCTGCTTGACCCCGCCTGCTGAGTCCAGGGACATAGCAGGGGTAGCTTGGGAGTGCTGATTAACCCAGTCCTCTCAGACACGCGCTATTAATGTGTGTGTGTTCATCTGATTCTGGGGCTGGAAGAACCCAGCCCTGGGGAACCTAGCTCCTGCAGGATAGCGCCATTGGGAGGGAACTTGCAGCAGGGAGAAATAGAGCTCTATGAGAACACAAGTAGTACATCGATAGAAGTACAGAACCCCATCCCAAGAATAACCCTAATAAATGAGCATACCCCAAAGTAACAGGCAAATCTGGTAACACTGTTGTAGCTGGGCAATCAGACTAAACTGATCCATTAGTCTGTTCTAGTGCTCCTTGCAACTGAGACAGAAATCTGTATACTTTATTAGGTATGTCTACTCAGACCAAGGAAGTGAGCCTCACAGCTTAAGTCAGGCTAACAGGGTTCACACTGGCACTCTAGAAATAGCTCTGTAAACAGCACTTTGAAATTACAGCTTGGTTTCTGAAGCACAGGAAGGGTGGGTAAGCTTCACAGCCTCATCTACACAGCTAGCTTGAGTCTCTTGACTGGGCTGGGAGGCTTACTTCAAGAGGGTTTGGAGACATACTCTTTGGGTATGTCTACACTGTAATGTACACCCAGGCTCAAGCCTAACCCCCTTTGCATCTACACTGCAATTTGTGCTAACCCAGGCTTCAGATCCAATGTCCCAGGACCCTGCAGAGCTGGAGGGTCTGAGCTTGAGTTAAACTGGGACCCAGGGTCTGAGCTCTATTGCTCTGCAGTGCAGCTGCAGCCCTGCTTGATTCAGGTCCTGGGAGTCAGCTGGAAGTATCCCACAATTCCATAGGACAACTGCCTTAATTCTCTCTAGCTCAGTGGCTTTTGAACTTCATTGCACCGTGACCCCCTTCTGACAACAAATATTACTACATGACCCGAGGCGGGACCGAAGCCTCACCCCCCCCCCCCGAGCACCACCAACAGGGGGGAGGGGTTGGAGCAAAACCAAACCTCAGGGCTTTAGCCCCAGGCAGGGGGCCTCTAATCTGAGCTCCGCAGCCCAAGGCCTGAAGCCCTTGGCTCATCTTTGGCCTCAGTCGTGCTCAGGTTTTGGCCGCAGGTCTCAGCAAGTCTAACACCAGTCCTGAACCCCATTAAAACAGGGTCCTGACCCACTTTGGGGTTCTGACCCAGTTTGAGAACCCTGCTCTAGCTCAACAATCTACAATCCACTCTACTGAAGGTGGAAGTCAGCTATGCTTTGCAAACAGCCAACAGTTCTGGTCAGCGTTAACCCATCCTTTTCTAATCACTCATCTGCAAGCACACTATCAGCCATCCTCCTGGGTTTGCAATGGGGAGTGAAGCAAAATGTAAGTGCAGGCTGGACAGTAAAGTTGTCCCATAGTACATCATGGTCCTAGGCCTAGAGCAGCCACATTTTGGGAGAGAGGAGTGGTTATTTTGACTCGGGTCTGTCACCGCCCTGGGGATGCCAGAGCCCTAGTTTTGAGCAGGAGTTAGAAAAGTCTTAACAAATGGTTAAAGTACAACATAGATGCTCAAGCCCAGGGTTCCCCCTCACAGGTCACCTGACTCAGGTCTCACTAACCCTGATCTTACATTGCAGCGTAGCCTTTGAGGCCAGTGGACATAGATCATCTAGTCCTCCCTCGCCCTCAGCAGCTAATACAGTCTCTGCTGCCTGCTGTTATCGCACAGGGTCTGCCTAACTGCTGTCCTAAATCCTTCCTTGGCCTAAATAGCCACATAACCGAAACTACACAATCAACTACATAATCCATGAGTAATCTGAAAAAAACCCCTTCCTCAGCCAGTATTAAATCCGTTTGTCCCGCTCTCCCCCCTCCCGATCCTGATTCCTGTGGTCTGAGTTCTCATTTCATCGCCTGTTCCCTCTATTCCCCCTCTTTCCTGTTGTTTTTCCCTCTCCCTTTTATTCCCCCCCCTCCTCCTCCCCCCCAAATCTCACCAGCTCTTCCACAGCCTCTCCCCCCGCTTCCTCTGCCCGTTCCCCCAGCAAGGGGCCCTGCCCCGGTCGCACTAACGGAGCGATTTAACGCCTGCTGCTCTGGGGGTTAATCTCAGGCTGCAGGCGGTGACCCTGGGCCGCTGCGCGGCGGGACTTAGCCGGAAGGACTCGGTAGCTGGCGCGCCACGGGCCACGGCCACGAGAGGAGGCGCGCGGCGGCCTGCGCCGAAGACCGGGGAGGGAGGGGGAGGGGGAGGGGGAGGAGCAGGAGCACCGACCCCAGGCGGAGCGTGGGGCTTGGTCGAGTCTTCCTGCACGAGAGCCGTTGGACGTCGACGCTGGAACGAGGCCGACGTGACGTGTGGTGGCGGTAGATGCAGGGGGCGGGGCCGAGGCCGCCCCGCGTCGTTGGCGCTTCGTTCGAAGTGGACCCTTCGGTGGCGGGTCTGGCGCGGGCTCCTGAGGAGCGCGCGGGGTGGATGATGGAGCCCGAGCGCGGGGCGGGGGCTCTGCCGGGCACGGAGGTGGGCAACAGGGCTGGCAGCAGAGCGATGCCTGGGGAGCGCGGCGCCCGGCAGGGGGCGGGGCCGGCCGAGGGGCTGGGGGTCAGGCTCGGGGACTGGCCGCGGGGCTGCTCTGGGGGCTGGCAGAGGGTCGGGGGGGGTCAGACTCGGGGGCTGGCAGAGGGTCTGGGGGTCAGACTCGGGGACTGGCCGCGGGGCTGCTTTGGGGGCTGGCCAAGGGGCTGGGGGGTCAGGCTTGGGGACTAGCAGAGGGGCTGCTCTGGGGGCTGGCAGTGGGGCTGGGAGGGTCAGGCTCGGGGACTGGCAGAGGGGCTGGGAGGGTCAGACTCGGGGTCTGGCCGCGGGGCTGCTCTGGGGACTGGCAGAGGGGCTGGGGGGTCAGGCTCGGGGACTGGCAGAGGGGCTGCTCTGGGGGCTGGCAGTGGGGCTGGGAGGGTCAGGCTCGGGGACTGGCAGAGGGGCTGGGAGGGTCAGGCTCGGGGACTGGCAGAGGGGCTGGGAGGGTCAGACTCGGGGTCTGGCCGCGGGGCTGCTCTGGGGACTGGCAGAGGGGCTGGGGGGTCAGGCTTGGGGACTAGCAGAGGGGCTGCTCTGGGGGCTGGCAGTGGGGCTGGGAGGGTCAGGCTCGGGGACTGGCAGAGGGGCTGGGAGGGTCAGACTCGGGGTCTGGCCGCGGGGCTGCTCTGGGGACTGGCAGAGGGGCTGGGGGGTCAGGCTCGGGGACTGGCAGAGGGGCTGCTCTGGGGGCTGGCAGTGGGGCTGGGAGGGTCAGGCTCGGGGACTGGCAGAGGGGCTGGGAGGGTCAGGCTCGGGGACTGGCAGAGGGGCTGGGAGGGTCAGACTCGGGGTCTGGCCACGGGGCTGCTCTGGGGACTGGCAGAGGGGCTGGGGGGTCAGGCTCGGGGACTGGCAGAGGGGCTGCTCTAGGGGCTGGCAGAGGGGCTGGGGGGTCAGGCTCAGAGGCTGGCAGAGGGGCTGCTCTGGGGGTCAGGCTCGGGGACTGGCCGTGGGGCTGCTCTGGGGGCTGGCACCAGGGCTGGAGGGGTCAGGCTCAGGGACTGGCCCCAGGGCTGGCAGAGGTAACGAGAGGCATGCAGAGCTGTGTTAGCACACTTCACATGGAATGTGTTTTCTCCGCCAGGAGGCGGCTGGTGCAGCTCAGGGAAAGGGCAGGGTTAATTTCCCATTTCCTTACACCCCTTACTCCATCCAAGAGGATTTCATGGCCAAGCTGTATGATGTTCTGGAGGCTGGCAAAGTCGGGATCTTTGAGAGTCCCACAGGGACGGTAAGTGAGAGCAGTGTGTTGCTGAGCCTGTCCTGCATTTGGATATTGACGAGACTGTAATTAACAAACAGTACCACCCCTGCAAGTTTCTTCAGTATCCCTTTCAATCCTGTTTGGATCCAGAATTATTGAGTTGTCAGGGAGCGTAGAGCTGTTGCCAGCCACCTTTGGCTTATAATTGTCATGGAGAAAAGGTACAAATAAAAACAGGAGAAACATGCTAGCAATAAAAAGATTCTGCCTGGACAAACTACATCTAGGCTGGGGAATAACAACACTAGTCAGTCAATGGCCTGGAGAAACCTGGAAAGCAGTAATTCTGAAATAGGTCACAGGGTAGGTAGCAGACTTCAAAAGTTGTACTAGTCATATGATCTACTGTAGTATCTTAAAAGTGCCAGTGGAAATTTGAGTTGCATATTAAAAAGAATACATCACACTGTCTGGAAGCAATAGCCCCTGTCTGTATGCTAGTGATGGGAATATAATGTAATAGTGTGTATAGATTGTGCGCCTCCATACCAGAAAGATGTGGCATTTAAAGAGGATCAAAAATAAGTAGGAGTGGAAGGGACTTACTCAAGACGGAAATGTAAAAGCATTAAAAGTGAAATGTGCCTTATATATAATATAATTATGTTTGTGTTATTCTCATTATTGCAAATACTACCGAGCCACATCTCTGGGGCTTGTCATCTAGCAGTGGCCTTGTGCCTTTTCCTTATGGAAATCCTTCTGGTCAAACTTGTATTAATACATCTAGTTTTGAATCAATGTGTCACTTCTTGTGTTTTTTTTGTGATTTTTTTAATTGATTTTCTTAAAGAAACAGATGAAAAGTACAAAACAGATAAATGACTTGCGGCTTGTATATGTTTCTGAATACCACATGCTTCATAGGGTATCCAGTAGAATTTATGCAATTATACAGTTGGTCAAAAAGTCAGACCAGACAATACAAAACCAGGCAATGCTATATAGACGTAACATGTTAGGGTGGAGGTAACAATAATAAAATAGAAAAAGAAATACATGAACAGGGAGTGGAGGGAAGCGGGGGAGGGAAAGAGAGGAGGAGTTAAGTGGAATGGAGGTCTGGCATTCTTTGAGTCATCTCAACATTTTTTTAATCCAAACATATCTAGAAACAGGGTCCAGATTTCTTCAGATTCATATAATTGCTCTGTATGGTGATAGGATATTCTTTCTTTGGTTGCTAACTCGGACAGGTCTGAGTACCACTGCTCTATCGTAGACATTCGTGTACTCCTCCATTTTTGTAAAATCATGCACCTGGTGATCATTGCAGTCCTCAAGAACCAAAATCTTTGTGGCAGAGTTAACACAGCTTGGCACATAAATGATGTAGGATATACTTTTTGACTGAGGTTTTGTTGCTGAAGCTGAGCACTGTTTTAACACGTGTTCACCTCTTTCCACAGCTGTCTGGCTGCTGGACTGTCCCATAGCATATGCCTTAGGGTTCCTATTTCTTTATTATAACACCAGCAAACATCAGAGACTAAGGCCTTTATCTTGTGCAACCTCTGTAGCATCCTGTACATTTTGAATAAAATCTTTTATTGCTTCAAGCATAACCTGAGCTCCACAGAGGCATATTTAACATAATGAAATATGTTTTGCCATTGGGATTCTTTTAAGGGCTGTGATAACTCCCATTTCCACCAGGTGTGTTTGGATATTTTTGTTCTTTTTTTAATTGCAGGGAAAATCCTTGAGTCTTATCTGTGGAGCGCTCTCTTGGCTCAGAGATTTTGAAGAAAAAAAGAAGCAGGAGGAGGCCCGCCTCCTTGCAGATGAACATAATGGACAAGACAAGCAACAACAGCCGACGTCATGCTGTGCGGAGGCCTCAAACTGCCAGGGCTCAGTAGGGGAGCTGAATTGGATCACTGAGTTTATGCAGAAAAAAGAAGAGAGGGCCATGGTGGACAGACTAAAGGTCAAACAATGCTCCTTTATAGTCAAGATCAGTAGCAGTCTGTAAGGAACACAGTGGATGGCATAGTGGGAACAGGGAACTTTGTAAAGTCAAATGTTCTGATCTGCTAAGCGCTGGTAGCTGACCATATGTAAATGATACTTTTACTCTTGTGTCTAAGGACTGTAGCAAGTGTCCCAATTATACCAATAATCAAAAGACATGCAGCTATTTATATGTTCATAACTTTCAGCTGTATTTCTGGAGAATGTCCTCTCAACGAGCTGGGAAAATGGCAGCTGAGAGGGATGTTCAGCTCCAGTGGTTTAAACCATTAGCTGGATATTTCTGGTGTGACTATCTGCAGTGAAACAAGATCGGCACATAGTGGCCATAAACTGGTTTCAAAGGTAATCCCATATTAAGGTGAATGGGATAATTCCCAAACCCTCTTTGCACCAATGTCTGTTTGTGTCACTAGATGACAGAGATTAATGGCCACATGGCTCTTCGCAGCCAGAAAGATCAGAAACTATGCATGTGTGAGAGAGAACAAAACCATAGGGTCTACAGCAGTGGTTCTCAACCTGTGTACCATTGTGGGCTGCATATGAAGCTCTCTAGGTATTATGTGGGCCGCATCTGCACAACATATATATATATACACACACACTACCTGTATGGCCCTGAGGATGTCACATGGGCCGCAGTTGTGTGCTGATTGGCTGCAAGTGGCCTGCAAGCTACGAGTTGAGAACCATTGGTCTAGAAAAACATCTAAATCAGCCTATGCCCCCCAAGTCATCAGAATTCACTGATTCTGGAGATGCCCTAGCTATCTGCTATATGGCTAGCTGCTGATTGCTGGAGGTATAAGTAGGGCCAGCCTTTGTGGCGGGCAGCCAGGGCGGTTGCGCAGGGTGGCTCACCAAAGAGGGTGCCATGTGCTGGTCCGATCTGGCGCTCCACTTGCACACTGTGGCCAAGCAGCTGCGGTGCTGGTTTCTCTCCCTCTTCCAGCCCAGCCTCCCATTTCACCGCTCCTCTCAGCCCGCGGGCCCAGGGCTGCCTTCTCCCTCCCCACTCCCTTTTTCCCTCTCCCCCCTGTCCACTTGCTCCTCTTGGCCAGCCGGCTGCCAGCTGGGGGCGCCGGCCAGTGACGGGGGCTGAGAGGAGCCCTCATCTGCTATGGCCCTACCTCCTCCTCCCAGAGGCTCGTACCACTTGGTGGAGAGAGCGGGGTAGGGAGGCTTGGTGGTAGGCCTGGGGGGTTTCGGGCTGCCGCAGACAGCTGGGCTCTCCTGTGACGCGACCCCTGCCTCCTCCCTGGGCTCTCGAGCCCCTGCCAGGCCTGGGGCAGTGCTGGTGGGAGGGTGCTGTGCATGCAGCTCTCCCCGTCTGCCCGCCCCGCCCCTGCCATTATTCGAATGCAGAGGCCGGGGAGCGTGGGGGTCCTGGACCATGCTGGGCAGGAGGTGGCACCAGCACCCAGTGGACGGACTCCCCAACCCGTGGGTGCTCCTTGCTCCAGGTAAGCCCCCTCGGCACGAGCCCTGTGGAGCAACTGGAGTCCCTTCACCCCATTGCCTCACCAGTAGCCCCTGGGGAGACCCAGTGCGCCCTGCCCATCCCCCCACCAGCACCCCTGGGGGAAACTGGACCTTCCCCAGTTCCCCCAGCCCCATCCCACTTGCCAGCACCCCTGGTCTAGGGAGGGATTTGGGTCTGGTCCAGTTCAGGGAGTTCAGTCTAGGGAGGGATGCGGGTTGGGTCCAGTTTGGTCTGGGGAGGGATGTGGGTCAGGTCCGATTTGGAGGGTTGGCTGGGTCTTGTGGGGGGCACAGCTGGTTCTGATCCTAGTCTCTGTGCCTCTCTGCTGGGGGGAAGGACTAGCAAGACTAGTATGAATAATGATACTGTAAATGTATGAAAGTTCTTCATATTTTTTTATTTTTAAAACATTTTAAACAGTTTTTAAATTCACCCCAATTTCATACAAAAATTTAATTTAAGCCCTGGTAGTTCAGATGAGAAGTGTGAAGGATGAGGTAGTGTGATGGTTTCCTTTTAGTGGGAGCAGCACATGTCTGGTGTTTTGGCCAGCTTTGGCTTTTGTTAGCTGCTTTTACCCTCTCTCTCTCTCATACACACCAGAGCTCCCTGTGTCCTGGTCACTTTTCCCAGCTGTGCTGTGAGGCATAAGCAACTGCTGCTCTTGTGCCCTCTCCTTATGCAGCCCAGGTGGGGAAAGTGACCTGGATGCAGGGAGCCCTAATTTTGCTCCTCACTCCCTCCTTCACAGCTCGTTAGGGGTGTGCAGGGGGCAGAGGAGCAGCAGTCCCGGGGGAGCGAGCAGCAATGCCAGCTGCTTCGTGCATCCAGGTCAGTTTCCACATGTGGGTGCAGGAGGGGGATGCAGGGGTTAGGAGTAAAGGGGGCGCAGGGATTAGGGGCCCAGGAATGGGAGCAGGCCTTCGGGGCTAAGGGAGGTTCGGGATCCTAGAGAGGAATGTTGTTTGGGTTCTAAGCCTAAATTAGTAAATTGACTTATATACACCTTTCATTTCAGGAAGAGCAAATCAGGAGGAAGAAGCGAGAGGCTCGTCTTGAGAAAATTCGCCATAACGTACAACTCAAATATGCATCAAAAAGAAAGGTGAGTTATCCCAGAGAGCAGAGGCGTTTCTGTACTAGAGGTTCAGGTCCTGTTATCGCTTGTTCATACATGGGCCTTTTTTCTCATGAATATTCTCGTTGAAGTCATTGGGACTACTTGTGTGTGTAAGTGTTTGCAAGATTGGGGCGTTAAAGTCTTGGATTGTGTGTTACAAGTTTGTCTCAGTTTATTTTGGAAGCTGTCAAGATATGGGTGATTTTGATATGGAATATTTCCTGTGATTGCATTTGTGTGCCTGGAGAGGAAGAGGATGTACTTTGGTGGACTATACTCCCTTCTGTTGTCATCCTGTATGTCTGCTTCTAGTGTTTTCAAAAAGCTTTGTTATTTGGTTGTTTTGAAAATTCACTAAAAAGAGTAGAAATGTGTTGGATTATTATTATTTTTTTAATAGTCTCTAGACTTGGGTTCAACTTCAGCTCCTGACTGTGGCAGCAAAAAAACCAAAAACAGCTCCATGAAGTTAATCTGAGGGTTTTTTATTTTATTTGTTTAGTTAGTTAGGTTCCCCTTTGGGGAACAATTACATCTATTGTCTTGCTTCACACAGTGATATGTTAAAGTGGTTTGGAAAAGGCCATGCCTTGTGAATAAAGACAGTAGATTTTATTTTTGCTCACTAAGAAGAGGGCTGACTGGGAGGCTAGTCTTAGTTCTCTCAATTCTGAGCATCTGGTTATGCTGTGGGCCAAAGTTTCAGAGACACCTGCCGAAATTTGAGTATGCTCATTCTGTGTGCCTGAGCAGGCAATTCTGTGTTCAGTCACCTATTAGGAAAATATGCTATTATATAAATTGTTAGCATGTCTTCACCTGGAATATGTATTCAGTTCTGGTCACACCATCTCAAAGGATACAGCTGAACTAAAAAGGGCGCAGAGAAAAAAATAATTAGGTATAATTAAAAATTTCCCTATAAGGAGAGACTAAAAAAATGGAACAGCTTAGTTTAGAAAAGAGACAAATAACAATAAGGTCAAATTATACAAAACAATGAATAATCTAGAGAAGGTGGATCAGGTGCTGTTTCCCCATTTTCATACCACAAGAATCAGGGGGCGTTCATTGAAATGGAAAGGTGATTAATTTAAAACTGATAAAAGCCCCCTTTTTTACAGAGCACAAAATTAACCCATGGAACTTAATTCCATAAGATATTATTGATGATGATTTTAGTAGAATCCATAAAAGGGGTTAGATACTTCTAGGAATAAGACCATCACAATGTTTTTGTTTTGTTTTTTAAGCCGTAAGGGATATAAGGATATGGGATATGCTTCAGGACATATATCAACCGCTAGCAGCTTGGAACTAGGAGAAAATCTGCTTATGGACAGTTTATTACATATATTCTACTACATGCTTTTTTGCACACTGTCTTGTACTGGCCCCTGTCAGAGAGGATGATGGACGAGATGGGATCTGTTATCGACCACCTGACCATAGTGGTAGTGACGATGAAATGCTAAGGGAGATTAGAGAGGCTATCAAAATAAAAAACTCAATAATAGTGGGGTATTTCAGTTATCCCCATATTGATTGGGTACATGTCACCTCAGGACAAAATGCAAAGACAAAATTTCTTGATACTTTAAATGACTGCTTCTTGGAGCAGCTGGTACAGAAACCCACAAGGGGAGAGACAACTCTCAATCTAGTCCTGAGTGAAGCGCAGGAGCTGGTCCAAGAGGTAACTATAACAGGACCGCTTGGAAATAGTGACCATAATATAACAACATTTAACATTCCTTTGGTGGGAAGAACACCTCAACAGCCCAACACTGTGGCATTTAATTTCAGAAAGGGGAACTATGCAAAAATGAGGAGGTTAGTTAAACAGAAATTTAAAAGGCACAGTGACTAGAGTGAAATCCCTGCAAGCTGCATGGACACTTTTCAAAGACACCATAATAGAGGCTCAACTTAAATG
The DNA here is from genome assembly GCF_965152235.1 of Eretmochelys imbricata. NCBI lineage: Eukaryota > Metazoa > Chordata > Testudines > Cheloniidae > Eretmochelys > Eretmochelys imbricata. The sequence goes on along the minus strand of NC_135572.1, from coordinate 251,253,660 downwards.
TATACCCCAAATTAAAAAACATAGTAAAAGAGCTAAAAAAGAGCCATCGTCACTTAACCACCGTGTAAAAGAAGCAGCGAGAGATAAAAAGGCATCTTTTAAAAAGTGGAAGTCAAATCCTAGTGAGGTAAACAGAAAGGAGCATAAACACTGCCAAATTAAATGTAAAAATTTAATAAGAAAAGTCAAAAAGGAGTTTGAAGAACAGCTAGCCAAAAATTCAAAAGGTAATAACAAAATGTTTAAGTACATCAGAAGCAGGAAGCCTGCTAAACAACCAGTGGGGCCCCTGGATGATCGAGATACAAAAGGCACTTAAACATGATAAAGTCATCGCAGAGAAACTAAATTCATAGTTGACATTCATAAATGAATTCTTTGCTTCAGTCTTCATGGCTGAGGATGTTAGGGAGATTCCCAAACCTGAGCTGTCTTTTGTAGGTGACAAATCTGAGGAACTGTCACAGATTGAAGTGACACTAGAGGAGGTTTTGGAATTAATTGAGAAACTTAACAGTAACAAGTCACCGGGACCAGATGGCATTCACCCAAGAGTTCTGAAAGAACTCAAATGTGAAATTGTGGAACGATTAACTATGGTTTGTAACCTGTCCTTTAAATCAGTTACTGTACCCAAGGACCGGAAGATAGCTAATGTAATGCCAATATTTAAGAAGGGCTCTAGAGGTGATCCTGGCAATTACAGACCGGTAAGTCTAACGTCAGTACTGGGCAAATTAGTTGAAACAATAGTAAAGAATAAAATTGTCAGACACATAGAAGAACATAAATTGTTGCGCAAAAGTCAACATAGTTTCTGTAAAGGGAGATCATGTCTTACTAATCTATTAGAGTTCTTTGCGAGGGTCAACGAACATGTGAACAAGGGGGATCCAGTGGACATAGTGTACTTGGATTTCCAGAAAGCCTTTGACAAGGTCCCTCACCAAAGGCTCTTACGTAAATTAAGTTGTCATGGGATAAGAGGGAAGATCCTTTCATGGATTGAGAACTGGTTAAAAGACAGAGAACAAAGGGTAGGAATAAATGGTAAATTTTCAGAATGGAGAGGGGTAACTAGTGGTGTTCCCCAAGGGGCAGTCCTAGGACCAATCCTATTCAACCTATTCATAAATGATCTGGAGAAAGGGCTAAACGGTGAGGTGGCAAAGTTTGCAGATGATACTAAACTGCTCAAGATAGTTAAGGCCAAAGCAGACTGTGAAAAACTTCAAGATCTCACAAAACTAAGTGATTGGGCAACAAAATGGCAAATGAAATTGAATGTGGATAAATGTAAAGTAATGCATGTTGGAAAAAATAACTCCAACGATACATTCAATATGATGGGGGCTAATTTAGCTACAACTAATCAGGAGAAAGATCTTGGAGTCATTGTGGATAGTTCTCTGAAGATGTCCACGCAGTGTGCAGCGGCAGTCAAAATAGCAAATGGGATGTTAGGAATCATTAAAAAAGGGATAGAGAATAAGATGGAGAATATCTTATTGCCCTTATAAATCCATGGTACGCCCACATCTTGAATACTGCGTACAGATGTGATCCCCTCATCTCAAAAAAGACATACTGGCATTAGAAAAGGTTCAGAGAAGGGCAACTAAAATTATTAGGGGTTTGGAATGGGTCCCATATTAGGAGAGATTAAAGAGGCTAGGACTTTTCAGCTTGGAAAAGAGGAGACTAAGGGGGGGATATGATAGAGGTCTATAAAATCATGAGTGGTGTGGAGAAAGTGAAAAGGAAAAGTTATTTACTTGTTCCCATATATAAGAACTAGGGGCCACCAAATGAAATTAATGGGTAGCAGGTTTAAAACAAATAAAAGGAAGTTCTTCACTCAACGCACAGTCAACCTTTGGAACTCCTTGCCTGAGGAGGTTGTGAAGGCTAGAACTATAACAGGGTTTAAAAGAGAACTAGATAAATTCATGGAGGTTAAGTCCATTAAAGGCTATTAGCCAGGATCGGTAAGTAATGGTGTCCCTAGCCTCTGTTTGTCAGAGGGTGGAGATGGATGGCAGGAGAGAGATCACTAGATCATTACCTGTTAGGTTCATTCCCTCTGGGGCACCTGGCATTGGCCACTGTCGGCCGACAGGATACTGGGCTGGATGGACCTTTGGTCTGACCCAGTATGGCCATTCTTATGTACTGACTGCATCCTGTGTTGCTGAGCAGTTCCAGAGACCGTTCGTCGTGTACCTCTCTGTTCTGCTGGGGACGTGGATGAATCCTGTTCCCTCCATTCTGTAGGAGACGGTGCTGCCCTCTGAACTGTCTGTTGTACGGAATGGTGCTCTCTGTCTTTGAGTGAATAATAGTCCTTTGTGCTAATTTCAGAGGCTTGAAGATGATGAAACTCAGCGGCTGCTCCAGCTCAGTACAGAGATCTTGTCGACGGAGTTAGGGTCAGATGTTCTAGAGCAGCTGGATCATGAGGAGGAGGAGCTGATTCTTGCCGAGTATGAGAGTGATGAGGAGAAGAAAGTGGGATCGTGGTAAGGGTTGGGAGTGAGTGATTCCTTGACAGGGACTTACTGCTTGTATCACATTTAGGTAGTGATAATGATGTGAGGGGTTTCTGGTTTGCTGGTTCCTGGGGTTCTCATGTGGAAATTCAGGCATCCTTCTTTTAGATCTAAATGTATCTCTCTGGCACATAAATCTGGAGTTCCTCCCTATTTGGTCCTTGGAAGGCAGATTCTGTATTTCCATATAATTACATGAACCGCAAAGGCTTTTGTTCAGCTGGATCAGCTTCATGCTGACAGCACTGTGGCTTGAACTCTGATCTGAAGAAGTGCTTATCTTATCTGGAATGGGTAGAGCCATCCACTTCATCCTGGCCTATTTCCCCATATAAACCCTCTGAGAACTGGGTAATTAACTTGAGTTCAAATTCCTTACATCAGAGAAGCAAAATACTCCTCAGGATGTTAGTAAAAGATGTTAATCCTGCAGATTAGTACTGACAGCTTTTGAGGCTCTAGAATTTAAAAAGACGACATGAACATCTTGAAGGACACTGAACCGCTGCATAAAAACCACACACAGTCAGTCTCTCTCTCTCTCATATACACACAGTTGTTCCTTTGGCATCTGGATTTCAGCTTAAACCATGTGTTACCAGGGAAAACAAAACACATGTAAAATTTGGATTTACCAGCAAGTATAATAAATATTTATATAGCACTTTCCATCTGAATAAATCCAAAACACTTATTAAACTACATGTAAATGGAATTGCTTTACCAAGCACTAAAATGCAGTCACTTCTCGGGTAACCAGGCATGCACCTGGAGCATATGTTGTTATGCAATAGTATGGGGAGGAGATGATTTTAGTCAAGGACACTAGGGCAAATACCTACTTGCCCAAAAATACCCTTGGTTCGTTACTGAATGCAGAGAGCAGATAGTGCCTCAGTTTCATCCTAAAATCTCAAAACACATGGCAAACTGCATCAAATTCTGTTTCAAACTTAATGCCTGCACCACTCAGCCATGCACTCTGGTTTATTTTAACACCTGTTGGAGAATCTCATGTATTAGATTTTTGGCTCGCCTGACCTCTCTCTCTACTTTGTGTGCGTACGTATGTGTTTGAGGTTTCATTTTAACCAGTGTACCAAGGAATATTGTGGAACTGATTAGCAGGGGCCTGGAGCTCATGAGCTAGTAAATCCTCATGAACTCTTTAAAGTGCCTAGTAAAGAGGATGCCAAAGAATGCTCAGATTAGTGCGGGATACTGAATCGTAATTGCTAAAAAGTGCATGTTTGACCCCAGATTGCTGTTCATCAGACTTACAGGCCACTTGTAGAAATCTGACTTTAATACAACTAATGGTTCAGTAGACTGAGGTTTTTCCTGAGCTGATGCTACCACCTCACTTGAAGTCGCTTTGAAGCACTGTATAAGAGACAAATCTTTTGGAAAGCTGCTGAAAGAAAATTATTTTATTTTCCCCACCCCCACAGGTTGGATGAAGATGATGATGATTTGGAGGAGGAGCATGTGACCAAGGTAAGATGTGGAGGGGCATCTAATGCTTCCCCTTTACAATGTGTGTAAAAGAAGAATTAAAGTTTCCTTACAGCTACAGTGTGATATGGGACAGCGGGATCTAGGAACTGGGGATCTGGATTACTCTTCAACCTGTCAAAAGCAGCTTTGTGGATGCCACTGCCCTGCTAAGGGGATCTCTGCCACCATCTCCTTTTGAATTATACTGGCTATTTAGGCAGCTTATTCTGCTGAGATCGCTAAGATTTTCTCCCTGAAGTCACTGTAAATACACACTACTGGAAATGGCCATTTATTACTTTTAAAAGCCACTGCTTACTTGCCCCTTGGTTCTCTAGTGCCTGGACTGGTGGCGCATGCTGCTGTGTTACCTGGAGAGTATCTCTGAAACTTGGGAGATATGGCAAGAGTCTCTTAAAATTTATCTTAGCAGTGTTTTTTTCCTATGCTTTACTCCTGTTAGTAAGAGATAATGCTACAGTCAGCTGGCCCCTGACAATGTTCAGCCTTTGAAAGGCACGCTCAATAAGCAAGGCAGGAAATGCTTCATTAAATGTCCCAGCACCTTGTGAGGGCTATTTGGAATCCAGTCACACATTGACCCCTTGATTAGATTGGGAGACACAAATGTCACCTTTCACTGATAGGATGTATTGTAGGTAACTTGCTACCAGCATGCCCCCTGGCATCTGGATGTGGCATCATGAGTCTGCATCTATTCACTTGCCAGCTGTCAGGTTTGGTCCTCACAGGTGGGATGCTAGTTCCAGAGGCTGAACCCTCCTACTGAGTCACGCAGTGCCTTACTTCCCTCAGGATATTCGACAGTCAGACAAAAGATGGTCCTATGTGCGGTCATGGGGCTCTCCAAGCGTCCCATGAGTCTGTCTCGAAGTCCCTCCGGTCCAGTATTTGTGGGTCTTTCCCATCCAGATTCTCTCATGACAGGGTAGGCAGACAGCCCTCCTTGAGTTCCTCTAGCCTTCCTTTTCTTTTTCATCACAGATTTACTACTGCAGCCGCACACACTCCCAGCTGGCTCAGTTTGTGCATGAAGTTCAGAAGAGCCCTTTTGGTGAGGAGGTACGGCTGGTGTCACTGGGGTCCAGGCAGGTATGCAGCACTCTGAGGTGGTTCCCAGGGGAACTGAAATGCTGTCTCACAAATAAAACAATCCTTCTTGAAATCCCGGGAGATGTGTGTGGGTATGACTGTTATGTCACTAGTAAACACCTAGTAAAAATATTTGAGACTCAATTCCTCAGGTGCCCAAATTTTGCTCCTCTGAAAGTGACATTAGCAATGCGTGGGCTTAACTTAGGTTGCCAAAATCAGAGCGAATACTAGCTACACTAATCTTTTTAATTTGGCATTGTGGTGGTGCCTTATTCCCCACCATGAGCTTAATGTGACAACCTGCTGAGGTTCCCAGAACTGTGAGCCACTGTGTTACCCTTCTCGGCCTCAGCAAGTGAGAGCTTTGCTGCTGCTAAGCAATATGTCAGCTCCCTGACATGCCAGCTTGTCTGCCTTGCCAGCAAACTCTTTGGGACTCTGCCAGTCCAAACTTGTGACAATCAATGAACTCCAATTCCAGAGTTCTGCAGAGACATCTTCCTCTGCAATGCTCCGCCCTTGCTATAGCACCCAAAAACCTTGTCAAGTTTGTTGCTTCTTTAAAAGTACACAGTACACAGCAGCTTACTAACCTAACTTGGGTTGACAAACCCTCCTCAATGAAAGCACTGAGTTGGTTTATGATAAAAGTAAAATAAGTTTATTAACTTGGGGCATAGGTTTAAGTGATAACAAGTATAAGGAATAAGGATAGAAATGGTTACCAACAAATAAATGCTTCTAGGACTCAAACTTAATTTCAGCAAGTTACAATCTTTGCCTATGCAGGTTTCTCACCTATACTCTGTTCCCAGAGACTTCAACCCCCTTGGCTGTGTCACTATTCTGTGACTTCAAGAGCTCTAGCCTCGTTAGTCCCTCAAGTGAGGGATGCCAGTATGGCCTTTTCTCTCTCTGCTTATATCCTCAAAGTTTTGTCTTTGTATTCAAAGTTGGGAAGCCTCTCTTGGGGCTCAGCTTGCTGTGTCCACGAGGGAGCTGATGCCATGTTAATGTTTGCAGTCTCTTCCCCCCTGTCGAGTTAGTAAAGTGACTGTCTCCTCACTTCCTAGTTTTGTTTACCTTTTATGTAAATGTACTTTCACTGTCTCTCTTGTCTCAATTTACACTGGAGACTCATTAAAGCAGGAGGGACCACATTCCTTTGTCTGAGGTGGGGGTGACTTAAGCTTTGTCTGCCAGACACATCTTAAAAACACATGTATTCTCAGCACACATGTATAACTTGTCATATATCACGTGAATATACGCTATCCAATATTAATGACCAGTGTGTTACTAGTTCACATACGATACTTTATATGATACTTTTTAGATACAGATTATGACAACAGCGTGTTAGGTGTAGTGAGTATGTCCAGCCAGACAAGAGTTGCTGACACAGTGTAATGAACCAACAATGGGCCGCTGTGTCACACTTGGATCAAGTGCTGGAACCTGTAATCTCCAGGGGTGAACCTCTGTATTAAAAATTAGAGCATCCAGGGGTGGTTTTTGGCCCATGGACTGTGCTTTGGCCACCATCGTCATATGTTCAAGAGCCTTGCTTTCCTCTTCTACTTTGGGGACATCACAAGCACCTGAAGTGTTAGGAAAGCAGTCCCTTGCTTTGTTTTAGTATTCCTCCAGGTGCTGGCGTAAATGGGAAAACCACAGAACCATGGATGCAGGCATAGACCATCTTTGGGGCACCTTTTTTTTTTGTCTGCTTGCTGGTGTATAAACTTTATGGTGGCATACAGAAGATTTGGTAACTCGTTCTGGAGTAAGGCAAAGTATGCACACCTGGCAGCATCCCATATATTGTAGAACAGTAGTTCTCAACCAGGGGTCCAGGGGCCGTGAGCAGGTTTTGGGGGGGGGGGGGCCGCCAAAATAAACCAGAGAGCATGGCCGGTGTTAGACTCACTGGGACCTGGGGCTGAAGCCCAAGCCCCACCGCCCTGGGCTGAAGCTGAAGCTCAAGCAACTTAGCTTTGCAGGTCCCCTGCGGCATGGGGCCCGAGGCAGTTGCCCTGCTTGCTACCCCCTAATGCCAGCCCTGGCTTTTAATCTACTGGCTATGCAGGAAAAAAGTTGTTGTGGCAGAGGTGGGCCGTGGCATTTTTATAGCGTGTTGAGGGATGGGGGGGCTCAGAAAGAAAAAGGTTGAGAACCCTGCTGTAGAAGACCTGTCCAGTTCCAGAGCTAGTCTTAGACTGACTGTTCTAAAGGAAATTATACCTTACAAATGAAGGTGAGAGCACATAACGGCCTCTCTCATTCTGTTTCTCTCTAAGAGCCTCTGTGTGAACGAGGAGGTGCGCCATCTGGGGGCTGTCCAGCTGATCAATGACCGCTGTATGGAAATGCAGAAGAACAAACATGGTATGAGCACTTCCTAACTTGGACTACTGAGGAAGCAACTGCTACTACAATCAGTATGAACACTTTTCCAGTGCAATGTGCTTTGTCTGGTTGCTGATACAGTAGCCTATGCGCGGGTTCAAGGGGCTTTCTTCAAATGCTGCTGTTTCCCATTTGGGAAGTGGGGCTTGTCTCTCTAATCCAGCTAGGCTGTGTCTTGGGGATGTTTGTTTCAAAGGGGGAGGGTGTCATTTCCAGCTGGACTTTGGAGCTTTGTGAATGGTCAAGTGGAGATCCAGAGTGATGCTTCAGTGAGTAGAAGGTTGTATTGTTGATATGGAAAAGAGTTGTCTAGAATAGGAGCTAGAAGTCAGGAGATTCTCTTCCTCCCCCATCTATTTCCTGCTCTGTTTCTGAGGACAATCCTTCCCTAGAGTACCATCCACCAAGATGCTCGCTCTTCAGCTCTTTAGAGCAAGACTGGGAAGAATTCCCTGAGGTCGCTGGCCTTTAACATCAGTGGTGATAGGGTAGGTTGTGAGACAGAGTTCCTGCTTACTGTCCTGGGCCAGCCACGGAGCTTACCAGCTGCACTTGGAATGTTCCATTTGGATTCTTCTTGACCATGATTGGTGATGGAGCTTGCTGCAGCAGCTAAACCTTCAATACTAGCTGCTCCGGCTCTTCCCCTGCATTACTCAAAGGTGTTGAGTGGCCTTTTAAAAATTCAGCTTAGCTTTCCCGTCAGGTCCATTAACAACATACAATTTTCTCCATGAGGCTTTTGGTCTGTGATGCTTTGGTTATCCTCACTCACCCATTCCATCTTCCCTTGGAGTTTAGAGGTTCTCTTTAGTGACATGGGGGCCATATTTTCAAAAGTATCTAAGTGACCGAGGCGGTCCCGTCTCAATGAAATTCAGTCAGACTTGGGCGCTTTTGAAAGCATTGTCCTCAGCAATGCTTTTTGTACCTTGCTTTTTGTTTTGAAGCATATTTTTGATTCTGGAAACTTTCGCCAGTTGTGTAATTGGAACTGACTGGAATGTTCCAAGTGCACTCGATACTCTGGTGATGAGCTTTGTACAGGCACCTGGATGGATTGGAATAGAATAGAAAAGCCCAGTGGTTAAGCTCAGGGGATAGTGTGTGGTAGCTTGTATTGCTTCCTGCTATGACTGCCCTTAAGAGCTTAAAAATCCTTTTAAGAGCTTGGAGAGTTCTAGGGGGAGACTGGTGGGAGCTTAGACTCCAGGAGTGAGAATCCTGTGGGAAAGATATCTTCAGAGAAGCAGAACTAGTCAGGGACTTTTTTTCCTCCCTACCTCACAAGGCAGAGGAGATCCTTCTAGACCATTGTGCTCATTGAGTACTTTGAATCTGTCACTGTAATTGGGAGGACGTTAAGTGGAAGGTCCTTGTTTGTAACTCTCTACTGATGCTAGAGGAGATTGGAATGATCCCAAGTACGAGCATTTTTACAGTCTGCTGTTGAAGCCACCTTGTGATAATATCAGAAGCTGCACAATGGTGTGGGGGTGAGAAAAGAAGAAAAAATTCCAAGTGGCTAAATCTCGTGATGGTAAGAGCAGGATCTACTGGGGACAATACTATGTGCAAATCTTAATTCTCTGTTCAGTGTCTCAATAGTACAGCACTAGGCACTATATATGCAATAGGTAGGTAATGGATGGTCAGGTGTGTTGCAAAATCTACTTTGAGATCCGTGGATGAAAGGTGCTATAAAGATGCAAAGTAATTGTTCTGACTCTTGTGAATATTGCCTATACTCAGTTCTTTTCTGCCTCCTGTCCTCAGGGAAGAAGAGTGAGGGAGAGGAATCAGAGGGGAAGAAAAGGCGTGTGAGCCGGGCTGTGTGTCCATTTTACTCCTATGAGCAAATGCAGTTTCTCCGGGACGAGGTTCTAGTCAAGGTGAAAGATATTGAGCAGCTCGTGGCCTTGGGCAAGGAGATTAAAGCCTGTCCGTATTATGGGAGTCGCTATGCCATTCCTGCCGCCCAGGTGAGAAGCTAGGGCTGTTGGTGAGGAATAGCTCCCTGGCACCAGAAAATAAACTGACTCACTTGTTCTCTGTAATGCTGTATTCCTCAGGTTTCCTGCTGATCATATCAACTTAGAATCGTAAAGTTGAGTGTTTTCTACACATCAGAAAAACTAGAGCTGATCGAAAAACAGAAATTTCATTTTGCAGGAAATTCTAGTATTTCAACCTTGGTTTCAGTCACATTTTGGGATGAAAAGTCAAAATATTGAAACTTGTCTTGGAATGAGAAGTTCTGAAAGATTTGGAAATAGCTAAATGTTTTTGTTTTACTGTTTGTGATTGGAATGAATTGTTTCAGTGTTCCTGAATTGAAACATTTTGTGTGTTGACCAAAAATGAAATGTTTCTGGTTGTTTCCGCATTATTCTCCGGCTGCCTGGGTTGCCATGAAGCCTCATGGGAGTTGTAGTTCAGATGCCTCACACTCCCATTTCCCAGCATGGGTCAGGACAACATCTTCCATGTTGCACCTCGTTCCTGGGAAACCCAGGATGCACATGGCAGCTTGGCTAGGTGAGAATGTGGTGTAGGGTGACCAGATGAAACGGACAAAATATCAGGACACATGGGTGAAGGGAAAACAAAAAAACCCGCTGGAGCAGCCAAAGCCGCAATATCGGGACAAATGGCATCCCGGCTGTGCATTGGTCGGGACGCAGGACAAAACTAAAAATCGGGACAGTCCCAATTTAATCGGGACGTCTGGTCACCCTAACGTGGTGTGTCATGGGAGATTTTGTCTGGCTGGGGAGCTCAGCACATGAGGAAAAGGGGGGCATGAGGCACACAAAGTCCAAGTCCCGTGGTGCACGGTGATGACTAAGGCTGATGTTGGGATTAATGTTAAATTGACACACAATGAAACATTTCGTTTACATTTTCCTGAAGAAAAATTGAAAAATGTCAGCAAAACTGACCCATTCCCATGGAAATGCAGAAACCAAAGACATTCTTTGATGGCAAATTCCCTAACAGCTCTAACCAAAACAGAGCTAAATATGGCCCTTTGGAGGAATGGGAGAGGTGGAGAGTGGTTAGAGCAGGGGGTTGGGGATGAATGCCACTATTTCATTGTGATGTGCTGCAATTCATTTAATCTCTATGTGCCCAGTTTACTCATAGTTATAATACTCAACTCCCTTACCAGGGACATTGTGAGGCTTACTTAATGCTTGTAAGGCGTTTTGAGACACTTGGATGAAAGGTGGCTTATAAGTGCAAAATGGTATTTGCAATGGTACTCTGGTGCCAACCTTAACACACTAAGACAATCTGAGCCATTTCCATTGCTCTGAGTGTGTTTGTCAGAAGAATTTCTCTGTGACCATCTAATAACATGAGAATTTGTGAAAGGCATTCATCTGCAGGTTCCTTGCTAAAATTATGTTTTTAATGTAAATGCTTCGGGGGAAACACATTCAGTGGCTAGAGCACGGGACAGGCAGTTGGAAGACCCAGCTTCTCTTACCAGCTCAGCTGTTCACTTGCTGTATGATCTTGAACAAGTCCCCTAGCCTCTTTCTACCTGTTTCCTATCCATAACAAAAGGGAGTAATGTTACTTACCTGTCTTTGGAAAGTCCTTTGTAAACGCCCACTATTCATACTATTGAAATAGTACGATCATTTAAAGCTTGGGTTTCTCCTGCAGCTGGTGGTGTTGCCCTATCAGATGCTCCTGCATGAATCTACCAGATGTGCTTCTGGGATCAAACTGAAGGATCAGGTGGTGATTATTGATGAGGCCCACAATCTGATAGACACTATAACCTGCATCTACAGTGCTGAAGTCCGTGGCTCTCAGGTGAGTCAGGGGCTGGAAGTCACTGCTCTGTTAACCATTCTTGTGTTCTGTATCTAGTAGATTGCCACCTGTAATGGAACCCAGTATTTATGGAGTCGTTCATACCAGCTCTGTTTCTATTGTAGCTGTGCTGTGCCTACTCCCAGCTGCTGCAGTACATGGAACGATACAGGTGAGGATCCCAGAGAGGAACAGCTCCGCAGCTGCAAGCAGAGGAGAAGCAAGAGCTTATTTCTCTCTCATCTGCAGGGCCTTGTCCTGCTTTTCCCATGCAGGAGGCTGTTTGCACTAATACTCTCACAATTGAAAGGAGAGTGCTGGTTTACTAGCTCTGTTTAGAATCTTCGTAAGCCTGGTTCTTAGGGTTGGTATTAGACAGCCAGGGTGACATTTTAGCATGTGTGGCTTTTTCTCATTCTCTTAAATTCTTTCCCAGTTTCTCCCTCTACTTTGGCAGCCACATGCTGTGCCATAACCTCCAGCTTTTAGTTTTTCACGTCTCTCCCAGGCTTTTGACCCTTTGTGTTCTAGTTGTCTTCGTGGCTGAAACGGAATGAATTCTGGTGACCTCCAAGGCAAAATTTGTGTACAGTGTATCCGCCCTATCCAAAACTTGCATCAGGCTTACCAGCTGTACAGTGATTGTCGCTTACAGGGCTAATAATTATGTATTTGTCTAGCAGCTAGCAGAGTGGGGCCTAAATCCTGATTAGACTTTGGGCACTACTGCAATATAAATAAATTAACCCTAACCAGTGAGAGAGGAGAAAGTCAGTGCTAGAAACTGTTAAACACTTGGACTCTTGAAGTGACATTGCTGGGTACTGCAGTGATTCTGGCACCTGTGAACACTTGGCCAGGGCTTTCTGGGTTTGTCCCTTGCAAACAAACTGGAAGGGTGAGTCCAAGGGAAATCTGTGTCTTAGTTCTCATCTCCTCACGCTGAAGAAATGGAGTTGGGCTGATCAGCTTGATGGCTTGTGTTTGGGACTTAGGAAGCTGTGTGTTATAGTCCCTGTGGGCCATTCATTCTGGAGTTTAATACCATCAACTATCTCATAGGAAACGTCTGAAGGCAAAAAACCTGATGTACATTAAACAGATTCTGTATTTGCTGGAGAGGTTTGTGTCCATACTAGGAGGTAAGAGAGCTTTCACTTCCATTGATGTTCCTAAGACTCTGAGCTGGCTGGTGCTTCCTCAGCGTGTAATTGCCTCCCCTCTCTCTCCCTGTGGCTTTTGCAAACTCGCTGTTGTTTATATCCTAGCTCCATCACCTGCTAAATTTGTCAACCTGTTTTGCAAATTGGAGATGTTGACTGTTGGCTCCACCGGAAGTTTGCCTCCTCTTTCATTGAAAGGAGGCAACAAGTCATGCTGTAGGTCGCTGAGGAAAGAGGTCTTTTATTCCTGTACTCCCAACAATTTCTCAGATTTGACTTGGAGTGATGGGGGAATGAAGGGTGCCAAGTTACTAAGATGGCAGACAGATACTATGGTGATGAGCATGGCTTAAGAGCCTGAATAGAACAGAATTGCTGTACTAGTAGTTAGTGAGGCCCTTTGCCTTGGCAGACTCTTAACCATCAAGTGAATTTCTCTTTTGAATATTGCCTTTTATTCTGCTGTGATTCTAGATCCCCTGGAGCTAACCTGGCTCCTTGTTTACTTCTCTACTTGTCCACTAGGCATCAGATGTGCCTTGAGGGGAACCGCTGCCTTTTGTAAAGAACCCTTCATTGTCACTAATAGGAAGATGCAATTTGACACTCTTCTCCCTCCCCCTTTTCCCTCTTCTCTCAGGTGCTCCATCCTTTTTTCCTTACCTCCTTCCCACCCTGGCCATCCCTTAAATACTTCCATCAGGAAATGCAGTGTGTGTGTAACTTCAGGATTTAATCTCCAGAGGTGTGAGATGTGAGGTGGGGATTAAATACTAGAAATAAAAAATAAAGTCAGAGGCACCAACTAACCACTTCACCTGCCTGTGTCTACAAAGGTCACTTAGTGCCTGCGTGAAAAGGTATTTTGCACTCCTTTAGTCTCTGCAACATGATGAATACTGTGTTAGTGTTTCTATGCACCTACCCGTCTGCCACCTCCTGTACAAAAGTAATGTAGGTGTCCACTTGCAGGGATGCTACAGAACTTTTGTCATATGATATGGAACTATCCTACAGAGGAAAACAAAGAAATTAGCAGAAAAGGCAATGTTTTGACTGTAGAACTACTTTCCAACCAGACAGTTAATTTCAGGGTGTGGTCTTTGTGCTAGAGTTGCATTCCCCCTTAGCTGTTTTAAGTGTGTTGCTTAAGTTTTTAGATAAACCCAGTGTGAATCATGCTGCCTTGAAGTGGTTTGATATTTTGCAGGAAACGTGAATCAAAATCCAAATGCTCAGAACATTTCTCAAGCAGGTAAGATGTGCCTCTGAATGCCTCAGATACCTAGAGCAGTGTACGGCTCAACAGGCAGGGGAGATGGGTGGTGGTGGGGGGGAAGGGCTGTAGGCCCAGCAGGTAATACATGTTTCTCTTCTCTCAGGGACAGAACTAAAATCTATCAATGACTTCCTGTTTCAGAGTCAGATTGACAATATCAACCTCTTCAAGGTAGTGTGAGAATTGTCTTCTGCTAGGACACAGAGGGGTAAAGTGACGGGGTGGGGGGAGGTCGGGTCATGCAGGAAGCGTGTAGCAGAGCTGGGAATAAAACCCAGATGTCCTGACTTGGTCCTATGTTCAGGACGCTAGCCTACTTCCTGCCAGCTTCTCTCCATTGCCCCAGTTGTCTTAGAAGGTATTCTTTTACGTTGGCTATGGCAGCATGCTAAAGCTGTGTGCACCCAGGGAGTGTATTTTCAGGCCATGGCAACAACACACGTGAGTGGAGGTGGGCTGTCTGTGGGCAAAGCAGGGTTATTTATATGTGTGGGGCTTGTGATGCTCTCCTTAGGGTTCTCAGAACTAAGCCAGGGAGAGCTTTGCTGGGGCTTAGAATGTATCAGCTCCCTGCCACACCAGTTCTGTCAGCCTCACCAGCAAGCGCCTTGAGATTCTGCCAGTCTTAATCTTGCTTTGTAGATAATGTTCAGTGTGCCTCAGTTCCCCAGACATGTCTCTGCAGTGTCCAGTTCCTCTTACTGGGCTCTCACAGACTTTATGAAGTCTGCTGTCTCTCCTGTTGGCTCACTGAGGACGCTCTTTTCTTTAGTATACAACATTGAGATGGTTCATTAATTGCCCTCTACTTCAGATCCCAGCCCAGGGACCCTAAAGATAGCAGCAGTCTGCCATGTCCTTTTAACTAAGCTGCGTTGTCTGCCATGTCCTTTTAACAGCAGCTGCGTTGCTAGGATTCCCTGGGCCACTTCCCCATGCCCCACCACGTTCTTCACTCTTACCTCAGGGCCTTGTCCTGGTTGAGTCCCAGCCGCCAGCCTGGAGCTCCTTCTCACTTCCCCCAGTCTCTACCAGCACTGCTCTAAGGTCCTGTAGCTCCCTCAGACAGCCAGGTGTACTGTCCACACTCCTCCAGCTCCAGGAAGGAATGGAACTGAACTCTGCTGCTCTGCACTGCAGCTCTTTTTATATGGACCTGCTGGGCCTGGATTGGCTGCTCCCTGCAGACCTTCTGTGATTGGCTATGTCCCACACTGCCACTCTAGGCAGCTTGGAGGATTTCACTGCCCTTTTCTGGGGTGGGGTGTGGCAGGGCTGTGAGGCCTTCAGCAGGGGTAGAGTGGAGGGCCTAGGCCACCCCATTGCAATACCTCACTGTTTGGCTAAATATTCTGACAACAATGTGTTGGGTGTGCCCTTTGCTAGTTGGCATTAAGGAGCTCTTAGGTCACTGGGTTTGAAGAACACGGTTATTCTGGAACCTAGCAAGTCATTTAGCTGAAATTGTAATAAAGTACAGCGCACGTTAGGCGATTAATATTACACTGTACACTCCTCTCCCAGCATCGCTATTGGAGGAGAGATGGGGGTGGGGAAGGGATACTAGTCCAGCAGGGGTGGCTGCAGGATGGGGAAGGGGATTCTGAGTATTAACGCGCGCTCTGTCTTCCTCCCACAGGTTCAGCGTTACTGTGAGAAAAGTCTGATCAGTAGGAAGGTATTGTCCCAAGTTACTCCTTAACCAACATGGCAGGACGTTCAGCCCTGTCTAGTTCAAGGACGAGGGGCAGTCTAGCATTTAAAGGGGAAGGAGCATAGCAGCTGGGCATATGGCTGTAAGCTTCTTGCTTTCCTCTGCATATTGATTGTGTTCCTCTGGTTTACAAAATGGCCCCTGCAAACGTCCCCAGCTGCTGGGTATTTGATGCTCACAGTGTATGGCAGCTAGTAAGCACTAGAACGCTAACACAGAGCTAGTTCTGCATTGCCTTTTCTTGGACTCTAAAACATGCCACCCGTAGAGGCTGCGTCGTGTGGCAGGGGCGTGCATTAGCACTTTGATTCAAGGGAGGGAAGAAGCTCTGGCTAGAAGAGTTTGGAAGCACTGAGACATGCCAGAAAGTCTGGCTTCTGTAACAGGTGTATAACATGCAGTGAGGGCCTTTGTATGTGACTTGCTGTCAGTGTGTTTGTATCTTTTGTAAATCCTGCTCTTTATTTACTTGGCAGCTTTTTGGGTTTGTGGAGAGATATGGAGCCACCAGTGTTGTAAAAACTAACAAGGAAAAGCAGAAGATGGCTGGACTGCAGAACTTCCTTCTCGCCCTGCATCAGGGCCCTGACAAAGAAGGTGAGTTCAGATGCAGGGTAAAGAGGGGGAGGAAGTGAAGCTGTGGAGCTTGCCTCTACATGGGACAAGGGGGGAGATGCACTTGGCTTCAGAGCTGTCTCCAGTGGAGGGAGACACTTGCTGCAGAAGCTGCCTTAGGAAAGCTAGTGAAGCAAGGGAGGAGAAGGCCATGAGGAATGTGAAATTTGGATTCCCTGCTCTACTATTCTGTTTGCCAGAGTGCGTGCTATTTATCTAGAAAGATTTGTTTCTTTCCTCGGGGAAGTGGCATGTGATCCATGGTATACACCTTAGGCTACCTTAGCACCTTGGCTAAGCTAGCATAACCCCCAAGGGTAGATGCAATGTATGGCAGTCGAAGGGGTTTTCTGTCTCTCTCAGAACTCTACCTCCTGGAGCAACAGTAGCTAGGTTGATGGAAGCATTCTTCTATCGACCTAGCTGTGTCTGCACTGGGGGTTAGGTCGCCACAGCTTCAGCGCTCAGAAGTGGGGATTTTCACATCCCTGAGTGCCATCGCTTTTTCAACCTAAATTTTACATATAGACCAGGCCTTAGCTCTTGCATTCTTACTCCTCTGGGAATGGAATCTAAGCTCTGACTGGATGATTTCCCCCCCTCCCTTTCTCTTTTGACCTGCAGCTGCTATTCAGTGCTCTCCTGTGGAGGCTGAGGATGGCCAGCCCAAGATGGCCTCTCCTCTGATGCAGATTGAAGGATTTCTCTTTGCTCTCACCAATGCAAACCAAGATGGGAGAGTCATCCTCAACCGGCAAGGTACTGGAGTGAAGAGCACTCACGAGGCTCAAGCAAAGCCATGTTAAAGCCACTGGCTAGTACCTAGACACCTCACTGATGGGAGACTTAGAAATTTAAGTATAATTAGATTGTAAGACTTAGATTGCATTATAAGAGACAGGGCTCTCTCTTACTCTGTGCAGCATCCTATACACAGCACCTAGCACCATGGGGTCCTGCTGGATTGGGGCCTGGGAGCAACATAAATAATTAGTACCAGCTTAAGGGTCCTGCAGGAATGTGAGACCTCTGTTGGAAGGGCCTCATTCCCAGAGACAAGCACCCTACGTAGGGTTCTCATGGAGCTCAAGGAGAAACCTTGGCAGAGTCACCCACTTGACGCTGGAGCTGGCCATCCAAACTATTACTCCTGGGGGAATTCTGTGCCACCGTGCAATGCAGAATTTGCACAGAATTAATGTTCTGCACATAATTTCCTTTTTTCCTGCAGAAATGGGCTGCAGAGCTGCTGGCTACCACTTGGGGCCATTAGACCTGGCAGAGCCCAGCTCCCCAGCCCACAGATAGAAAATACTGTTGGGGTGATGGGGAGGGAGTTGGAGGGTTCCTGGCAGCTGCGGTTCCCGGGACTCCCTGAGGGAAGGAGGTGGCATGCAGGGAACGCCACAGAAGCCTGGGATCCAGCATCAGGCTGCTTCTCCCTTTGGGCTCTGAGGAGTAGCGGGTGTGGATGTCTGGGCTGGGGGTGCCCCATGCCTGGGATTTGTGGGGAAGGGGTATGTGTGTCTGGGATGGGGAGGACTCTGTGGCTGGGCTATATGGGAGATGGGGTGTGGGTGTCTGGCCCCCCTGCTGGGCTCTGAGGGGAGGGAGCAGAGAAACAGGAACTGAGTTGTCATCATGGTTTCTTTAACTCTCTACTCCTGGGGGATTTTTGTTGTTGTCTGTATTGTTACAGACATACTTGCTGACAGGTATTTTGAAATAAATTACCAAAATAATTGAAACTGTTGTGATAATATTGTGTTTTTTTGATGAATAAAATATACAGAATTTTAAAATATTGTGCGCAGAATTTTTAATTTTTTGGTGCAGAATCCCCCCAGATGTAAATGATTTAGATGGGCCCTGCAGCACTCTGCTCCTGCTTTGAAAGTGGGGTTTCCCCTCACAAGGTGGTCTGCTGATAATCCTGGGTGTTCTACTAAGGTGTGTGTGTCTGTCTGTCTGTCTTTTGTCTTCTTTACCCAGGCACTGTAGGTCAGAGCAGCCTCAAATTCCTCTTGCTGAATCCAGCTGTCCATTTTGCCAAGGTGCTGAAGGAATGTCGTGCTGCGATCATCGCAGGGGGCACCATGCAGCCGGTGAGGGAGCAAGGTTGCTTCTTTAAGAACTAACTGGTCTATCTGGCACCTTTTGCCAATCCACAAGGAGCAGCAGGAGGAGATGGATATTGGACATAATTGGGATGCTTTAAAATACACCAATGAACTGCTAAGCAACACTAGAGCCATGTATTCCCACCCCATTTCAGCACGTTTCTCCAGGCTGCTTACATTGCAGTGATCAGGCTGGGAATCTGCTTTTCCATCCTCCCAGCGGCAGGGAAAAGGTGGCAGTCTCTTTGCATATTAGCGTGAGGTCTAGGGACTTTGTGCTCTGCCCGTCCTTCATTTATTGCTCCTCTCAGCAGCAAAAGAAAAGCACTGTAGGCACCAAGCAAGACCCTCCTCTGTCCCATTGCGCCATTCCCCATGAGGTAGCCACAGAATTAGCAATTCCTGATGGTACAAGCATAGCAAAGCCCCACTCTCCCTGACACGCTGTCCATTTGAACTGCTAGGGATGGGTGTGCTAATACCCCCTTTGCTGTGCCTCTTGCTTGGGAGGTTACTCACCCGAACGCTTTCAGACATCGTAACTCCTCAGAGTGGTCTCTCCATTAGACGTCTCATCCTGTCTGAATGCCTGGCTGGGGCTTAACATTGCCCTTGGCCAAGTCTCCCAGCCCTCAAGGTATCTGATTGCCCTTTGAGTTATGTGGTCTGAGCCAATCCCTCAGGCTGAGTGCAGCTCAAAACTAGCACTGGATGGAAATCCTCTGACCGACTTTATAATGCTGATCTTGCCAGAGGGACCTTCCAGAAAAATCAGAATTTTAGTAGCGCCACAGTGGCATGCATGACCCATCCACGTTAGGCGTTTCCGTCTAGCCCAGGGGTTTTTGGCCTGAGGGCCACATCGGGGTTTTGAAGCTGTATGGAGGGAAGGCTGTGCCAAGCAGTCTGGCCCCCACCCCATGAGCACTACAAGGAGACTCTGTCGTACCCTGCTGTCTGCATCCTCCTCCCGCCGTAACTAGCCAACCCCAGGGAAGGTATTCAGTCTAGTGTCAGTAAATGGCGAGGCAGGGGAGCGGAAGAGGTGTGCTATGGTACTAGGAGTTGGGTCCCAGCTCAAAGAGGCAGACCCAAGCTCTGAAAGCTAGGCTGAATGCCTTGCTCACAATACACTGTGGATGGCTTTGTCTAAAAAGAGCACTGCACTGGTAGGATGAGGCTATTGGACCACAGGGTGGTGCTCCTGCTCTGCACCTACTGGCACTGGCCATAGGAAGCCGTGGAGGCGGCTGGCTGCTGCAGCCCATGCTTTGTGGGTTCTCTGCTTTCCTGCCTAGAAACAAATGGTTCCCCTTGCCCTGCAGAGGGTCCTGCCCAAGGACTTGGAGAAACTTTAACTGCTGCATGGGATGGTGCAGCTGTGCTGGCTGTGAAATTGCAGAATTTACCGGCCAATCAACCTTGCTCCCCTGGGTACAGCTCTGGTTTCAGGCCAGAGATGCACCTACAGTATTTCTGCATCTGTTCATCCCTCTGTGTGCCCTTGTATTTCTGGGTCCCACATCTGCACCAAGTACCCAGCACATCTCTTCCCTCTGTCCTTTTCCCCAAACCATTGGCCTGACTCCTCCTCCTCCTCCTCCATCGTTGCATCTGGTCCTCCCATCCCTGTGCTGTGTGCTGACTGCAGCCCTTCCCCATCTCCTGATGAGAGCCCTTTGGCTTTGCTGATTCTTCTTGGCTCCTGGTTTGTAGGTGTCTGATTTCCGAGAGCAGTTGCTGTCGTGTGCCATCAGTGCTGACAGGGTGGTGGAGTTCTCCTGTGGTGAGTGTCAGTCTAGGGGAGCTTGACACATGCTCTCTCTGTAGCTGGGCCCCTAGTTTGACTGTATGGGAATTCAGGCAGGTGCCATTGACTTTGTTTGTTTGCCAGCTCCTTCTAGTGACCAGACATCCTGCCTGGAAATCACAGCAGCAGAGGGCAGCCAGGTTCTCTTTCACCTCCAGCTGATAGGGTGTACCTTCTTCCTCTGCCCCAGAGATAATGTGCAGGGAATGATTTGAACCAGGTTAAGGCTGGTGTGATCCATGTAAAGGCATTGAGGGGCTTGTGCTAAAGCTGTTTGCACTCCCCCAGACCAAGAGAAATTAATGTGTACCTCTGCTGCTATGTGCATGTGACCTAGTCCCAGGGGCCTTGCACTATTAGCTTGCTTTGCTTGAACATCTGTGACTTTTATTCCATCTCCTTGTTTGTCATCAGGTCATGTGATTCCTCCAGACAACATTTTACCCGTAATCCTCTGCAGTGGTCCATCTAACCAGCAGCTAGAGTTCACCTATCAGAAGAGAGACCTGCCTCAGATGGTCAGCATGTCTGTTTCATTCTTAAGCTATGCGGTCTGATGGTTCAAGGGGCAGTTTTGTGTGCAGAGTGGGGAATTCTGGGGGGCTCCAAGGTGGGGAAAAATAAGTCCAGAGGGGTGTGCAGATTGGCAGGGGAGTGGTCCAGTTGTGGAGGGCCACAGGGGCAGGCATACTGGGGGTGGTCTGTTTTTGTTAAGCCATTTTAAGTGAGTTTAGTGCTAGTGAAAGCTAACTTGACAGGCCTGGAGAGTGAGGAGCATCTACAGCACTGATAGTGGCTGCGAAAGCTTCCCCATCCTCCTTTGCCTTTGAAGGGCCCCTAGGAGTGAGACATCAGTCCTCTTGCCCATTCAGTCCTTAGCTGAACTTGCTAACAGAGCTGCCAGTGAGCTCTCGCCATCATTCTGGGTGTGAAGCGGACACCTGTTCCCTGGGAAATGGACAGACCTCCTAGCTCATTTCACAGACACACTGAACAACCATTGCTTTACAATGACTCTTGGGACTGCGGCTTAGACGGGGAGGCAAGGAGCATGTACATTTCCAGGCCCTGGAGCCAGCCAGTGCCTCTAGGCAACTGTTGGTGAGCTAGCACACTTGCATTGATTTCTCTATGAGTGTCCTAAGACTTGTCAGTGGGAGGCATCTGTCCTCTGGGTCAGGGACAGGGCAGGAGAATTAGGCCACTGCAGGGCCATGGTAAGCCCCAGCAGACACCAGTCTTTCTGCCCTTATAGATGGATGAGATGGGCCGAATCCTTGGTAACCTGTGCAATGTGGTCCCTGGGGGCGTAGTGTGCTTCTTTCCTTCCTATGAGTACGAAAAGCAGGTGTACACGCACTGGGAGAGGACGGGGCTGCTCACCCGCTTGGCGACTAAGAAGAAGGTAATTGTGTAACTGAGGGTGGTTGGTACTTTAAATGGAGGTTTCAAAAGTCCAACAATTATCTGCACATTACAGGCCTTGTCTCTCTCTCCCCAAATTGTTCTTATATCCTGCACAGCAGAGCAGAGAGGATGTTTATCTAGCCAGTCCCTCCAGTAACGTATAAATGATACCTCCCAGACGGCTGTTTGCTGAGCTGGGATCTAAATTAGATTAAATGCTGTTACATGGCTCCTGTAAATGCAGAGATGGTCTTCATCTGCATTAGTCAGCCTACAATGCTCTCTGATTCCCTTGCTGTGAGGGGCAGGTTATTAAGTTCTCACAGAGGATTTGCTTTCCCCAGACTTGGCTGCACATCCCCTGCCCAGGGAATAGTGTGATTGACTAAGGGCTTGTCTTCACTCTAGTGAAGACTCGCTAAATCGACAGCAGAGCGCTCTCTGGTCGACCCTGATATTCCAGCTCTCTGAGAAGAGTAAGGGAAGTCGACTGGAGCGTGTCTCCCGTTGATGCAGCACAGTGAAGACACTGGGGTAAGTCGACCTAAGCTATGTTGACTCCAGCTACATTATTCATATAGCTGGAGAAACATAATGTAGGTTGACTTACCTGAGTAGTGAAGACAAGCCTTAAGACTCAGCGATACACTGTCAGTTACACACAAGCTTTCAGCTCACTGTGGGTCTACTGGGAGGATGAATGGATCTTCTGGTTAAAGCACAGGGCTGAGGATCAAGAAATCTGTGTTCTGTTCTTGACTGCAGCACAGAGTCACTGTGTAACCTTGGTCAAGTCACTTAAGCTGTCTGCCACTTCTGTAAAATGGGGATAATGCTTGCCTACATCTCAAGGTTCAGTGTTTTAGCATGGTACAAAGGGTGTATAACCAGGAGTAACAGAATGAAACTGAACAGAAGAAAATGGCTGAATATCAGGAAACCTTTCTGAACAGTGAACTCTGATGATAAAGCCTCCAAAAACTTTCCTGCTTGTGCAGTTTAGCACTGGACTGAACAATGCTCAGGAGGCTATATTATGAGAAACAGACCTGTACTGTTCCTCAGGAGCTGAATTGGCAATAACCTCGCCTTTCTAGAACTCTGCTTCCCCTCCTACCCTAATCTCCCTTGGGCAGGGACTGTCTCTTACATTGCTTGTAGAGCACATCAGCACACATGGGCCTTAATCACACCTGAGTGCTACTGTTCTATAAATTATCATACTAGTGCTGGAGATCTCTTCCATGTTACCCTCTTGCTACACCTGAATTCCCAGATCTTCACTCCCCCTTCTTACATGGATGTTTCTTTCCACTCTTCAAACAGTAGAGATCTGGGTGCAAGCACCCATGAAGGAAAAACCCTGGTTAACGTCTCAGTAACTGGAAATGTCTCCAAAGTCACTAATGGCCATCACTGCTTCTGCTCTGGATGTGAAAGGTCCCACAGGTGCTGAGCAGGGCACTATTAGGATGTGTCTGCATTGCTTAGCCAGGGGGCATAGTTGGACATCGGTTAGAGATCGATGGTAATGTGCCTCTAGGCTCTCCTCTCTGTGTTATTTTTGGAATTGCACCATTAAATCTATTTGCATCTTCCTGCTGCAACTTATGCTTTGTGCCTGTGACAGATATTTCAGGAGCCCAAGAGAGCAAACCAGGTGGAGCAGGTGCTGTCAGAGTATGCTAAGTGCATAAAGGTAAGCAGGGTTGGCAGGTTGCTGGACATTCAATACCCCATAATGCAAGAGAGTGTCTCTAAAGCAGGTGATGTGGGTGGTTAATGTGCTCTGGCCAACGTAGACAGGTCTCTGTGCTGCCAATTGCACAGAAGTTTCCACAGCTCCAGTATCTCATGAGTGATTGGGGGTTCTTTCCTGCAGCGCTGCAGCCAGGTGGGAGGCCATGTGACGGGGGCCCTGCTCTTTTCTGTGGTTGGAGGGAAAATGAGTGAAGGAATCAATTTCTCTGATGACCTGGGAAGGTAAGAAATATCTGGTTTGCTGCGCATCTCCTAAGGTGGTATCTGAACACAGCTCTGCTGATGTGGTTGCTGGCTCTCCTAGGCTGTGCTGTGGAGGAATCTGGTCAGGACTTGGGTGGGAGACCTGCAAGTAAACCGCAGGGGTGCAGGAAGTGAGGGTGGTGTGATTGAGTCAGGGTTGAAAGCAGTGTGCCCGGAGTGGTATCAGGATGCACTATGAGCTGTAGGTGCCTTGCAGACACCCAACCACTGTGTGGTCATGAAATAGCCTGGAGTGCTTTTCACTGGACAATGCTGTGTGGGATAAATCCCCACTCTGGCTCCCTGAATTCCCTTGGCAGTTTTTACTTCAGTATTCCCGTCATGGACGGCTGGGCACTGTTGTTGCTTCCACGCCAGAGTTGACTGCATTGCAGTGATAACCCCCTCCAATTTAGTGTCCCTATCAGTTTGTTCGGGATGTGACAGTATGTAATTATGAGAGGGCACTAACAATGTTTGTGTGTGTGTGTCCCCCTCCTTCCATTTCCAGGTGTGTCGTTATGGTGGGCATGCCTTACCCCAACATCAAGTCCTCAGAACTCCAGGAGAAAATGGCCTATCTTGACAAAACAATGGTAGGAGTAAGCACCCCAGTGCCGATTTCAGCTGCTTCACTTATTGTCCTTTTAGGGTCCAATTCCCTCTGCGAAATAAAGACCTGGGTCTTCCTGTGCCTGGGTCAGAGATCTCATTGACTCTGCATGCTTTGAGGCTAGTAAATGGGCTCAACAGGGTTAGAGCCAGGCAGAGATCTGCAGGAATGACCCTGCTGAATTCCAAAGGGAGAAGGGGGACTTGGCCCAAGAGAGGCTGCCAGAGCAATACTACACAGAGAACTGCACTCCAGCGTCACGCTCCTCTTTCTAATGCAGTGAATCCTTCTTGTTGCCGGCAGAGCCCCTGTTCTATGGAGCTCTGAAACCCTGGGGGTTGGCATTGAAGCTACCTTCCTCCTTCAGATGCCCTGGAGCTGGTTAGTTTGAATGTCCTTTCTGAGGAGCCTGATCAACCTTCAGCTGCACTTCCCAGGTTCTAGTGTGTGACTGAACTCCCATATCCTTATAGTGGGCCTTGAGGTCCCTTCTTTATTATGAGTACCTGGGACTGCCTGGCAGCACCATTCCCTAGGCCAGCTAGGCAACAGCAGGGGCAAAGAATACAGTACCCCTCCAGGCCCAGTACCCCTCCAGGGCCTGGTTTCTGTACTAAGGAACTTTAATTCCTACCTTGAACTGCATGCGCCTTTTACTCGGGCTGTCTACACTGGCAACTGAACGACAAAACTTTTGTCTTTCAGAGGTGTTAAAAAAACACACAGCTCCCGAGAGACAGAAGTTTTGCCGACAACAAGCGCCAGTGTGAACAGCTCTTTGTTAGCAGGAGCGCTCTCCTACTGCCAACGCTAATGCCACTCGGAAGGGGTGGAAAATATTGTCAGCAGGAGAGCCAACGAACAGCAGCTACACTGCGCGCTTTTTAGTGACATGGCTGTAGCAACACAGCCCTGTCGCTAAAAGCTGCTTCGTGTAGACACAGCCTCAGTCTTATTTCTCTCCTCTAGCCAAGGAGTGCGGGCCAGCCACCTAGCAAAATGCTGATTGAAAATCTATGCATGAAGGCAGTAAACCAGTCAATAGGTAAGACTTCATCTTTCATGGGGCTGGATGGGAGGAGTATGAAGAGAGCAGTTACGGGAGCTAGGGTCATGGAATAGGCAAAGAAGCAGTTGTGGCAGAGTGGGATGGGTGGGGAGCAGCATAAGGAGAGGATTCTGTTATGAGAGACAAGGTATTGGGAAGAATTGTCATGGCACATGCAACTCAGGTGGTAGGAGATCCAACAGTGACCTGATTGTGCGTTCAAGCTATTGGCAAGCAGCCTGGTGGAGGCCTGTTTCTAGAGTGGATCTGCTGATAATAGTGTGCATGTAAAAATAGGGTCTAGAGGGGATACAAAGTGACAAAACTGAGGTTTCCCTTTATGATGATCTGTGCAGGACGAGCGATTCGCCATCAGAAGGACTTTGCTAGCATCTTACTCGTAGATCACAGATATGCACGCCCCTCAGTCTTCAACAAATTACCCCAGTGGATCAAGGAAAGAACAGAGATCAAACCTGCCTTTGGACCAGCATTTGCAGCATTAAGGAAGGTCAGTACCATTTCATGCACCCTGCAGTAGCCAATGTCCTACTTCCCATTATGTACCCATCACCTCCACCCCATATATGTCCTGGAACTGCCCCCCAACAATGTCTATATGGACCTGCGTGCCCTCTTCCCCCGACTCACAGGCCTGACCACTCTGGATACTAGAGCGCTGGGGCCAGGAATGAACAATGTCATGTGATTTCCTCTCTTCCTAGTTTCACCAAGAGAAGAAGTCATGTCATGGGTCAGAAGCTTCCTGAGGGAGAAGGAAGAGCATTGTGCTGATGACAAGTACAGAGCCCTCTGCAGTTGCTGTCCCTGCAACAGAAGTTTTTTCCCTAAGACTTTGCAGTTGAAAATTATTGACCAAAGCTATTCGTGCCCATGTGGCTTCTGGGCAGTGACTGATTATATTGCATTTGAGTTGGGCTGGACAGTGGAAAGTACCCTAGCTCAGACTGTGAGGGGAGGGGAGATAAGAGCACCCGCAGCTACTGGATCTGACTCCCACTTGGACTAGCTTCTCTTCTGCACCGAGGGTGCTGCGTCTGGGTTTTGTTACTCCTCCCCTTTGTTCGGTTTCCCACCCTGGGGTATTACTACTTGTCCTCTTGGTGCAGCGCTCAGGGCAAAGTATTGAAAATCAGGCTGATGTTCCCTGGCTGCTGATTTCCCTTTCCAGTAGGGGATGGGGGACTAGTACTGCTCTTGTGGAGGCCCCCAGAAGCTCAACAACTGAAAGCTAGAGCCTAGATTTATATCCCTTCTGCCCCCTTAGCTAATGGTCCTGTGGCCACATACCTGCTCCACAGATCAGTTAATTCAGTAAGGGCAAATGCCTTGGGCCAACTGAGGCATTTTCAACTCTTAGTTTTGCCATGCCTGAAGTTACATCTCTGACCACTGGCATTGTGTAAATAATCTGTGCTTTCCCAGAGCCCTCACTAGATAATGGCTGGGGGCAGTATTGCTAGCTGGCTTGCTTGCCCCCTGAAAGAATATTTAGGGAGCTTACAGGAAACAGAGTCTTTTTTCTGCCATGGCCTAAAGTGCTGTAAGCATGAATCTGCAGCACTCCACCTGGGGCTTCATCCATGCCACCTGGGTGGCTTGCATTTGTATTTACCTATCCAAGGCCTTTATTTCCTCATTGATGTTGTGTAAGCTGAGGCTAGAGCTGTTCACCGCTTTTCTGCTAATGTGGACCAGGAATGTTGCACTGCTGCACGGCCCAAGGCTTGTGTCACTATTCCAGCAGCGGGAAGGGACATAAGCCTATCACTCTGCTGGCCTAGCCATAAAGCAAGGCAGCATTTATTTCATTTCCTGTTGACTACATACCTGTCTGCATGTGTCACCTTCAGGTATTCAGCTTTATTGCTGCCTTTTCCTGGGGCTCATATTGAGCACTCCCTCAGTATAGTTTACTGTAAATCCCTTTTGATGTAAAGGGGGTGGAGGTGTACCACATTGATTCCTGGCTTTTTGATATTTCAGCTTTGCTGTGTAGTGGACTAGAGCAGTTCCTGGCAGAAGCCATCAGTGATTACTTTCTGCCACCTAGTAACTCAGGAAAACCCTTGGGCAGTGGGGTAATGACTGTTCCCATGTGCATCTACACATACCTGGATAAAATCTCTATTCTGCTACAGCTGAATTGTATCAGTCCCTGAAGAGTCTGGCACATCTAAACCGTGCACATAGGAGTTCAAAGACATCTACTTTCCCCCTACAGTGAAGAAACATCTCCTTAAGCAAACTAGGAATTGACTGTACTGTAGTTGCACAGTTCTGCCCATCACCTCTTTGACAGAGTAGAAGTTGTAGGTAGAGGCTTTCAAAGTCTGTAGTGCACCTACATATACAGCAGTTTTAGGGCTTATGTTTTTCACACAGACCGTACCCCAACATGCCTGCTGTTCCCAGAGACGCTAATGGAGGACAGCTGGGCCTCTCCTCCTAGAGTCAAGAACACTCCACAGTGTAGACTGGAGTGGGCTAGAGAAAGCTTCTGGGTACTTGTTCCTTTATTGACTTACACTGTAGAAGCCATTCATACCCAACAGCAGAGTTTCCATGGCTCTCCTACAGCTGATTTCACATGAGGGAGGCTGCCAGGCAGCACTGGAACCACCAGCAGACCTGCTGTGCACCTTCAATCCTGTCACAGGAGCAGCCAACCAAAGCCTGACATACAGCTGGCTAAGGAGGAGAAGGCTCTTAGAGCTGCCCTTGCAGTTGTGCTTGATCAGATCTTCCGTGAGCTGCCCTCCAGCTACAGCAGGATTTATTGAGTGAGTGTGAGCAGCAGTATTTGAAATTAAATGCACTATTTAGGGGGGAGGGGAAGTAAACAGAGCAGAAGTAAGAGTCATAACTATACTCAACAGTAGTTAGAGATGAGTGGGAACAGCAGGAGGTAAGAGAAAGTGACAGGGTCCATCTGTGCCCTCTCACTAACAGTTATTTCCAAGAGCTGGTCCATTGCTGAGGTGCTTAGCTCAGCAGGGCTGGGTTCCCAGTTGGCCAAGAGGAAACCGATCCCAGGCCTGCGGCCCAAAAGCATTTATGATTCCCAGTCATCTTCCTCCTCGTCCCCCAGGGGTTGTTGTGGGGGTGGCAGGGGTGGGATTGTGTCCGACATGCGGGCAAAGGCACCACCAGGTGCACTGGGAGCATCAGCACTTCCTGCAGCTGCAGGCCCCTTGCCTGAAATGCCTGGGGGAGAAAAGCAGGTGAGTGAGGCCTCGGAGGGAGAACTGAGGGAGGCAGGAGCTAGCCCTGCACCTGTGCAAAATGCTGTCTCAGGCACACACAAACTCAACTCCCATTAACACCGCAGTGCTGCTGGGAAAGAGTTCATTAGCTAAAGCGCCAGGTCAGCATTTCCAGCTGGCAGAACAAGGGAGGGCAGGGACCAGAACCCGCTCTGACTCTGTGAGCAGGGGAGGAGGCAGCCCCTGGCTGAAGCATGGCAGGGACAGAGGTGCCTGCCTGGTACCTACGGAGGGCCTTGTCATTAAGCTATGGCTGGGAGACCTTGACAGCAGGGGGGAGGCCCCAGCCCTTAAGAGAATGGGTAAATACAAAATGCTTCCCCCTCTGAGGCTCTCCAGGTATGCTGAGCCTCTGCCCAGAGTGTGCAGAGCAGGGACAGGGGAGCTTTCCCTTAGAGTATTAAAAACATACAACAGCCAGTGCCCAGGTTTCTGCCTTGGGGATGCCAGGTAAAGTTTAGGCACTGAAACCAGCTAAGACCCCACCCCCAGCAGCACCTCCCGTCTGGATTCACTGCAGTGACACTCCGCCAGTGGCAGCATTGGTATACAGGTAAGTTCTTCCTGCTCTGCAAGGGGATTGCCCAGTCTGGCCCATAAGGGCATCGGGTGTGTCCGCAGCAGCATCAAAGCATTCAGCCAAATGGCATGCCAAGCTGGCCAAAAGCTTCCTCCCTTCTAACTCCTGCAAGCTCTAGCAGTGAGGCAAGGAAACCTGCCCCTCTTCATGTCACATTACAGGAAAGGAGCAGCCCCCCCCATGGCATGGTACCTTTACGCCTCAGGAGCAGCTTGTTGAAGAGGTCGGACATCAAGTCTCCACCCTGTGCTGTGGTTATCACTGAAAGAGTAAAGCCCCACAAATCAGGTGACAGACCAAATGCCCTGCTCACAAGGTCCAGACTAGTACGAATGGCTAGTTATTAACTGGGGACCAGCTTCGACACGTGGTCAGGACACAACAGGAGGACAGGGGATTGGTCCCACCCTATTCGACGTGACACACTGACCCTGCGCAGAGCACATGGTGCTGTATTGGCAGAGCTGCCTTGGAGTTCAGGATTGAATAGCAGGGATATGCTGAAGGCTAGGACTGAGCTGCCTTGGCAGAGATTGTGTAGGGACCTTCACTTGGGGATTAAATAAATAATTGACCCGTCCCATCCTTGCACCACATTTACCCTTCCCCATCACAGCACCCAAGGCCTGCCTGGGAAACATGTCAGCTTCCTACAGCAGCTTGGAGGAAGGAAAAGGTTGGGTGTTTCAGCCAGTTTAAATGAACTGGAGTTAACCAGTCTACTAAAAACAGTCCAGTCGTGACGCAGGACTTGCAAAGGCACAATTTCCTCTCCAGAGGCAGCCTGCCCTGAGCTATCTTTGAAATGCTTCCAGCACTACAAGTTCACATGAAACATTTTCATCTCCACCCTCGAGAGGGGAGAATTCCCAAGGCAGAGCACTAATGCATTTCTGACACGTAGGAGCTATTGAGTTCATTCAAAACTGCAACGTGAGGTGAGACGAAATCCCTCTGCTCTAAGGCTTCTGTGCAGTGTTGGGGGCTTGCCATGTTTGGCACTTGGCTTTGCCCCTCAGGTATTTATGAGACTCCTTCCTGGGGGTACCTAAGCATATCTAGCTGGGGCAGGGGATTGAGGATGACTACAGATGAGAGCGCTCTGGGCACCTTGTTCTTGCTCCTTCTGCTTCTTCTTCTCCAGCTTTCTCTCCTTAACGCTTCGGAGGTTGGCCTTCCCAATGCCGCCAGCCTGGCGGATGGACTCCAGGAGAGTGGCCCGGCCAGTTGAAGGGTTCACAACTTCCTTTGGAGCCCCCTGGACTGGAGCTGCAGGGATACAGAAAGGAGTCAGCCCTGAGGAACGGACACCATCTGATGTGTCAGCAATTAAAAATTAACAGCGGGCACTCTACACGCTGCTGCTTTAGCTAAACCTAAACCACCTGCCTGGGTGTGAAACCTGAGACACCGAAGAGCTCTGGCACCTCATCACTTGCCTTTTCCAAGTCGCCGGGAGATGACGCAGCGCATAGAATGAAGGGGAGCCTTTAAAATAAATCAGTGAATACTGTGGGCTGTGCAGTGTGCTGCCAGATGAAGGGCTTTGAGCTAGAATCCCTCCCTGCACCCTCATATTCTGTCCCTTGATCCTAAACTGGCCATCTCACACCGTTCTCCAGGGAGCCCTCTGCCCTACAGGGGAACAGCACCCACTGGCTCTACAGGGAGACATGCCCTGCCCTGCCAGCAACACAGGGATAGCCAAGAATGGATCAGAGCAATCCATCTAATCTGGGGCCCCCATCTCCAGCAGTAGACAGTACGAAATGCTCCAGAGGAAGGAGTAATGTAACCACAAATTAATGCAACCATTTCCTAGTCTGAAAGCAGAAACACTGCTACTTCCCTGGGTTTGGGGGCAGCTTTTCTGCATTGCTCCTGTTTTAAAA
Source organism: Eretmochelys imbricata (assembly GCF_965152235.1). Taxonomy (NCBI): domain Eukaryota; kingdom Metazoa; phylum Chordata; order Testudines; family Cheloniidae; genus Eretmochelys; species Eretmochelys imbricata. Next base: position 251,222,729 of record NC_135572.1, on the reverse strand, counting down.
AATTCATTTCCTTGTGGGACCAAGAGAAAATAGCCCGGATCCTGTCAAAGGGACACTATAAGGCGCAGTGTTCTTGTGACAAAGGTTTGTATCAAACTAAAGCCAATAGAAAGGTCCATGAAGATTTTTAAGCTATTCAATTCTATTAAATTAAGTGAGGATGAGTAGAAATTATTTGTACCCAGAGCATAGCTGCATCTTCCTAGTGCATAAGAACTTTCATGGGAGATTCCCTAGTAAACCAATACTATCCAGAACAGTAAAACTGATTAATCTTGTTTCCATTGCCCCTGGGGAGAGACATGCAGAAAGGGGAGAGACTATCATAGGAAAGGAGAATGGCCATTATTTCCATTCTAACTAAGCTGAAGTTGTTAGTAATACAGAGTAGAAGGTGCATATCTTCATAGTGTCCTATTAAGTGATAGGGCTTTTAACAGCTATAGTGCTGCACACACAAACAGTTTGTTATAGCTTATACTCCACACTGCTATATTTAACCAGGGGGCCTAGAGGGCTGCACTGGTACCTTGCAAGAAACCAGGTGGCCCACACTCAGTTTAAACTGGAGCACATGTCCACACTCATTCAGTACAGAAGTGTGGACAGCAGAGACTACAGCTCCCAGCATGCAGTGCACAATATTAATGATCATGTGAGCATCTATTATTGCAGGTGTTCTCAACCTTTTTCTTTCTGAGCCTCCCCACCACATGCTATAAAAATTCCATGGCCCATCTGTGCCACAAAAACTGTTTTTCTGCATATAAAAGCCAGGGCGAGCATTAGGGGGTAGCAAGCAGGGCAATTGCCTGGGGCCCCACTCCACAGAGGATCCTGTGAAGCTAATGTAAGCGGGGGAATAGTCCCGCTATTGTGGGGAACTTTCCTGGCTTCTGCACTACCTCGGTGAAGTGGGCTAGCGAAAGGATCTGAGTCCTCGCTCCCACTTCCTTTACCCAGTGGCCTCCCTGCCCTTGAGGACTCCCCTTCCACGCTCCTGTCTGGCAGAGTCCTCGTAACCCCAACAAGGCTGGGCCCGGGATTCCTGGGGGGGCTCGACCCCCAACCCTGCTGTGGTCACCTAGGACAGGAGCTAGGGTGTCCCCACTCCGGGGTACTCTCTCTGCACTGGGCACTTCTCTGACCCGCTGACCATTACATACAAGTTAAAGCAAATGCAAGTTATTTAATCAACAATTAATTTTAAAAAGAATAAGGGAAAAAGAGAAAGGTTAAAGGAAACACATCAACCCGCTCTGTGGCAGGGAACATCACAAACAGTGTCTCTGGAATGTCAGGGCAGTTCACAGTCTGTTCCTTGTAAGTCCCCGGCCTTCTTCTCAGGCCCTGGCTGTGCTGCAGGGATGCTGTGGGTTGGACACTCGCTCTGGTGGTGGCCACACGCTCTCAGGCTCTAGGTGGCAGGGCCCTTCTTCCCAGCGTCGCCCCCGCCCTGTCAGGGTTACCAATCCTCCTCTGAGTCTGGCCTGCAGAGCCTCCTGGCAGTCCACTGCTCAAGGTCCCCCCTCACTCTCCCCAGCTGCTCACAACACCCGGCTCCAGACTGCTCCAACTCCAGCTCCACTCTGCCTCAGCTCCAGTGCCACTCTGCCTCAGCACAGCTGCTGCTGCTCTGCCTCCAGCTCCCTGGGCTGCTTCTCTGGCCCTCTGGCTCTGGTTGCTGCAGCTCTGCTCCCAGGACAGGTCTGCTCTGCAGGCTGCTTCTGTGACTCTGCTCCCAGCACTGCCCTGCCTCCTGGGCTGCTTTTCTGGCCCCTCTGGCTCTGGCTGCTGCAGCTCTCCTACCAGGGCAAGTCTGCTCTCTCTGGGCTGTGCCTCTGGCTTTGGGGCTGCAGCTCTGCTCCCAGGACAGGGTCTGCTCTCTCTGGGCCGCTTTTCTGGTCCCTCTGGATCTGGCCCAGCTCTGCTCCACAGCTCAGCTTGGGCCTCTGCTTTCTCCTTAGCTCGGCCCCACTCTGTCTGACCCAGGCAATTCCAGCTCACATGGAGGACGGGACCTCCCTGGCCTCGTGACTCCCTGATAGCCTGCTCGCCCTGTCATTCAGGCTGACCTGGAGCATTGGTCTCTCCCCATTGCTCCTAGGGACTGGCAGTCTCAGGGTCCTGATTCCCCATCTACCCTTCCCCTTTTAGTACTGGGAGCTAGCAACTAAAACACCCCCACGGAATGTTAGTAAGGGGGCAATAGTCCCCTTACACTAAGTTGATCAGGCTTCGGCTTTCTGCCTTGGGCCCCAGCGAGTCTAGTGCTGGCCCTGCTTGACGGACCCCCTGAAACCTGCGCACTGCATCCCAGCGGACCCCAGACCTCTGGTTGGGAACCCCTGCACTACTGCACGCTGAGATCTAGTCTCTACAGCCTACGTTTGGGTACCAAGGTCAGCTCAGCCTGCTCTCCTGGGGCTGTTTGTTCAAGTCAATGGGCTGCACCTACAGTCCCCTGTTTGCAGACTGAAGAGTTGAAGGATTCGGCATGAGGGGAGGAAGCAGCCAGCCTTCCACTGAATTGTCGTCGTTGCTTGTAAGGGGAGAAGAGCCATTGGAAAAGCCTTGGGGTTACCATGGGAAAAGCTGGCCCAGGGAAAAGGGCGGGGCCAAGTTGTTAGATTAGATCCTGCCAAATAACAAGCCCTAGCAGAAGCTCAGTCCTTACCTGCAGACATTGCACTGCTGCTCTCCTCGCTGGCTGGCTGTTTGGAAAGGGAGGCAGGCTGGGGCAGAGGAGGGGGTGGGGGAGCACTAGTTGGCATCACAGGGGGTGGAGGAGGGGGAGGTGGGGGTGGGGGCACTAGCACACCATCCTGAAGACCTGAAATATTAAAGGGAGGAGTGCAAAGTCACCGAGGGACACTACCTGCTACGACACTATCCCCCCAGCACCCTCACCCACAATAGTACCACCACTAACAATCCTCAGCACTTTGTGCGGACGAAAGGGGCAGCATTAGCCCCACCCCATGGCATCAGGGGGCTCTTCCCCATTTGCCTTGTGTAGTCAAGGTGGCACAGACTAGCAGTTTCTCATCACAACAACAAGGCTGACTGGCTGCCAGCAAAATCCAAGTGCTTGCAAGCTCCCCTCCTTCCCAGCCGGGCAGGAGGGAGGGACTGACAGTTTGTGCCACAGGCTGGGCAGCAGAAGGCCAGAGGCACACTCCCTGTCTGTGAGGGGAAAGGCGCTGGGTTTGGCCCACGCACGTGAAGTTGGCTAGGAAAGTCAGGGACTCCTCCAGCTTTAATCCTGATGGGGCCTCTAAGAAGGGACTTTTCTAGGTCCTCACCAGGGTCCACGCAGAAGTCAGTGCTGGGGAGAAGTCACAGTCCATGCCTCTGGGGAGTGCCACAGGGCAAGTCTGCATCTGCAAATACTTACTTGCTTACAGCTCCTTTCCCTGTGTATCCATCTCCGCCTTGTCCTAGTGGCCTTCCCCCCACCCACCTAGATGAGCCCCAGACAAAGGGAGTTGAAGTACCTGGCTTGAAGTTCTCCACGGACTCAGTGTTGAAGGTGGGTAGCTCTGGGATAGCGCTGCTGGGTGCCGAGGGTGCAATGCCAGGCCCCAGGTCTGCGCTGTACATGAGATCAGCAGCGATGCCCGGCAGGTCTGGCAGGTAGGACGGCACATCTATCTCAGGCACCTGGCCCAGATCTGGTACGTAGAAGTAATTTTCAGCTACCTGGAAGACAGAAATACGAAGGGTAACAGCTGGGCATCTGGAGACTGCTTTCCCTTAGAGAAGCCAGTAACAGAGGGAAGAGACGCGGCCTGCAGACAGTGGCATGTGGGCTGCAGTCAGCTCTCCTGGTGGCTCTCGCTAAGGGGACATCACCAGGTTTCAGAGCCCTTAACGGCTACACGGCTATTTTTGGCTCTGCAGCCCTAACCCCACAAGCCCAAGTCAGCAACTTGGGCTCTGAGACTCAGTGCCACGGGTTTTTCTTCGCAGTGCAGATGTGCTCTTCATGGCAGATCCTCAGCACACTACATAGGTATTTAATCAGCTCAGTCTGCACTCTGGGATAACAGCATCCCTGGTGTTACTCCACTGTCGAATGTGTGCGCTAAAAGCAACCTGCAGAGGGGCAAAAAATGGGTTTGTGCCTTTTCTTGCTCCATTCTGGAGGGTGAGGGGGTGTGTGTGTGTGTGGGTCTACAAAGGGCTATTTACATTAGAAATTATGGTTCTGTTCAAGCTAGAAGATGACTGACAACTGGCGAGCTGATGAAACAATGGCATTGCAAGGTCTAACGGTGAAGCTGAGTTGTTCAACAGGGAAAGGGTTTTCTTTAGCCGTGTTGTTTGTTTATTTTGCTTCCACTCACACTCTAGTGACAAACATGCATTTTCAAGAAGGGAAGTTTGAGCTGAAGATTTAACACCACCACCTCCTCAATTATGGCTTCAAGAGCTCACAATAAACCTCCCAGAAACCCTCCAAAGCAGCCAGGGAAGACTGGACTTTACATTTCTTTTTCTTCAATGGGAAAAACCCAAGCAGGAAAGAGTTAACACGCTTCCTGACCTCCTCCAGGCCTCAAAAAGGGCACAACACAATTCTTACTATTTCCTTGGCAGGTTCCCTTTACTTAAGATGCCAGAAGAGAGAGATTCAAACACCATCATTCACAGTGACAGAAGAGCCCCCTTCCTTGCCTCTTTCCCCTCCCATTGACTGACACCGGGGACAAGAGCAGCTTAGCACCACCATTACGGGGCACTGTCAGCTGGCATGGGCTGCTCTCCGCTGGCCTTTTCTCCACACTTGGGCTGAGCGCAGCCCTGCTCAGGGGATTGCGCCACACGAGAGGGGATAAAGAACTCAGCTAGATTAGTTTGAGGGCATTATCTGAAATCCCTGACAACACACCAGTCTGTGATCACCCGCCTCCAGCTAACAAGCTGCTCCTTCCATCAGCCCTGTCTCCTGCTGTGCCACGGGCACTTCATATTAAAGAGATAACAGTCCTGTCAGGCTTTCCCAATGGGCTGAAATGCAGGATATTTGAATGGCCAATCATTTTTTAAGAGCCTAGTGCTCTTTTGGTAGTTCCCAAGCATCGTGCTGGAGCCACTTTCCACTTGAGGGTGTGGGAAACTGCTCTTCCTAACACCTTCCCCTTGGGAGCAGAAAGAGGGACTCAGAATAGCTGCTGCTTTTCTTCAGCCCAAATAACCTCCGTTTCTCCACATGCCTGCCAAAAACCCCTTCTGCAGCTCAGGCTCTGAGCAGGCCAGTGCAGGAGGAAGAGATGTGATATCGCAGGGAGTCAGCCCTGCACCAGAGGAGGCCACATCAGCGCTATCAGTACCCAACCCGCCAAGTCTACACAGCCTGGAGAAACACAACCTTCAGGTGTAGAAGTCTCATTGCATCCACCAAGCCCAGCAAGGACTATACACACAAACCCTAATGAGGTTACTAAGGCAGGTGAAATGCCCCACTGCCCATCACCCAAGATCTCCCCTCTGGACCATTCCCCTGCCAACTCCTGCACCTGCAAAAACCAGCTCTCCTCTAGTAGATGAGCACAGTGCTGTCTGCAGCATGGTGTCCCTTCGCTCAGCAAGTACAGCCCTGCCTGCTGCTGCATCTCACCTGCCGATCCAGCTGTCCCCTTTTGGTGATAGAGAGGGGTGCATCAAAGAGCTTCTCCTCAGTCTCTGTTCCCAGAGTCACGTGGGTCTTGGTCACCGCTCCTGCCAGAGGATCCAGGAAGACATACTTCTTGTACCTGGAGATGAAGAAAACGTCAGTGATTCTAGCTCGGGGAAGAGCCAAGGAAGAGTTCTTCAGCCAGAGGATGGGACCAGGCATTAAGGGGTGATGAAACAGCTTCCTGATGTCCCAAATCTAATATCAGTCCCAGTCAATACTACCTCCACTCAGCTACATTGCTCCTGTGTTTTATCCCACCTCTCCTGCAGGTTTGCCCCTCTCCCTTCTTCACCGCCACAGCCAGGAGCTGGGATTTCCCCATCCTGATCTCACACTCTGCAGGCTAGTGCAGGGTGAACCTGAATATCTGTCACTATCATCTGGATTCCACCAAGCTTCTCTCCCCTTGCCCACCACACACCATGTTATGGGGACAGCAGTTACACCACTATCTAGAGCAGGGCATGCCTAGCATGCCAATCTCTGTTGGACACATTGTTTGAGAGGGAGGAAGAAAGTCAGGAAGGAGAACATCAAGAGCCCCAGGAGCAGAGGGGGAAATACTGTCCAAAGCAGAAAAAAAATCAAGGATAAGCACCATGGGGGCGTCCTTAGATTTGGCCAGGAGAAGACATCCTTGGCAAGTACAGTTCCACTCAAGGAGAACAGGAGAAACAAGGACTAAATCAATCAGGGGGGAAGTTGAAGTAGTTGGGAGTGAAGTGACCACTCAAGTTCAGGCAAAGAGGTGGAGGGAGATGTGGCAGTAGCTATATAAGCAAACGAGACAGAGGGAAGGACAGAGAACAAGAGAGAAAATATTCAGGTGCCGGGCAAGTAATGATGGGGGAGAGGAGAGGTGTCCAGGGGCACATGCTGGGTCAGATGTTGATAGTAACAAACAGCTCTGACTCAGAGTGGGGTGAAGAAGAAAGGATGTTGGATGGAGACTGCTATTCAGGGGAATCAACCCACCAGCCCGCTAGCGCGAGAGTGTCTCCCCAGATAAGGTGGCAGGCCGGGGTGGGGAGGCAGCAGATCAGAGACCAGGTGGTGGCAGCAGAGCTGCTTTGTGCTGCTCCAACACTCACAGGTTCTCGGTGGTGTTGAACAGCAGCAGGGAGCTAAGGGAGCTGATGTTCCTGGGGAGGCTGCCAAGACCTTCTTCCGCATCATCCTCCTGGTGAACTTTTGTACTCACACACACTGGGAAGTACTTGAGCTTCTCCTGCAATGAAATAAACAGATGGCAACACATTGGGAATGCGTGGCACCTCTGGTGGCCCTCTCCATTATCCACATGCTACCACAGCTGCTCCACATAGCCACCCTGCTATGTTACCCTTGTTCACACCAGGCAGGACACCAGCTCCGTGTCCAGCAATAGACATGGTCATGTTCAGAAGAGAAGCCACAACAGTGCGTTTAAGATGTTGTACACAAATCACCTGGACCTGAATTTCTGTGGCAAGCACCTTTTATGGACTGAGACCCACAGCCTTTCCCTTAACCTACCCTATGCTGTGCAATGCCTCCTGCTGAGAGGGGCTGGGATTGGAGTGATTGTGCATGTCCACACAGCCAGCGCTCCTACATCAGTATTTACAGCGCCTCCCTCTGGGACTGACCTGTCAATTCTGCCACCTTCTGCTCTCCTGCTATTGAGATGCCCCCGCCCTGGGTGGGGGGAGAGAAAGGCAAGCATGCCAGCACCAACTAAGTGGGCAGGTGGGGGAGGGTAAGCGGAGGGAAGAGTGGAGAGCCAGATGGTTTTACAAAGCCCAGGAGATTTGCAGGACTTTTCAACTCTAGTGAACCAAAATCTCCTCTTTCTCAGCTCTACAGCTTCATACATAATGTATAGCACTCCCTTTAGAAAGGGAGTTATTTCATCTGAACTGCTTAACTTTTAAAGAACATGGGAATTGCCATCTCAGATCAGACCTGTGCCTGATGCTATGGGGAAGATGTACAACCTCCATAATGTAGTTAGGTGTACTGTACTATACATAGACTCTGGATTTAAGATCGGACGGGACTACAAGATCATCTACTCTGACCTCCTGTATATCACATACCATACCACAGGGGAGGGGAAGGCTATTGCTTCCTGGGCCCAGTTGCTGACCAGCTTAAGAGGCCACAGGTCTACTGGACTGAGCACAGGACTTGGAACAAGGAACTTGTGTTCCACATCTGCCTCTGCCTTGGCCAGTTCACTGAACCCATCAGTTTCTCCTAGCTGTAAAATGGGCAAAGCCCTTGTCTCACAGGGATGAAGTGATGAACCCTCAAACCAGAAGTGATTTGTATAATCAAGTCAATTAGCCAGATTCATATTTTCTCTGTTCACATATTTAAAGTGACCACAACCATGCAGCATTGGCCATTAGCATCAAATAAAAAAACTGATGTAAATAGTTCTTTAGTGACTGTACAAGTGGAGATTCAACTGAGATTCAGAAATAAAGTTCCATTTGGTCATTAATATTCATTTCCCAATGCTTCATTTTTAAGCATCATGGAATCCTGACGTCTTCGCTGGAACTGCTCACGCACTAAGCCCTCAAGCAATGTATTTTTTAAAACTTTCTCTTTGTAAATTTCAATTAGCACTGGAAGGGTGGGTGTCGCTTTTTGGGTGGAGTGAGAAATCAACCATTCCTCACATTTACTTATTAAAAAGTCTAATCCTTCTAAGGCATTTATAAAAAGTACAAAGCATGACTATTACCCTGAAGTATGTGGCTTTATATAGTCCTTGTAATTTTTGTGCTACTTAAAGTAACTGCAAGTGACACTTTTATACAAAGATCTAATCCTGTTCTGAAATTTATAATATCTTTCATAGAATATCAGGGTTGGAAGGGACCTCAGGAGGTCATCTAGTCCAACCCCTGCTCAAAGCAGGACCAATCCCCAATTTTTGCCCAGATCCCTAAATGGCCCCCTCAAGGATTGAACTCAGAACTCTGGGTTTAGCAGGCCAATGCTCAAACCACTGAGCTATCCCTCCCCCCCATCTACCTCAGTAACAACCTGCAACTGTGATTTCCACAGGTGAAACCACATCTTTTTTTCTTTCTTGTAGCTGTTTTAAAGGGACTGATCCTGCAATACGCTCAGCGTACTCAACTCACTGAAATCAGTTAGAGTCTAGGGCACTCAACACCTAGCAGAACAGGCAGCTCAGGCCCTGGCAGGATCAGGGCCCTAAATTTGCTGTCTTTCAGTGTACTCTTTCTAAATGGCCAAAAGTTCAAATATATTAACCCATGACAGGACTTCATCTCTCACCCTCCAGTTCCCAAGTTTCGTTAATTCGATCTCCTGTGAGGGGCTGTAGGGAGTCTAAATAAGTTACATACAAAAACACACATTAAAAGGTTATTATTTTGGTTACAAATTCAAGCACTTGAAATTCAGGAAATGCCATACTCATGGTGGTCTGTGCAACCGCAATTGGCCTCCCCGCGTGCCCATGGGGTGCACTGAATGGGGCAGGGTCCTACTGAAAAGCAGAATGTGCTCATGTAATTAAAGACTAAAGCATGCATATGCACTAGAGGGCCGAATTAACTGGTGCAGGCAACGGTAGTTCTGGCATTTCCGCTGCCCACTTGTTAAATCTTCACACAAGCACCTTCATGTTTTCTCCCATGCTGCCCCACATGCTTTATAGGTGGCCCCCATAAACATCTGCAAAGCTACCTCATTGTCCACCTTCACATCCCGCCTCAGAACTCTCCTTTTCACACCACCAATGTAACCATCACATTTTTGGTAGGCATCACAGCAAAAACCACTGGACGTCGTACTGAGCAGTACTCCCTCATCGGTCAGTATCCATCTTTTGTCTCTTGTCCTATACTTCTACTGTCAGCTCCCTGGGGACCAGCCTTTCTTTGTGTTCAGTGTCTGTGCAGCACCTAGCACAATGGGGTCCTGGTCCATGACTGGAGCTCCTAGGAGTCACAGTAACACAAATAATAGATAAGTTTGGTGATGGTGATGGCAGCAAAAGCCACCTGGGGCTTTCCTGAAGTACAGCAGATATGAAGCCCTCCGGTTCCTCAGCCCAGTCAGTGAAGGCCCTGCCAGCTACTCTCAGCATGTAACGCACAGCAATGGGCCTCGTCAGATGTGACAGTGGGCAAGGAGGCCGCCGCTGAAAGCCTGGAATAACTGAGGGTACAAATACCAATATGAGACTTTCCTCCGTCATGTCTCATTATTCCGAGAGCCTCAGTCTCTCTCCCCAGCTGCAAACAGCCACTTACAAGCCGGCCCCAGGAACGAGCTCAGCACTCTTACTATACTGAGCCTTACACAACATGCCAGTTGCCACTTCGCCCAGATCCCTCCTGGCATTAATAAACCAACAGCCACCTGGCAAGACAGCACTGGGCCTCTCTGCCCACCCCGCATCCAGCCCTCCAGGGAGCTTCACCAGGAGGCAGCTAGACGAGGCCAGGGATGGGACTAGCTGGCAAAGTCAGGCCCTGAGGTGGGTGAGCGGGTAGAAGCCAGGGTCTGGAGTCACAACGGGGGTGCGTGGGCTGGGAGCTGGAGGTAGCCCAGTGCAGGGGAAGAGGGCTCGGGAGGCGCTACCGGAGCGTAACATGTGCACGCACCCATACCGTGGGGGTTGGTCCTGGAAAGTAAAGGAAGAAATGAGAAAGGGGCAGTGTAGGAAAGCGGGGGCAGAGGCAGCACAGAGGAAGGACACGGAGAGCACTGCAGACGGCTGTGAGGTGGCAGTGGAAAGACAGGGCAGCTGACATAGATGTACAGCATACATGGTAGTAAGTGATTGGGATTAGGTGGCTAGGATGTCATTCCCAGGCCAGAGAGACACTGCCCCTCCCTGACAAAGGTACATGGGGACACAGACCGGCAGCTGCCTTTTTGGCTCTGGAAGTGAGGGAGGAAGAAAGTCTTGCATGTCCCGTGCTGGGCTACAGCTCCTCAGCAGGCTCTGACCTCTCGTCAGCAGGATTCAAAGCAGTCTCTGCCCAGTGGCCCTCAGCAGGTTCCATACAACTGCTACTCTGAAGCCACAAAGGGAAGCACAAGCCCCGCTTGGGTGACCTATCAGCTGCCTGCCCAGCCAGCAGCTCCACTTCGCTGGGAAGTTCTGAGGACTGGCTGAAATATTCCTGCTGCTTTGCTGGAAGAGGCTTCAGCTCCTTTTAAGCTCAGGAAAGTTTATAGCACTGAATTATTCAGGGACAACTTTATTTTTGGCCTGAGACACACGAGGAAGAGAAGGAAAAGGAAAGTACTTCCACGGGGAGGTGAAGAGACAGGCAGGCCATTCGTCTGGTGTCCGCTTTTCTGAGGTTTGTTCCCGTGAGACAAAAGCAGCTTTGTCAGGCATGGGACAGGACACCACGACGAAGAGAGTGCCACTGCACCCCACCAGCATGACTTCGTGTGCATAGGAGACGCGCTCTTCAAAATGGCACCTCCCGTGCGGCGAGGTCACACCGAGAGGGGTGGGGTCACGCTGGCAGGGGTTCCTGAAAGTACTGGAATGTCCAGTATTCTGGGAATGTGTGAGCGGCCACCCTAGGAAGGGAGCTGCTGGGCTAATCCCTACCCTGCAGGGATCAGCACCAGATAAAATTCCCAGCGTCGTGCATTAGCCGTCTCCTTGGAGAGCAGCACAGAATTATTCTTCCTCTCCTTGGGGTGTTCTAGCACTGACAGCTTCAGAACTGCCAAGCGGCACCTCCATCTAAGCCACCTTCTCGGCTACTGACTAGGGCCCCGCTCACAGGCTGCCCTCCCCTCACCGCCGCAGAATCATTAGAGCTGAGGGGAATGCCAAGGGGATCTTGGATCATTCGCCAATAGCTACACGTCTAAGCTTAGCCTTTAATAGCACCACTGGTTGCAGACAGTGCCTGCTCCCATAATACAAGTAGTGATGACAGAGGCCTCAGCTGACAGAGAGGCTCCCATTGTGCTAGGTGCTGTACTAACAGCAAGAGAGAGTCCCTGCTGAGAGGAGTTTACAGTCTAAATAGACAAGCATGAGAGGGGAAGGTACAGGGAGGGGAAGTGACTTACCCAATGTCACCCAGCAGGTCAGTGGCAGAATTGGGAATAAAACCCAAGTCTCCTGACTCCCAGCCCAGTGCCCTAATCACTAGACCATGCTGCCTCCTTAGAAGAGGAGACCTCTTCCCCTCTTTCTCCTCCACACAGACTCGCATATATGGCACTTCCCTCTTCTCCTTCACATAATTACCATGTAATAAAGAACTATGATCTGACAAACTGCTCCTGAAAGATCTCCCGATCCTCCCAGACCATCAGCCCATGCAGGTCCCAGCCACCCTCCTTCCGTGTCACACAACAAAACAACACCACTGCAGGAAACAAGCAGGTTGCTCAAACCAAATACGAAAATGGAAACACAGGTGGCAAGGTGAGTAGCTATGGCCCGCGCTAAGAGCTCCAGAGACTGGCGAGGGCACCCAACAGCCTCCCACGCAGAGCACACCCAGCCAGTAACCACCTCTGTGGGGCCAGGAGGAAAGTCTTCCGCTGGCACAATCCTCACACGTTCCACAAGCTTTGGAACACATGCTCCCACATGTCCTATCAAGTCAGGTGGAAAACAGACCAGACCCATTGCCTATGCCCATCCCCAAAAGGCCTGGTCCCTTTTTCCCATATGCCTTCAGCCCCTAGTAACACAGTCCCCTCCTGCCCTCATCCCCCTCCAACTGCATACCCACTCACCCAGGGGGCCTCCACCCTCAACTCCCTTACCTGCATGGATTTCTCATCCAGCGGTCTGTGTTTGCTCTGAATCTTGTGCCTCGGCCGTTTCTGTGTGGCTGGATCCTCTGCACCAGCGAAAATGGAGCTGTACTCCTGCAGCCGCTCCGGGGCAGGGTATTTGGCACTGGAAAACACCTGCCGGGAGAGGAAGAAACTAAAAATCCTATCAGCAGAGCAATCCTGCACCCCGGAAACAATCAACACTATGGGGCCGGGAGACGGGCAACGGGACAGGGATTTTTCACACAGTCCTGTTTGGATCCCAAGATTAGCAGGGGTTGAATGTGAGATGCTACCACAACAGCTCCCAACTGGATGAACAAGGTGCAAGGAGTTAAAGGTGGTGAAGACACAACTCTTACTAACATGAGTGTGTCCTGGGTTCCTCAGCAAAATGGGATCTTGAGAGAGCCAAGGGAGTGGAGGCAAAGGGAGTGACCATTTCTTGAGAGACTCCTTCCTAATTCAAGGCCAGAAATATGTGGCTCTGAGAGAAGAGAACCACCACATAAAGGGGAGGTCATGTCAGGAGGGGAGTTCACACTGTGGCTCTCATCCAGTGAGTGGCCAGACCTGCCAAGATAGAGGGACTCTGACTGGAGAGCCCATGTGTGTCAGATTGCCTATACTGCTAGTGAATTCACATCCAGAGGCTAGAAAGGGTGGGGGAAGAGACGCAGAGGATGGCTGCACAGCCTACAAAGGCAGCTGTGAAAAGCACCCACTACCTTAATCGCCTTCTTGCTGCCCTTTATCTTCTCAATCTTAGCCTGAGCCAGTGAGACTCTCTCTCCAATTGCCTGCAGCTGCATCCGGCTGGCCTCCACCCGCTGGGAGATTCTGAGGGGTAAACACATTCCCCTAGGGTAAGAATCCAGGATCCAGAGACTCTTCTGCAAAAGCAAGTACCTCCACGTGCTCATGCCGAAGGGGGAAGGACATGGCTCTGTCCAGACTGCACTTTGCAGCAGGGTAAGTTTAGTGCTGGTGAAACATGCTCACCTGACAGCTCTAGAGATTTAAGTCCTCCATTTTTCTGCAAACAGGTATAGCCAGGGCAACTGCTCTGCTGACTGACCCAAATGGAAAAAGGCCAGGGGGAAGCAGGAACAACCAGCCTGGTGAATCCTGGGCCTCTGCTGAGACTGCCATCAAGAGGTCCAATTGGTACCAACTGCTGAGTGGTTTTTTATCATTAAAAGCCTTTAATAAAAGGGAAGGCAGTATGGCATAGTGGCTAAAGCACTAGACTGGGACTCCAGAGACCTGGGTTCTAGTTCCAGCTCTGGCCTGCTGGGTGACCTTGGGGAAATCACCACCCTGCTCCGTGCCTCAGTTTCCCCATCTATAAAATGGGGATAATGATGCCAACCTCCTTTGGAGTATCAGTACCACTACCTAGCTCTTACAGTGCTTTTCATTAAGCATTTTCAAAAGCATTACAAAGGAGATCAGTATCAAAGTGCTCTGAGATCTATGGATGAAAAGCACCATGTAAGAGCTAGGCACTATTCATTATTAAGCATCAGTGTACTCAGCACTGTACAATACAAAAACGATACAGTTCCTGTCCCAAAGATCTTACAATACGACATGGTCACCTGACCCCTAGGAACAGGACTGAGACCACCACCTTATTCCAGATTGGCAATTCCTATGACTATGTAGAGACTTTATGGTATAAGCCCAGTGGCCAGATTCATTCCCTTTCCACCATCCACCGAGTGGTTCCAGTTAATTTATACGCTGGTGGCTTCTCTGAGTAGTTCAAGTTGCTCTTTTAAGTGTGCATTACAAAGCATTTGTCTTCACTGAATTTCGTTACCTGATTGCCTAACTTTGCTTCGTCCTTCAGAAGCTCTTCACAATCTCTCTAGTCTTTATTATCTTCAACATTTGTATCACCAGCAAATTTTGCTACCTCACTGTTCACCTCTTTCAGATCCTTAATAAGCGTATTGATTAACACTGTTCCTAGTACAGATCCTGGGGCACCTCACTATTAACCTCCTTTGATGCTGAAAATTGACCGTTTATTTCTGCTTTGCTTTCCTCTCTCACCAGCCTAAAATCCATGATGTGACTTTAGCTTTCACCCGAGACTACTTCGTTTCCTTAGCAGCCTCCAGAGAGGGACTTTGTCAAAGGCTTTTTGAAAGTTCAGATATCATGTATTGATTCTCCTTGCGCCAGTATTCTGTTAGCTCCCTCACAGAAGCCTGATGGGCTGAGGCGGTACAAGTTTCTCACAGACGCAGTACTGATTTGTCCGTTTCATGTCCCCCTGTCTGTGTGCAGAACCAACGGCTGCCTGAGCTTATGTTTCAGACCCCACAGTAGCAGTCTGTTCTCTTCACGTTTGACCATCTCCCCTTCATTCACTCACCTTCCTTCCACTTCTCCTTATCACCCCCTTTCCATCCCATGCCCTCCTCCCTTTCATTGGGTGATGCAGACAGACTGGAGGGAGACTATTTGAGTCCCTTCCCCCACTGCCCGCAGCTGTGAGAAGAGATGCCCTTGAGTACTGCCATGGCATGGGAAGCAACTGGGGAAGGGGAAGCCCTAGAGCATCCCCCTCCGGCTAGTCAACAGCACTGAAAGCAGTCCAGGAAAAGGGGAGCCTTATGGTTAAGGTGGTGGCCTTGGACTCTGACTCCAGAGACTTGGGTTCAATTCCTGCTCTGCCAAATACTCCCTGATTGGCCTAGGAGGATAAGTCAGTGTCTGTGTTCTCTGCTCCCCCCTGGAGAATGGGGATGACAGTGCTTCCCGGCCTAAAAGCTGTTGCAAGGACAAATACATAAGAGACTGTGAGGGGCTCAACTACTACGGTGAGGAGAGCCATATAATAGCAGAGCTAGCTAGAGCCCTGGAGTGCTACCTTCTACCCTCCCAGCTGGCAGCTCCCTGGGATGCCTGCACAAGTGCATGGCTTACACAGAGACACCTGGTCATCAGACAGGAAGGATTTATTGTCTCCAACCTCGGCCGGATTCTAAGAAGCCTGGAGATGACTTTATCCCACTACGAACTTCACTGGACAGCCATATAAAATGCAGCTCCCCACCTTTCCATTGCTTTTAAAACATTTAGATGGTGGGAAGCAGGTTCTTTCCCCAATTATCTGAGTTTTACAGACATTGGTTTTCCACCTGGCCATGTTTTATGGGAGTGGGGATTCCCATAGCTCCGTTTCCTTCCCTGGCCTGCACTCCAGCATCATGAAAGTCACACAGCTCAAAGAAGTGCTTTATGATGGTCAACATGTCAGCATTTATTTTCTGTTGGCACAACAGAAACAGTGGCTATATTTCTCTCCCAAGTAAGCCACGTATGACTAGTACAATGACTATCGCACACAAACAGTGGTCAGGGAGAAGGAAGAGAGAAGGGAGGAAAGCACCTCTCAGCCAAAGCACTTTACAAGCCCTACTTATATAAGAATCACTGAAATGTAGCCACCTCTAGGTGAAATATGTATGGCAGCTGGTGCACAACTTACTATCACAACTATGACAGGAAGTGGAGATAAAAACTGCATGCAAAGGAACTATGGAATTTGTTTTTTAAAAATAATGATCACAAGTTATCAGGGCCTCTGTCTCAAATCCCATCTAAAGACAGCTGTTGAATATCAACTCAGATATAAGAGTACGCTGTACTGAATCACCAATGATATTCCCTGAAGCACCTTGCATTTTCCTTTGTGCTCTCCCATCCCAGGATTTACTAGGCCTAATCCTGCTGAGTTTGGCAGATCTGACAAAAGCTTAGCCTGCAGTGGTATGGCTACAGGCATCTATCACAGAAGCAGGACATACAATCCTCAGGAATTAATCTATTTCTTGCTGAGCAAGGGAAGTATAAAAAAATGATTAAGTCACCTCAATCCGACTAATCCAGTGAATACCCATCACACATGTAAGGACCTGCACTACACTACAATGTTCTGAGTTTAAAATTCAAATTACACTGATATACATAAGTTTAAAGAAAGCTCAGTGTTCTCCTTAAGAAAAACTGTACTGTTCAGATATCCACTGAAAAACACATACGAAAGTAAGACTCCCGTTAAAGAGCTCTCTGGAAGCTTCAGCCTTTCTATTGCAGTGATACAAGAGCTCACTTCCCGGAGGCAGCCATAGGCGTGTGAAAAGGCAGGACATCTGATGGGATGGAGAGCTCGTCCATTCATTTCTGAGGGCAAAGCGCTCTACTCCGAGCACTGCTTTTGGTACGTTTTTGCCATGTATTTAAAATGGAGGGGTAAGCGTAAGGTTTTATTTTTTTTTAAAGGTAGCTGAGGGTCTGGAATTGGTCCATGTAAATAAAATACACCGCCTGAACCCTAAACAGCGGACAATGCTATTAATATTTAAACGGATTGTGTTCGTATTAGTCACGGCTGTTTGTTAGCAATCTTGCTCTCAGTACTCCGTTCTGCCTGAGACGCTCCCTTCTTGGTTTCAATGTCACTTTGGAGCTCCAGAGAGGAGCAGGCAGGCAGCAGGATCTCTCCCCCTCCTCTCATGGAGCCTGCACATGCGTGGCAAGGAGGAACAGTGTCTGAGCAAGGCATGTGACCACATCACCCATATTTAAGTACAGATCCTAGTTCAAAACCAGAATAACCATCCCCCACACCCAAAAACAGTTGTCTTGGGGGAGGTACTACAGGTTTCTCTAATGGATTATTTTAAAATCCAGATGAGTTTTAAACCCGTCCTTTCAACTTCACTATATACACACACACCACTCCACGTTCAAAACTCTCCATCTATCTAGCACAGATCTCATCTGTTCCTGCACCCAACTTGCTCCTTTAAGCTCCTCTGTCAGAGGTGAACTCTTTGCTCCTGCTGCACCAGATGATGGGAATACTCCATCCCATCTCACCTATTTTCCCTTTCAAAACCCACCTCTTTGACACTGCCTACAGCCAGTGAGTCAATGGCTAGTTTCTCCACAGCACCACTTCCTGCTACCTCGGCCACTTGGATCCTTATTGGGATATCCTCAACACTGGGCTTTTAGGATTGTAACTCCTTTTTCATACATCCCACTCCAATGAGGAGAGGATTTGAAGCATCAGGCAGCAGTCACTGCTACAGGCAGGACATTGGACTCAATGGACCAATAGTCTAATCTAGCACTGGCAAAAATCCTACGTTCCTATGAAAGTGTCTCTGGGAAGGACAATCATAAACCAACAATCCCTGAAGCCAAAGCCTGTGTGATTTATATGGGATTAGAGAGGATCAGAGATGGACCAGATGTGAAGGAAGGTAATCCCAAAAAGCACATCTCAATGCCAACTTTTGAACTAGAAAGATATGAAAGCAGTTCAGAGGATTTTCAAGACACATCCCTCGTAAAGCAGCCTGAGGAAAAACTGTATTAGGCTTTGACTACACTACGCACCTTTTAGCGACACAGCTACGTCATTACAGCCGTGCCGCTAAAAGGCGCGTAGTGTAGCCACTGTTTGTTGGCAGGAAAGCGCTCTCTCGCCGATAAAAACCTTCCACCCCCAATGAGCAGCACTAGCCAAAGCACTGTTCACACTGGTGCTTTTCCTCAACAAAACTTTTGTCTTCTGGCAGGGGGAGGGGAGGATGTTTTTAACACCTCTGAACGACAAAAGTTTTGTCATTCAGTTGCAAGTGTAGACAAATCCTTAGGCTCAACTACATGTGGGATGGGTCACGGCAGAGAAGGGTGATTCACAATCAGTAACTAGGTCCTGGACAGATTCAATGGGTAAGAGGTCACCCAAAGATCGGAAGAGGGACGAGAAATATGGGGAAGTTAGACAAATACAGAGGATTATCAGAAATGCAAAGAGAGGCTGTGAATAGATCTCCCTGGAATACCAAGCAACTCCGATTTTATGTCTGAAGTACAAAGGTAAGTGATCAGCCAAGAAGAAAGAACATTACAGAATGGAATGAGAAATGAGGGCGCACACGAAGATAAAGCAGCTGAAGTATTAAATGACTTTCCCCTAAAAATGTACTGTATATACAAGGGGCAAGCCAGCCTCTGGCTCCGTCTCAGCTTGAGCTGCAGCCGTGGGCCCTCACACTGAGTGACTCCATGAGCGGGGGCACAGAGCTCCATGGAGGAGAAGGGGATACTAGCAGAGTTATCCAATCGGCTGCATGCACTTGTCAGGTTAGCACTACAAGCCCTTGGCTTTTTTAGGAGTTCCAACATTTACCAAAAGTTTTTGTAAGGTAATAAAATGGGAAGGCCCTGCTTAAATTACCCTTCCCAGTGGGAGGGTGGGTTAGAGGCAGAGGTTAGAAGCAGTAAGTACCTCCTGGTTTGGTGCATCCTGAAGTTTAGAACAACTGCAGGACTCTGGAAGAGGCCCTGAAGGGGTGAAGGGAGAGTGTTAGTCAGAGCAAAGAAAGGAGCACGGTGGGGCCTGGGGGAGATGTAACTAGAACAAAGTGCTGCTGCCTTGGCCAAAGTAAATGGGAGTCTGTCTCGACACTGTGCTCAAGATACACCAGGGGAGCAAGGATCCCCATTCTGAAGCGACAGTAACTTCCCTCTCACAGAAGAGTCTGGATGGGCAGGAGGAGCTCATTTGGAAAGGTGCGGGGGCCGGTTGGATGCTGCTGGGGGCCCAACAGGTAGGGGAGGGGAGGGTGCTTTGGTCCCGCTGTGGATAAGATGAGCAGCTCCACTGGGAAGGGTTGTGGAGGGCACATGGGGAGCCGATCCTTGCTGTGAACTTTAGAGGGGATATGACGGGGGTGTCACACTGCTTAGGGCAGTAGATTGGCTTGAGCGAGCTCTGCACCTAGGGACTGAAGTATGCTTTACCACAGCCTGAATACTTCTGGGTGTTGGGTAGGACACCCTTTTACAGACTGGTAAACAAGCAGGGAGAGATTAAGCACCCATGTCATGCAGTAATCCATGGCAGAGTCACAAATAGATTCTAGGACACCTGACAAGCAATCCCCAACTCTAACCACTAATCACTCTGCCACGCCAGCCAGCATTTCCTCACAACAGTGGAGGAATGAGCAAGAGAAAAAAGCTGCAAAAACACTTACAATTTATGGTTGTTCAGGGAAGCATTCAGAGTCCATTAAAAATACCAATTCCCCTCAAAAGTTTGAAAGGCAGTGAATAAGAGTGTATGTTTTCACCAGAAAGTCAAATAAGTTAAATCACTCAGTTAAAGAAAAAAAATTCAGCTTGTTTGCCTTCTGCTCTTTTTCTCCTTCACATTTAAGCAGCTTTCTAGAGTCTTTTTTCATGTCTGAGTAAGTGTAATCAAAAACTGTCATCTAGCACCATCCTTGACAGAATGAAATCCTAAGTGAGATAACGTAATCAGCATTTCTTCCTCCAGTAAGGGGTTGGTTATTACCCTAATTAATGTTTATCACACTTTGATTACTCCTTGAGCCTGATTTGCAGGTGTCTAAGTGTTAGCATATAGTCCCATTTCTCTAGAGGCCAAACTTCCTTTCAGAGCTCATACAGCTCAGAACTGTCAGGTTACATGCAGCAGGATCTTGTGTGCATTACATTCCACAGGGTATGTTTTCACACTCAAAAATAATTTCTTTTGTCTTTGAATCTTTCATTGAGAGTGTTCCCACCACAGTGAATTAAGACTAAATGAGACTCCAGGCTACCACAATTTTGTCCTATCCTCAGCCCACCACTAAGGATCTTCCCCTCCGAAGGCTCAACCCCCACAAATGAGGAGCTATAAATTTATGGTTGCAATCAGGGTTCCAGTGGTATTTCCCAAGACATCCTGGGGAGAAATTCCTCTCCCATCTCAAATTTGACAGCTTGATTAATCCTGTGCACACGAGTCAGAATCCTTTGTTAAGCACCTTAAGCCTAGTCTACATCAGGCTTAACATTTCTCATCAGTGGCACCCATGGTGTTAAGCACTAGCGTTTTCATAACTAGCATACGTACAGGGAGTTGTATCCTACGCTAACAACGGAGGGAAGTCTAGTGTAGACATACTCTAGAGGAAGGGCTATTTCATGGCTGGAGTCCAAGGAGTCCAGGACTCATGGGGTTTACCTACCAGCTCTGCTATAGACATTCTACATGACTTTAGGCTTGTGGGTCTTTGCTGTAGTTTCCCCCATGTAAAAAAGGATAATATTTACCTCACATGTGCGTTAGACTTCATTCATTAACACATTTAGATCTTCCAACTGAAAGATACCAGACTTGATGGGCCAGTTGTTCAATACAGTATGGTGCAAATCTTATGATCCCATGACAGGTTATTATTTCTTTTGAGTAGCACCTGGGGGCCCCATTGTGCTAGATGCTGTATTAACAGCAAACTTTTCCACGCAAGTACAAAAACAAAAAAAATAACCAGATATAAATAGTGTTCAAAGCACTAGCCACTCCGCTCCCCCCCACCTCCAAATTCTAGTACGTGGAATCTTCTTCTCCCTGTGACAGAAGACCACATGCTGATCACCCTCCGAGGAAAAAGGCCTCTCTGTATATTTAATCTAATAATGGTTTGAATTTCATTGCTTTTCATCCCAGGAGCTCAAAGCAATTCCCAAATGTTAAATAATCCTCAATACCTACGACACAAAGGGGCAGAGTTACGTGTCCCCAGCCAAAAAGCCTTCTGCGACAGTCAGCAATAGACCCCCAGGAATCCTGATTTCCAGGCTCTTGTTCTCGCCACTATTTAACTTGCGCTTTCTTTTTTAAGTTCCCATGGGTGACCACGTGTTTTCCAGCTGCAGCTTACTTGTAATGGTTGACTAAATGTGAAAAAAAAACCCACTTTTTTTTTTTTAAAGTAATTCTGCACTGCAGTGCAACTATTCCTACAACTACTTCTTTTCTCGACCAAATAATAGTAAACAAATAGAGACACAAAGTGGGTGAGGTAATATCCAGTATCCTGGGAGGGACATGGCTACAACAACAGTGCATAGAGTAAATAAATAGCAAGATTTTGCATAGGCTTAAGCTTATTTACCCCCCACACCCCACTCCACCCCCGTTCTCTGGACCAAAGGTGTAACCCCATTCACGTGTCCTCAAAGTGGGGTCTCACCAATGAACTCCTTTGCTTTATTTAGGGTATTCTCCCACCCTTCGATGGAGTGTGTGATCGAACAGCATTCTCTTTGCATGTTACTGATAAGCTGAAGCCCTCAACACTTTGCCTGTCAGTATATCTATCAGAAGGTGGTCCTGGTATGAACACTAACTCGTGTATATCTACGTGTATAATTTAAATGCCAGCCTTCATAAAAACACTGATCCATCCATGTATAACTAAAGTCAGGAGGAAACAAGCCCAAGTCAGAGAAAGGGCCTGCCATGGCAAAGCAGCCTGTCCCACAAGCACGGAGCTTGTAGGCAAAGTAACCTGCAATTAAGGGCTTGTCTACACTGGCACTTTACAGCGCTGCAACTTTCTCGCTCAGGGGTGTGAAAAAAAACACCCTCCTGAGCGCAGCAAGTTTCAGCGCCCCTCATGGGGGTGATTTTTTTAGAGCACTGAGAGACCTCTTGAACGTTGCCAGTGTGGACTCGCCCTAAGAAAAACATTTGCCGGAGCAGCATGGGCTTTCTTCTCCCACTTGTTTCTGTCCCCTTTAAACTTGCACCTTCTAATGAGGGCCAGTCATTTTGTCCTTCCCCCACTCCATTTTGGATGCCAGCAGGTTTGGTAAGTGGGCCACCTGGGCTTTTAAGAGTTGCCCATCATTGTGGTATCTACGTCCTTGTTCTTCCTGGTGACACGTTCACCTGTTTCTACATATTTGCTGTAGTAATTAACCCCTCTTACAATTCATTGTATCAATCTAAATCTGTCTCTACTTCTCCCTGCCCTATCATTCAAAGTTTTTCTGCCAACATTTTTCTAGCTGTTTTTGTTCTGGTGCCAGAGATCTTCATTACTATCTTGTGATCACTACTGCCAATTAGTTCTTAAATGTCAAGATCCCTCAGCATTTTTTCCAGGATTAAAGAAAAGGAGGACTTGTGGCACCTTAGAGACTAACCAATTTATTTGAGCATAAGCTTTCGTGAGCTACAGCTCACTTCATCGGATGCATTCAGTGGAAAATACAGTGGGGAGATTTATATACATAGAGAACATGAAACAATGGGTGTTACCATACACACTGTAACGAGAGGATTAGAAAGTCCAGCAGCACCAGAAAATATCCTCTCCCAGTAACTCAAAGCCCCTGCTTGACAGGTTACCAGTTCGTTCCTGCTGCCAGTTTATCACTGGCTCAAAAAAAAAACAAACCAACCCTTGACTGACACCTTCCTTTTCTCATCTGTGCTTCTAATTTCAGCTCCCAGTTCTATCTCAAAAGGTTCACTCTAGTACCAAAGGCTTGGTAACAAGCCTACTTGTACACAAGTATTTCTCCAGCTTTCCCATATTGCAGGTGAACATTCCTTCAGATAGACTCATCTTCTACCCTCCAGCTGTGACCCCAACACCTCCCCAGAGGAAACCACAGTGCTTGCTTACGCACTCGGGGGTTTATGTTTAGTTGCCCATGAAAAACCTTTGACACCCTGTGGAGAACATGGGAAATGTCTGCATTATTTTTATGAAAAAAAATGTGTGACTGTTTCCCCCACTCACTTTTGTACTGTTACCAAGTGGGAATGAAGGGGTTCATTTCTTTCATGGACTAGTGGAATAAGAGATGGGTATTTGTCACATAATTTTCATACGAACTCAGACATGCCCTAGCAAAAACTGTCAACATGTGAATGGAGCTACCTTGCAAAGGCAATGGATGACCGCTGACTGGACATTAACTTCTAGTACCAGCCAAGGGAGACAAAACGTGTGAACACCATGGATGCGGGCTGCCCCGTGCAGTGAGGAGATAAGAGCCAGGACCAGTTGGGGAGGCAGGCAGCCTTCTGCAAGCAGGGAGTCTACCTCTCAGACCAAGGCAAAGAAGGGCCCACCTAACTAAAAAAAGCAGAGGCTAGCAAGCTAGGAGAGAGCCATGCATGTACATTTTACTCTACCATTCTAACCCTGTGACCCTAAAATAGTATGTTCCAGGTGATTAATATATACTGTCTTGTTTTGAAATGGCTGCCCTATGTCACTGCAAACATCTGTTTGTTGTACAGCTTCCAAAAAGGCTAAGACCCGAACAGGGATTCATGGTCTTTGGGACCAGTGGAAGGAGCCACCATGAGAAACACAGATACTGAAGCCAGCAACCCAGTCTCAGGGGAGTGGGGACATCGGGCTCACCACTGAAAAAAGTAGAGGCCTAGGGTTTACATTAAGATGACGATACTCCACCAGAGAGACTGGATAAATATCAGAGGCATAGCACGCTCTGTGGAACAACACCACATCCCTAGAATGAATCTCAGACTGGGTTCCCCTGAGCAGAATGGTCACCGCTTCAACAGACAGATGCACCATCATTCTGATTCAAGCAGCTCATGGCCCTCCAGTGACCCCGTTTGAGAACAGCTATAGACAGGCAATCTTCTTTCCCTCTGTGCCTTTTGAATAAATCTGCCCCAAGTAATGACTTCCTTAAAATGGAAGTGTATTGTAGACAAATCATTAATAATGGTATTATAGGATTCCATCTTTCTTGCATCTCCTTGATACCTGCTCAAATTTGCTCAGTGCACAGATGTTTTTTTAAGTGCCATCCCCACAAATGCAACCTGGGCTCTGACAGACAAGCTGGCTTCTCTCCTTGTGGCACGTCACCATCAATAACAAAGGTTCTGCTGGACAAACCATGTCCAGTGTAGCAGCCATCCAACCCCACAGGCAGATAATGCAGTAGGCACAAGTATAACCGAGGGCATTATTTGGCCTTCAAAATCTTTTTCTGACCATACCTCAGAAAGAAAGAACACAGCTTGATTCTCAAAGCTCAGAATGAGTTTTTGCAAGACTAGAAAAACCATCTCAAAAATCAGCACCCTGATATGGAACCAGCAAGAAACACTCTGAACAATACCATATTCAGAAAGCCACGTTTTAGAGCAAAAAAAAAGCTTTGAAAAAAATTCACTCCTTAGATCCATGGAGCAAACACAGGACCTTGTGCTTTCTACAGAACTGTGTGTGGTGCTGAGATACTAAGGTGGTAGGTGCCTCTAATATCTTAGATAATCAGAAAGACATTCCACTGCTCTGCAACCTCACCACAGCAGTAACACTGACAGAATGCCAGCCATACAGCATCGCACCCTCTTTCCTAAAGCCCTATCCTGCTGATGTGGAGTGCTCATGTGCTTCTCATCTGAATCAAGGGGCTCCTCTTAAACAGCTATTGAATGCCGCTCCAAAACCACAGTATTAGTAGTAAAAACTTCAAGCCCCATTTGTTTAAAAGGTGCTTTAATTAGGATGACAAGATCCTTGTTTTTGGATAAATTAAGAAAGGCAGCTGCCCTAGAAGATACAAGCTCCTGAATTAGTCACCTATTTAGAGAGCAGGGGGTGGAGTACACTTACAAAACCCTTATACCTAAATAATCCCCCAACCCCCAAAAATGTTTCCATGCTCTCCCCCATCCCCCCCCACACACCTCCAGGGCCACAGGATGGCACATTCCCTCCATGAAACAGACCCTTCTTTTTCTCTCAATACACAGGGTTTCTTCCTCAACAAATGAGGTTTCTCCTTCCTTGCTCTATAAATGGAGTTTTTCTCATTTCATGAGTGTTTGCTAGCTCCAGAAATAGATTTTTTGCTGACATAGAGATTGCATTTACACTCAGATCTCAATCCTATAGAATTTCAGACAAAGTCAATTGACAGCACCACATTTAGTCAAAGAAAAAGGACCATAACGAGAGAATGTAATGTGCCAGCCAAGTGTGAAGAGCAGGCCTTTTGCACTCTTCCTTCCCCTTCCCCCCAATTATATTGGTGGGAGTCTGAAATACACATTTCAAGCCACTCAATGTTATTTTCCAGACTGTTTCCTCCATACTAAATCCCTGATGGAAGTCATGCCTATAAAATGAAGTGACTTCTCTGTGTCTCCTCCTTCAGGGCTGACTGAGTAGAAGAAACTCATTCATAGGAAGAGAAAGGACTCAAGCCTGTGTGTGTGAGTTCAGTGATGGAAACTGGTTGAGAAGGTAAAGCTATCACGTTGCATAGGAAAACAGTGACATCAGGACGACAGAGGGAGTTGGGGCCAGTTCAGACAGTGCTGCCAAACCTGCAGGCTAAGTCATTTATTTTGGGGGATGGTGGGAAGGGGTGTCCCATGGCACCAGAGACAAGTTGAAATGACAGAGAGATTTTTTCCCCCTCTGCTCATGCTCCAGTGTCACGTGATGTGGAGTAGAAGCTGCTTCCTGGTGACAGATTTGTGGGGTGATAACTGAAATCACCTAGGGGAAAAACTGGATGTTTCCCCTAACTGGGAAAACAGGAAATCTCCATCCACTACTCCCTTAGGACTCTCCAGAGCAATCCCCTCTTTCTGGAATACTCTTGATTGGCTCACCTTCCACACTGTGGGCCTAGAGCTCCTCCACTACACAGCTGTTAGGAGCAGTCTGCAGCAGGTAGTGGCTGAAGGAAGGGAAGATTCCACATGACGTTGGTTGAGAACACGGTTTGCAGAAGGCCACAAGCTTTGCTTGAGCTGCTCATTGTGAAAGTTATGAAGAGAGTGGAGATTGGGAGCGATGTCAGGGTAAGAGGGCACATACATGGAGGGAGACAGAGTACGGTTATAGGGTTGATGTAGGCGGGAGAGTAAGCCGAAGCTCATGTCTCCACTGTTCCTGTCCGAGGGTGCAATCATACCATGTGACATTTCAGGTACAGTCACATTGGGCCTGCTCTACACTTAAAAGTTAGCTTGACATAGCTAGCGCTCAGGGGTATGAATTTTTCATATCTCCTGAGCACCATACAGGATTATCCTAGAGTCTCCAGGAAAATAAAGATTAATCTTTAATTAAAGATGGCCCTGTGACGAAACCTCCAGGAATATGTCCAACCCAAACTGGCAACCCTAGCACCGCCGCTATGTTGACCTAACCCCAGTTGAGATGTGGCCAGGTTGACCCAAGAATGCTGCCATAACCTAGCTACCGCCCCTCAGAGAGGTGGATGACCTACAGCAACGGAAAAACCCCTTCCACCGCTACAGGAGGCATCTACACTCCAGTACCGCGGCAGCGCCAAAGCGGTGCTGCTGTAGTGCCCACAGCATAGCCATGGACCTCCTCACAGCATGGGCAGTAAGACAGTGGCTACATCTTGTGCTCCAGAAACTGAGGGCGTGTCTATACTACAAACTTAACTCAGCCTCTGTTAGGTCGACTTATAGCCACCACAGTAATTACTGCAGTGGTTCATGTCCACACTGCCCTCCTTCTGTCAGTGGTGCGCATCCTAACCAGGAGCATTTCCACCAACTTAAGAGGGGCAGTGGGGAGGGGGGCTGCCTGCCAGGGCTCAGGCAGCAGCTTGGCTAGGAAAGAGGAACCTGGGGAGCAGCCAGGCTCTAGCTGGAGCTCCCGGGGCAACTGGGCTCTAGCTGGAGCCCCCCCCAACCCCACCCTGGGATGACAGCCCAAGTTGTGAGAGCCTTTCTTGTCAATTTCACAGCTCTAGCATGGAGGAGCACAGGAGAGCTGTCACCGGTCCAGATCGGAAAGGCTCATCCTTATTTAGGTTTTAGACCTGGGTGCAGTCCAGACTACTCACTTTGATGCCACTGACCTACTCCTATAGATGCTTCTGCTGGAGTCACCTGTGAATAATTCTGTTTCTTCCTCAGACATTCAAAGGGTCCCTTCACCTTCTCTTCAAGTCTGCTTTTGGGTATGCAGAAAATGCCACTTCTTCCTCCCATACCAGGAGACTGCAAACTTAGAATGTTGTCACATTTATCCACGCTTCTATCACGTCAATCCTGCATTGCTGGAACACACCATTGCGACAGCCCTGGATGAGCCTTCAGAAACATCAGCAAGTGCAGCTTCTGAGTGGAATGGATCACTTGGAGAACATATCACTCGTGCTCCACGATACCTGCTCACTGCCTATCCAGTTCCCATCACAGTTTGAGAAGTCAGAGAATCCTAAAACCCTACATTGTTCTGAAACCCAGTTATTTAAAGGATCACTTTGTTCTAGCAGCAGATTGAAGGTCCACTTGGGTATCTCTGCTGTCAGTGCCTGAAAATCATTTGTGGTGGGTGTGATAAATAAAGGGGGGCGGGGGAGGTAGCTCCCTTTGATGGACACCCAGCCAGCCAGTTAGCTGTAAAATCCCTCTTGGTAGCTGTTCTTTACTAACTTTACCTGTAAAGGGATAAAAAGTCCCCCAGGTAAAGAAAAAAAAGTGGGCCCCTGACCAAAAGAGCCAATGGGAAGGCGAGAACCTTTTAAAATGGGAGGTTCTTTGTTTGTGGTTGCTCTCTCTGGGCTGCAGGAACACAGCGCAGCAATGCTGTGTACGGTTTGAACCAGGTATAAAAAATTATTTTCCATACCTAGCAGGACTCATTGGGATAGCAAATGTTTAGATAGATGCGATCAGGTTTATTTCTTTATTTTGGCTTGTGGATCTCCTCTGTGCTAACCCCAGATGTTTTTGTTTGCTTGTAACCTTTAAGCTGAACCCCCAACAAACTACTTTGGGTGCTTAACTTTTGGAATTGCTCCTTTAAAATCTAGCAAAACCCTAAGTTCCAAACGTATTTTCTTTCTTTTTGTTTTTAATTTAGCTTTTTAAGAACAGGATTGGATTTTTGATGTCCTCAGAGGTTTGTGCATATGCTGTTTGATTAGCTGGGGGCAACAGCTAATTTCCTTTGTTTTCTTTCTCAGCTCTTCCCCGGATGGGTGAGTTTGTGAGAGAGAGAGAGAGAGAGAGAGAGAGAAAGGGCTTGAGGGTTCCCCACAGGGAGGAATTCCCAAGTGCTCCTTCCTGGGTCCAAGGGTTTTTTTTTTTGCATTTGGGTGGTGGCAGCGTTTACCAAGCCAATGTCAGAGAAAAAGTGTAAGTGGGAGTTTAAGACAAGCCTAGAGTGGAAAGTATTAATTTTTAGAATCCTTGCAGGCCCCCACTTTCTGCAATCGGAGTGACGGAGTGGGGATTCAGCCTTGACAGTGGGC
This sequence comes from Eretmochelys imbricata, assembly GCF_965152235.1. NCBI lineage: Eukaryota > Metazoa > Chordata > Testudines > Cheloniidae > Eretmochelys > Eretmochelys imbricata. Next base: position 251,194,105 of record NC_135572.1, on the reverse strand, counting down.
AACACAGAGGTCCTGGCTTAGGATACCTTCCTCCCACCCTCCACTGCCCTCCTGCCTTCCAGACTTCTTCTTACTGCTGTCACAGCCGCAACTCAGAGAGCTTCAGATCACACTCCAAAGTTTTTGCAGCCAGTCTTCTGACTGAACATCATTTTAGTTTGTGCTTTTGGACATTGTATGATACATTAATATTTGATGAAAGGCAGGACATTCCTATCTTTTTGGCTAGTGTGTACTGCTTCTATGTACTTCTGTTCTAGGCACCATAAGGATTAAAACATGCTAAGCAGTCAGCCAGTGGCCAGTTGGATTCATTTCTTTAATCCCTTTCAATTTAGTCACTCAACTTGACCACTCACTAAACTCTCCTTTGGTGAAATAGGAATTATCAGCCAAGAGTATTTTTACATATGCCTCTTTTAACATATGCCTCTTTCTTCCCTCCTAATAGAAACCTAGTTATGAATCTGGAACAAACATTCATTCCATCTATAGAATCACTTATTTTGGCTCAAGTTCCTTGGCCAACAGGCAAAGACAGCTACTGCACATGTGGCATCCGTAGCATTAAATCTCAGCTGTTAAAAATGTTTAGAAAGGTTTTGCTAAGCCAGAGTGGGTGAGACGTGGCAGAAGTTAATTTTAGCCTAGACATGTAAAATAGTTATTGAAAGAAAGCGAAGAAGTCAGTCAAAGAAACAGTGTGAACTGAATTTGATTGGACTACATGAATTTTTGATTAGCAGTTTTCCAGAGGGTTGCTACAGAATCTTTAGCATGAGAGGAAGTGTTCATATATCGACTACCAGAAACTTAAAATGAAATGTGGAAAGGTTGCCACTGACTCCTGTGGACATCTCTTTTCTGGGGAGCACTTGGCAACTTGATTCAAAAAGTGGGTATCACCATGGTTACTGCTCCCACACACTGGGACATAAGAGATATACTATCGTACTGTTGGGCCTCTCTTTTCTCCACAAGCCTGAAATATCATGACCAGATGAGATGAGAACAGGGAATCAATCACCACTTCCATAGCCATGTCCTGTGTAACTCCTGAAATGCTAACCTATGGTTACTACTATTCTTTTTCTAGTGTGTCATTTTCTACTGCCATCTTTATTCCTCCAGCCTTCGGTTTAATGAGTCTGACACATCCAGCCTTATAACACTTTTCTGTGACCAATCTGCACCAATTTGAAATGGTTCCTGAGAAGGGTGAACTCTGACTTCCACAGACCCACCAGAAGAAGAACCAGAGAATGTGTTCCAGAGGAAAGGGAGTACAGCCAGGGTCCAAGAGTGACTAATTGGGTCACACTATGCAATTAAGTTGCTGGAAGACCACAAGCAACTAGAGACAGAAGCGCATCTTCCTATCCTTTTTCTATTCTTTTCTTTCACCCTTACACACCTTTGCAGGAGTTTGTCTTGTCTTAAGAGTCAGGATCAGACTTCAGCAACAGAACTGGAGAGCTGCCACCTAAAATTGACATTCCCCCCTCCCCCCCACATCAAGAGATCTGATGCAATTTGAGAGACTTTCAAGCAAGGGTTTTAAAAAAAATAAAAAGATATTCCAAGGTTGTACAGTGCCCTTCTGTCAGGGCTTTTTGTAAAATATATATGTTCTGTTTTGATCAGTCTTCCTTGCTCTCAGTACAAATTTCAAAACATGGATGAAAGCATACAGAAATTTTTTTCTGAGCATTCCACCAAGTATCACTGGGAAGCAGAGGAATTCTTTTTAAAATAAACAGACCCTGAGACCGATGGTGGTTGTGGAAGGTTCTTTTCCCCCTTTACCTTCTGCACTGTGCTTTAGGCCAGCTTCTTAAACACTAAAAGAGAGAACTGATACATCAGCAGTTTAACCTGATTGCACCTGAAGCTCATTTACTTTCGTGATTGAGCATATGGCTAAAACCTTGTCATGTTTCCCTTTGCACTCTTGGATGGAATCTTCAGCAGCCTGCACGCAAGGTTCTCTCTCCTCTGATGTAAGATCCAGCACTCAGCAGGAACACTTTCCCACCCATTATAAGGATGCTTTTGTAGATACTATGAAATAATTTCTCAAGTTTTCCCAAACATCTTGTATTAATACTGGTGCTTTTAGCTAGTCCTTAAACTGTACCTTTCTTCACTTGTGGCATCTAGTAAGAGACCTGTGAGTTTCAATCTGTTTGTGTGAGTGCTTCCATCATTTCTTTTAATGGCACATTTTGTGCTATACTGCAGGCCTTGTTAGCATAAAAGCAAGCTACAGCTTTCTAATCAAGTTCAAGTCTTTGCCTGTAAGTCACTTATGGCATAACTGATTGAACTTTGCCATTCTGGGGGGATGGGGTCCCAGGACAGACTGCTCCTGAATGTTAAAGAGTTGCAAGAGACCTGGAACGAGGACGAAAGTAATCATGGCTACATTTCAATGACAATGGCATCAAAAGTATCTCAAATGCAGGATTAAATTTAATATTCTGCTCTTCTACTTCAAGAGAGATATTTAATCTTGAAGAACTCAAAGAAACAGATACTCTGCCCTTTTGGAGGTGAGCAAGAGTTCTGCATTGCTAATTATTGACAATATTTACATTTTTATTTCAAAGGAATTACCTGTTCTCATTACTCAATTCCATTCACTCTCTTGTCTCCTACCATTTCCTTCAATTTTAAGCTATTACAGCTCTAGCTGAGCTCCCTCTGTGGACAGTCACCAGGCTGCTGAATTGGGACCTAGCTTTGGATTCCATTTATTTTGAAGCCTGTTGGTACAGAGCAGCATCCAGACACTGTCTCTTAGTCTGGCCTCTCTGGCACAAAGACACCCTGTTTGGCATCCCCTTCCTGGGTATGTGGGACTCTGCAGTCCAGCCGCTCTAGGCCCCAAGACCAGTGCTGATTCTCCCAAGTCTCCCAAATAGCTTAAGCATGCCCTCCCCAGAGCTCCGCCTTCCCGGGTACTTTGATTTACAATGTAACTCTTAGGATGTATGTAAGCTACCGCAGTACAGCTATGGCATTACAGCTGTGCAACTGTAGCACCATAGCTTAGAAGGTTCCTCAGTGATGGCAGGAGTTTTCCTGTTGATGCAGTAAATCCACCACTTCGAGAGATGTTAGCCAGGTTGATGGAAAATTCTTCCATCAACCTAGATGCATCTACACCAGGTCAACATAACTACATCAGCTCAGGGTGCAAAATTTTTCACAGGCCTGAAAAACGTAGCTAGGTAGACCAGGCCCCAGGATCTTGTGACAGCTGAAACAAGAGAACACACAGATTTTGTAAAGAAACTTTTAAACCAGATACACTTTACTGACAGACAAAGCACAAGATTTACAGATCCAGGCAAAAACAAGTGCTTCAGGCAAAACCCTCTCTCAGGCATCCTAGCTACTTTTGGGTTTTGATTAATGTCTTTTTGGGGTCCCAGGACCCTCCTGCTCCCCAGTTCTCCTGCTCAGACTTCCTGTTCCTGGCAGTGGATGGCTGTTGAGAAAGCCCCCTAGCTGAAGAAGATCAAGCCTTTAAACAGAATTCTCCTGGGGTGGATCCGTTTGAAGGGAAAATGATTGAAGTTGACTACTCTTGGTGGCTTTCCCATTGTTAGTCCCTCTGCTAGGTGTAAGGATTTCTCCTAATACCACCTGGGTGTCCCAGCTCAAGATGGAGGGTACAGTGCAAAAGCGAAAGGCATAGTACAGTATGAAGTCAAAATGGCATTCACAAAACAATGAGTTTACAGATTGATATAAACATATCTGTCCCATAAAGTCAAAAAGATTCAGTGGCAAAAAAAATGTCATTAACACAGAGTTAAGGTTGCTAGGTGATAGGTACATCACCCCTCGCAGAATGATGAGTTGAGCAAAACTCAAACTTTTGAAAGCCAGAAAAATGCAGTTAAGGTTGCCTATGAAATCTTAACTCTGCCCTCTTTCAGCAATGCCCCAATACAGCCCTGTTAATACACACACACCTTTACTCTGCCAACCCCACATTTGCTGAAAAGTACAAGCTCTTGCTCCTGGGGGAATTCTGCACCAAAAAATTTAAAATTCTGTGCACAATATTTTAAAATTATGCATATTTTATTTGTCAAAACAACACAATATAATCACACCAATTTCAATTATTTTGGTCATTTATTTCAAAATACCTGTTATCAAGTATGTCTGTAACAATACAGACAACAAAAAAGATTCTGGAAATTTTTTTTTGTCAAATAGATTCCTTACTACGCATTTTAATACAGAACTTGGTGTTCATTTAAAACTACAATATAGAAACATACTTCCCACACCCCTCAAAAGCAGTGCAAAGACTCAGGGGAGTCAGGGGTAACGGAGGAGCTGAAGGAGCCTGGGTGCGAACTTGGAGAGTTGTTGGGTGTGGGAGGGAGAAGTATGAAACAGGTGGGGTTTTTTGGGGCGGGGGATTGTTAGGGACTTGGGGAGCCTTCCCCATGCAGACCATGGCTGACCCTAAGCTCTCCCCATTCAGTCAGGCACATCTGTCCCTGTCCCCAAGTATACCTGCACGTCCCTCCCCCCATCCCCATGTGTCCCTGCACCCACACTGAACCAGCCCCATCCCCGATGTGTCCCTGTACCCCCACTCAGCCACCCTCCTCCCCTGTAAGCATGTGTCCCTGCATCCCCACTCCCATTCAGCCCCCACCCCAGTCTGTGCCCCCCACTAGTCCTTCTGAACTCCAGTCTGTGACCCCTCCCATACCCCATACTGTCCATCCCCCCCATATCCTGTGCCTCCTCACCTGGCCCCATGGGCAGGGTGCTCTTCCCTATTCATTGCTGGAGTCCCTCCCACCTGAGAGTGGCTGCTTTCTCTTCTGGCGAAACAGCAGCCCCTGGTGGGCGAAAGGCATAACTGAAGCACTTCTATGCAGAATGTATTTTCTGCTGAGAAAAAAAAATTCTGCATGGCACATGAATTCTGAGCATGTGTGGTGGTGCAGAATTCCCCCAGTAGTAAAGCTCTTCACTTCCTTTCACTCTCACCACAGGATTCCATTTAATACTATTAAAAGATACGAAGGGAAAAAAGGTTGCCCACCTTACCTTCCCTCTACCCTCTTTGAACAATGCCTCAATATGCATATACTCACACTGACTTCTGGCACTAGAGATTCAGGAGGTTTCAGATTTTGGTGTGTATACATACACACACACAAACTCCTCAAAAATAACACCACACATGCACAATTTAAGAAACACTTTCCAGCCTTTTACAGCTCCCTTACACTTACCCACAGGATATCATCTCAACCTTCACTTTAACTTAATCATCATAAAAGCATTAGAATCTTTTCATATTCCGCCTCACTGCAGATAATAGCCTTTGCAATAAAAACTCTGTCCTGCTACTGACTTAAGCTATACAATTCTGCATAGAAATGATGCATGCAGCCGCCTGAAGGTACACATGCGCCTCTTCCCTTTCCTCAAGAGTGTGGAAAACACCTCCTCATATCACAATCACAGCTGTGTCACACCTCAAAGTAATCCACAGCTCACTTGCTCTCTCACACACATACTCCTCTACCAAGCAGAGCTAACTATGGTACCTCCACCAATCAGCACAGCTACATCTGATGCTGATCACACTCACTTTACCTGGACTGCATGCATATAATAAATGCTTAGGCTGCTCATTATTAATAATGCCCTTCCTAATAAAACCCCTGTGCCCTGCTATTATATAATGTACACATTGAAATGATGCATACTGGATCCTGAAGGTACACATGGCAGCTCTTACCTTTGCTCACACACATTGGAGGATGCAAAACACATCTCCTATCATAATCACAGCTTTGTCACACACCTTAAAGTAATCCACACATTCCTCATATCATACATGCACTAGCAGGCCCTGCTACTGCCTCCACCATTTAGTGTAACACAGTGACTGCACTTGCAGTGTAGGCAAATAATTCCCGTTGGCTACAGTCAGCTCCCAGGGAACAGAGGGAGGGTGACGTGCACTCCACCACCACTTTAAAAGTGTTAGATGAAATCCTGTGAATGAGAATGAATGGGTTGTAAAAGGAGGTGAAGAACTTGTACATTTCACCAACTGTGGGGTTGGCAGAGTAAAAGTGTATTTGTTAAGTGCATGGACAACCTAAACGGTGCATTTCCTGAGTTTCAGAAGTTTGAGTTTTGCTCATCTCAGTGTTCTGCAAGGGGACGACATCCCACCAAGCAACCTTAACTCAGTTTTAAAGTAGTGTTTTGCCATTGAATTTCCCACTTTTTTTTTTAAATATTGGTAGGAGTTAGCAATCATTTAAGCAGTTGTGCGTATCACGTCCTGAAATTTGCATACCGAACCAGCTACCCTCTCTCCCTCCCCATTAACTGGGCCCCACTAGCCCTGCTACGGCACACCTCCCCAGCCATCCCCTTGACCCATTTCCCAACTGTTCCTCCCTCCAATCTGGCCTCCTCCCCACTACTGTACCCAGGCACCCCCACTGCAAGCAGGGATCTCATCTCCCTGAAGTCCTTGCTTCCTGGTGTACATACATATCTATTGCCATTGCTTCTTCCTTCCTGGAACCCAACCCACATGCGTGCCTGGAGCGAAGGACAATTATGTTACGGTGGAATGGTCTTTCAGAATGGTTGGAAGGTGGAGTTTGTGGCAGGGCCAGTAGAGAAATCACAGACAGAGTTTCTGTTCCAAACGACTGACAATTTTATGTTTGAGAGAAAGATCTTCTGACCCCTGTCCAATGTACCCCATCTCCAAGAAACAGGGGGTTTCAGAGCTTGTAACGTTTCTATGCCATATGGTACACATTTTCCAGTCAGCCATGAACCCTCCAATTTCCTGATTAATGTTTTTCCAACACTTATTAATAGCTTTCATACTGTCACTGTAGCAATTAGTCAGCTGCTCAGACAAATCAGAGAAAACTATTGCAGCTCCCAGACACAGATCTCTGATGCCATCCAAATCTGCTCTCACACACTGTATGAGGTGCACTGCGAATAAGGCCCAGATCATTTCTGCCCGAGTGAATCACCACAATATCCGGTAGGTCCTCTTATGTCATCAGTTAGATGCTGCAATGTGGGCAAAACATGATCCCAACACAGGCCACCTTTCTCTACCCAAATCAGCCTGTTGTCAGCAATCCCCATGTCATGGTGTACTCCTTGCTCTCCCGCAAACTTCTGCAACCTTGTGATCCAGGAATCAGCCAGAACCCACATGCTGGTAACCCTGGCAGCGCACACGTTTCATTTCCCTCAGCAGTCAGGGAGCCTGGCCTGAGTTCCAAACCTCCACGCCCCATGTCTTTGGAAACATCACATTAATCTGCCCTGAGATCAGGAAGCAGCCACTTGCCCCTCCCCGGCCCTGCCCAGGGGCTAGTAACATACAGATTTTCCTCAAACAACCAATCCAAGGCTTGCCTACCACCCATCCTCATTTTCCAACCCCTCTCTGCCCCCGCGCCCCGCTTCTGTCACAGCTCTCCATCTCCTCTCCACCTGATAAAACAAAAATTTTGGTTAGATCAGCTGCTGACTGTTCTGCTGTGATCATAGTGAACCTCCCCCTCAAATACAAACACTTTGAGCCGAGACAACTTGTAGCAAGCAACATGAGCTACTAAATCTTTATTGCACAGGTGGACTAAGGTTTGGACTAGAAACATCAGCAGCAGGGTGGTCAGCAGGGGCACTGGCGTCAGCATTATGCCAGAAAAGCATAAAGCAGCTGCATTGACACCCTCTCGTGGGTTTTTATTTTATTGGCGCATGCGCACTGTAATCCTTCCAGACTACACACTATGCTAGCAAAGAAGTCAATATGTTCTTAAATACCATTCATGATTTGGGTCCCACAAAGACTTGGTGCCCCGCACTACCTTGGGTAAAAAAATAAATAAATAACCAACTGAGATTATTCTGACCCACCATAGCAATACCGATTCTCCAGTGCTGCTTCAAAACAAAACAAAAAAAACCCTAGAAACTTTGAAAAATTGATATTTTGGGGGGGAGGAGCTTATATCTCTGAACTTTGGCTCAAATGACCCAAATGTGGGTCATAAACCTCACTCTGCACTCCCATGAAGCATAGCAAATTTCAAGAAAATCCATGCAAGCTTGTGGAATTTAGAGCACATAGAAGTGTTGTCCTTTAAACAGGAAGGATAGAGGGATGATGGAGGTAAAGGGCTCCTTCTGCATATTCCTCTGCAGCATAGGAGCATGGATGTGGCCCATTCATTTCAATGTGATGCTCTCGGCCGACTGAGAATACCCCTGGGGACGAATACAGCCTGAAACAATAGCTGAGATATGTGAACTTCTCCATTCATCTGAATAGGTGTTCCCGTCCCCCCCACCCTCTCCCCAAAGCTTTAGAGCTTCTGATATGCATGCAGTACGTCCAAAGGGACAAGACTTCCCCAGATCCTCGCTCACATGGAGCCAGGGAAGGGGCTGCACCACTGTAATCAATTCTTAGTGTTTACTGATTGCCAAACAGCTTTCACATTTCCTACAGTTAACAGGAGAAACACACACCTAATGCATTCAAAAGTGAAGCTACCTCTGCACTAGAAGTGCCCCAGCTATGCTGCTGTAGCGCTTCTGGTGAAGACGCAGAGCCAACAGAGAAAGCTCTCCCGTCAGTTTGATGACTTCACCTCCCACAAGAGGCAGTAGTGATGTTGGCAGGAGAAGCTCTCCCACTGACATAGTGCTCTGCACACTGGCACTTAGGTCAGTATAACTTACATCAATCAGGAGTGTGGACTATTCACACGCCTGAGCGATGTAAGTTATACTGACCTATGCGCCAGTGTAAACATGGCTAAGTTTACACTAGAACTAGGCTATCTTTATACATCAGACGCTCTGCCCACCTTCCAGAAATCTCTAGATCCTAACCAGCCAAATCCCCTAACAGTTCACATCCCCACCAGTTCTCCTCTTCAACATTCAATAACAGTTGAATACACCCACTAGCTACTCCCCATCTCCCCAGTCACCAATGACTCCACCCATTCTACTTCCGCCCTAGGCTTGTAGGCTGCTCTGCATCATTCTTATTGTTTCCCAACGGGCCTAAAAAGAACCTTAATGTTTCCATCACTTCCTTTCTAAAACATGAAAATAAAAGTTCTTCACAGATTTAAACAACAGCCTAAAGTTTCTAGTATCTACAAACTCTTTCAAGTAGATTTAATTTTTTTGAAGTTATAATCCTCTATGGGGAAAAATTCTTAAGTTTCCTCAAACCCCTGTTCCATCCAAATAGGGAGGGAATAAGGAAATGCAAACAAACGGAGACTTGCTTGGGTTTGTTTTTAAGTGTTAAACTTTTCTTCTGTGTGTGCATTGAAGAAATGTTAGAATTTCTTGTTGGGACTTGGTGATTTACCACAGAGGAAGCCGGGACATGACAAGCAAACTCCAGACCAAAATTAATGTAAATGTTGTGGCAGTAAAAACACAAATAAGGTAACTTAAAAGACAAAAAATCCTAAAATCCCTATCTGATTCTCTACACATTATACTACAGTAACAAGCCTGGGGTATATGCTCCAGATCAGGGAGCAGTTTGAATAGCAAATATGTGTATCACAGGAGTTTAAAAAGCTCTGCAAAAAAAAAAAAAAACCCACAACACCCCCCCACTAAACATTAGCAGGAAACCAAAAACTCCATAACTTGAGAAAAGAGCTAACTCCTCACAGAGAAGTCCCAGCAAGCCAAGAGCCCATCAGAGAAGCAATGAAACATGCCAAAGTCAGATGAATTGCATCTCCAATAGCATCCTAGTGGCAGAAACAATGGCAGATTATTTCAATCCAAGACCCCATAGAGAGGACAGTAATTAGAAAAAGAAGAAGAGAGCCCTTTGTTAATCAAGTGTTCTCGGCAGTCAGTCTGGTTCCTGAGGAGAGTGTTAGAAGCTCTCTTTGGCTGCCCAAGAGTGGGACTCCTGACGTTCCAAGATCGGTAAGAATCTGAAGACTATGATATAAGGACTTTTTAAAAAAAAAAAAAAAAAAAAGCATAAAAGGCCCTTCAACATACGATCCAAACCAGTGGAAGTCAGGAGGTAGACTGTGGGCCAAATCAGGACTGCCAAATGCTTTTGAACGGAGCCCAACATTTTTAGTTACTTGTCATTATCGTTACTTTTTATTATAACTATTTTCTCTAGAGTCTGGACCTTGACCAAGAAATTTGGACCTTGACAAAAAAAAATAATAATAGATTCCCCCTGCTCTAAACTGTTTAGCTCTGACAGAGCAGTGAATACTGCCTGTATTCTAGTTTCCACGGTGGGCTAATTACACGAACTCCTTTTCCTCGCTAACGTGCAACAGAATAAAACTTCCATCAAACTGCAGTGTGGTCCTGATAACTATACCGTCAGCCTCTCACTCGATCTTCCCACAGCAGCAGACCCACGATTACTGGCACCACAAGGACAGGAATCCCCTTGAAGAGGACTGGACTGTTAGTAAGACTCGTAACAGAATACAGAAACTGACAGCTCAAGTGACAAGTGAGCTTGTTGTCCCAGTTTAGGGCCTAGCCTCTATATCAAACGCTACCAGCACACCTGAGTTTGGTGTATTCCATTTGAGGCAGCCCTGGATGGGTCTCAGGCCTGATATACACAACAAAGTTAGCTCAAACTAAGTCACCTTGTGTCGACCTAGTTGGGCCTGTGTCTAACACTTAAATGTGTCTCACTGATGTAAGCACCCCATTGTGGTGACACAGTAACATCACCTTCCTAGTGGCAGCAACCAAATTGCTAAGGTCTAAACCAGTCATGGAGGCCAAGCTTCCTACCCATTCCCTGGAGATGGTGCCTCTTAGTTACAATCCAACCACAGCACAGATCAGACATTGCTATTGCAGTCACATGCTGTATTTCACACAGGAACCCTCCCCCTCCCCAAAAGCTTTACTTGTTCTGAAAATAGGAGGACTCATTCTTCAGGGCTGTCAAACACCTTTCACTAGCATTAAACTAACCTTAAAATTCTTCTGGCTGTTATCTGTGAATGGGAGAACTACATGTCTTGATCACAGATAACCCCAGCCCCATATCCCTTTGGCTCTTCACAGATTAGTCAACCATGAGAAATGCTCCTTTCACCACCAAGTAATTTACCAGAGCCAAAGCTAAGGACAGAACATTTGCAAAGGAGAGAACGGGCACAGATTTTCTGCACTTGTTACATGTGGTGGTTCCTAAACCTTCCCAAGCTGCAAGAAGTTTCTCCTTTCCTTTCTCCCTCTTCCCAAAACCAAAGATGTCCTTTGTGCCCTTTTCCAGGCAGCTAACTCCACGTGTCTTCTTCTTCACTGTGGCAGCCCCTGGGCTGCCATTAACCTACCCAGCATATGCCCCTCCTCTGCCCCTCTCCGAGGGTTATGTGAGACCTAGACAGTCCATGACAGCCCTTATCACATCACTGGTGCCCTTTCTATAGCATCGGCAACATGTTCCCGAGGGTGGAGAGCGTAAGTGTCCTCAGGAGGAAGATCACTTCTCTCATTCCTCAGGTAGATTGTTTTAACAAGAAGAAATCTGATTTATCTGGCATTCACATCATCATCCAGTTAAAATTCAAAGCAGACATTAGAGCACATAACAAGGATAGGGGTGGAGAAAAAATCAGACCTTCTTCCACTCCACCTCAGGCAGTTATACAGATTCCCTTGCCACTCCTGGAAGTGCAATCTCCTGCTACAACATAGCATCAAAACTTCTGTCTCTCACAGCACAAACGCAAGGAGCTCGACACACTCAGCTGAACCTGCTATACTGCACAAGTTTCTCTCCCCTCAACACAGTGAGCTGGTGATTTGCAGTTCAGAACAGGCAGCTTCCTCCTGATAAGGCTGCTCCTTCCTGGAAATAGGAGATATAGCTGCCTTATCTCAGGGAAGAGAAGAGGCCACTTTTGCTAAGTAGCAAAGTTCTCACCTTGAAAGCCTCTCTCTTGATTGGCACAGAACACCCAAGGTTGGGGAACTTTTAATCAGACGCCTGCATAATTACTAAATCATGATTAATTATATTGGAGAGCAGAGACCTCAGAAGAAAGGCAAAGCAAACAAAGGGCCCAATGAAGTCTCCTATGCTGTTGGAAAAAATTAGTAATTAGAAGTCATGAGCGCACTGAAGAGTGAGGGAGCAGTGTCACAGTCAGTGTTCAGGACTTGCGAGTGACTTGCATGCTAAGAAGCAGGCTCTCATCCCCAGGGAAATTACAGCGCATTGCCTCACAAAGCAGCAAGTACAGAAATGAAAGAACAGCTCCTGTTAACTGATAGCTTTATTCATGCACAGAATAAGGATTTCAGACAGGGACCCCATCCACCGGGGCTCCCATAAAACCTCCCCTCTGCATGTCTATGGCCCCTCCAGGGGTTCCTCTAACCTCCCCAACCCCACAGCGCTCCCACAGTGCAAGGAATAAGAGAGAACAAAGCCTCAGGTCTATCCATTTCAGCCTACATGTCAGTGATTCAATTGCTCGACTGGAGCAATCCCTGCACCCAGGACTCTTGCGACACAATTGCATAGGACAGCAGACATTTCATGTTAATAACCTAAACATACTATCACCCTCTCAAGAGGAATCTACACCAGCTAAAGACATGCTATTAGCACCGAGGCCAAACATGTCCTAGGAAACACTGAAACCATGGTCTGCCAGGGGAAAAAAAGCAAAGCCAAATTTATGGATTTAGAGAGACCCCACAACCTGAATTGGATATGCCTAGACCTCACAATAAACCAGAAGAGTTTCAGGCTGGCTGTAAAATCCAATCTGAGAAAGGACTGTGGAAATCTATCTAAACCATAAAAAAATATACTAGGCAAATACAACCTCACTAAAGCCACTGCAAGAACTATTTGACAGAATAATTCAACTCATCTGGGACCAAAGACTAGGACTTAACAGCAAAGTACATTGAATTCCTCTACAGTAAATCCTGCAAATGAACTAGGCGGACAGAGGAACTCGTCCAACAACAGCTGCAGAGCAGAACAAAGGCAACTGCCTTTGCTGAGCAATATATAAGGAAGATACTGAACTGCTGATACCATTTCAAAGAGCAGTTAAAGACCAAAATTAGTCATTTGATGAAAGCACACAAACTACTCATTCAAAACCAAGTAATGCTAGAGACACTAGGCCCAACCTTAAAGTTCACAACATCCTGGTAAGACACAACGCACAAGTTGAATTTCTAAACATGATCTTCATTCTGGCCGCTCACGAAACCATCGTGAAACACACAGAACACAGGCAGACACTCAAATACAGTCTCAGCTCTCACAATGTACTCACTTGCAGGTGCAAGATACTAGAAACTTAGGGAGGAGTCATACTGCAACAACATGGCTGAGCAGAGATCAAAACCAAAAGACATCTTCTACTGCAGTGCTCAAACAACAAAGAACAAGAAAAAGACACCGCAAGTTATCATAAATCGTAAGATTTCCCATTTAAAAGCGAAAAAGAAGAAACTGAGCAGAACTAGGACTGCAGTATGTGGCAGCCTGCCATGGAGTTAAAAACAAACACTACCAAATTGCTGTAGGCTAAAAGCAAACTCAGCACAGGCAACTCTTTGATCATACTTAAGGCTACGATTTAGTCATGGAGGTTGCAGAAGTCACAGAATCAGCGACCTCCATGACTTCAGCTTGCGGTGGTGGTCAGGAGCTGCCGTGTCCCCCACCACGCGGTGGTTGGCAAGGAGCGGCTCCCAGAGCTCCAAGCCGCCTGTGGCAGTGGGGCCCCGGAGCTCCCGACCACCGTGGGGAACCCCCCCGCGCTCCTGGGCACCATGGGTGCCAGAGGCGGAGATACCCCGCAGCTCCCGGCCCCACGTCCTCGGAGGTGCAGGCGGCAGGGGTACACCGGAGCTCCCAGGTGCTGCAGGCAGCTCCTAGTCCCTGTGCAGTTACCCGCCTCAGGCCGTGTAAGGACCCACAGATCCCAATTTTGTCACCAATATTTTTAGTAAAAGCCAGGGGCAGGTCATGGCTTCCATGAATTTTTTTTTTTTTTGCCCATGACCTGTACATGACTATTACTAAAAATTAGGGCTGTCAAGTGATTTAAAAAAAAATAACTGCACTTAACAATAAAACAATGTAAAACTTTAGAGCCTCAGACAGGAGAGGCATGGGGGGCTGGGGAGGGGGGAATCAGCCTCAGCCGGGGGAGATGTGGAGCTTTGGGGTGGGGGAGGTATGGAGCTTGGGGGTGGGGGAGGGATCAGCCCCATAGGTCGGGATGGGGGTCAGTCCCAGCCCTGGGCGGCATGGAGCTCGGGTTTGGGTGGGGTCAGCCCCAACCTCAGGAGGCACGGGGCTCGGGTGTGTGTGTGTTTGGGGGGCGGGGGAGTCAGCCCCAGCTGCAGCCAGCACAGGGCTCGGGGGGAGGGGGCTCAGCATGCGTTCATGCTGATGACGGGTTCTGCTTGATAATGATTCAAGGCACAGTGGCCCATTTTCATCATCTGAGTCAGATGCCACCAGCAGAAGGTTGTTTTTCCTTTTCTGTGATTCGGATTCTGTAGTTTCCGCATCGGAGTGTTGCTCTTTTAAGACTTCTGAAAGCATTCTCCACACCTCATCACTCAGATTTTGGAAGGCACTTCAGATTCTTAAACCTTGGGTCGAGTACTGTATCTGTCCTTAGAAATCTCACATTGGTACCTTGTGTTTTGTCAAATCTGCAGTGAAAGCGTTCTTAAAACGAGTATGTTCTGGGTCATCATCCGAGACTGCTATAACATGAAATATATGGCAGAATGCGGGTAAACCAGAACAGGAGAGAAACAATTCTCCCTCAAGAAGTTCAATCACAGATTTAATTAAAGTATTATTTTTTTAACAAGCATCATCAGCATGGAAGCACGTCCTCTGGAATGGTGGTTGAAGCATGAAGGGGCATATGAATGATTAATATATCTGGCATGTAAATACCCTGCAACGCCAGGTACATAAGTGTTATGCGAAGACCTGTTCTCACTTTCAGGTGACATTGCAAATAAGAAGCAGTCAGCAGTATCTCCCATAAACGTAAACAAACTTGTTTGTCTTAGCAATTGGCTGAACAAGAAGTAGGACTGAGTGGACTTGTAGGCTCTAAAGTTTTACATTGTTTTGTTTTTGAGTGCAGTTATGTAACAAACAAACAAAAATCTACATTTGTAAGTTACACTTTCACGATAAAGAGATTGCACTACAGTACTTGTATGAGGTGAACTGAAAAATACTATTTCTTTTATCATTTTTACAGTGCAAATATCTGTAATAAAAAACAACAACAAAATGAGCCCTGAACACTTTGTATTCTGTGTTGTAATAGAAATCAATATATTTTAAAATGTAGAAAAACATCCAAAAATATTTAATACATTTCAATTGGTATTCTATTGTTTAACAGCGCGATTAATTGCAATTAATTTTTTAAATTGCAGTTAATTTTTTTGAGTTAATCGCGTGAGTTAACTGTGATTAATCGACAGCCCTAGTTTTTACTTTAAAAATGCAGGGATGAGAAGTACATTACTTTCTGTAGCCTTGTCTCTTCCCGCCCTCTGGTGGCAGCTTGTGTTACTGAGCCTGACCAAACAGGTTTTTTGGAGCAGCTGATGCTCCCCTTACACCCAGAGGGTCTGCAATTAACTTGTTAATTTGACAGCCCTACTAAAAATATCATGACACAATCTTAGCCTTAATCATACCACACTCAGATCAAACCTGAATTCAGTCTATTTTTGCTGGGGGTACATCTGGCCCTCCCCACCTCCTTTGGAACTCTGGTGGCTCTCCAAGGCCCCTTCACTGCCACAGTCTTATTGCAGCATTTGGTTTTCTCCTGCTTGGCACTCAGCATCAGTCCCAGTTCCCTGTGTGACAGCAACATACCTGCTGAAGATATCACTAGACACTTTCTGCAAATACTGAAGTGCATCTGCAACCTGATGAATAGCCTCTTCCCTGCGCAAGTCAGGTTGGATCAGAGGGACAGAGTAAGTCTGCCCTTCCAAGAAGTGCTTCTGGGTCACTGTAGCCATTGTGCCTGTGGGAGGGAGAGAGAGAGTGTAAATAGGTAATTGCAGCATATGCAGCTCCATCTCATCACAGCCTTTATCCCAGGAACCTTATACCTTTACTCTTCTCCTTGACTTAAGTAGACACAAGAGAGAACACCAGAAACTGGGAAGGAGAGGACAAGCTAGGCACAAGCTACAACAGCACCATCTAGAAACCTGCAACAGTCTCTTTCATGTAATCAGCCAAAGCCATAGTGCAGTGGAGAGGGAAGATTTTACTTTGCTTGGATGCTCCTCAGGACAAGGATTGTATCTTTGGTCTAAGTTTTGTACAGCACTCAGCAAATCAGTGCTCAAAATAATTATGCTGGAAACAAAACATCACATTTCAGAACATAAAATCATTTTATCATCAGACTATGGAAGACCATACTGGAAGAAGAAGAATCTCTTTTTCCCCTTTTCCATTCCCAGACAGACTCCACATCTGTACATTTCAGAGCCACCCAATCCTAGGAGTAAAACCTGAAATGTTTCAGTTCATGTTTATACCACAAGAATCACCCCCTCCAAGTAACAGAGGAGTTATGAAGTTATTGCACAAACTCACCTCCTCTGATTTGATTACGAGTCTCCCATTTTAGCACTAGGGACTGAGACCAACAAGGTCGGTTCGTACTCCTAGTGACCCATTGACTCTTCCCCAATACCTATATTGGAAAAACCCTACTTATTTTACATTCCTTTCATGAACAAAGCCTGGATGTTCGTGGCAACTTTCCTGTTGCACTCAGCACAGAGAAGTCTAGGAGTGCCAAAAGTCTCATCAAGGATGTGTATGAGGCCAATGTCATCTCCGAATCACCCTCACATCTCTACCCCAAGGTCAGTATGGACCCAGGACAGGATCACCTATTGGCCTAAAATTTCCTTAAATGCCCTCATGACAACTGTGTTGGTGTCACCCTGAATTGCTCCTGTAGTTTTCCAGAGAGTCGGTGTGGTTCACCGTACAAGAAGAAAAAACCGCCAGGAACCAAAGGGCTTCACTACACTTCTTTCCCCACAGAGGGCTGGTCACCTCCTCCCCATGCTGTACTTCCCAGTGCAGCAGTCTGGGAGCTGACCCTTGTTCGTGAAGACACAGGCAAAAAAAGCATTGAGTACATTAGCTTTTTCCACATCCTCTGTCACTAGGTTCCTCCCTCATTCAGTAAGGGGCCCACACTTTCCTTGGCTATCTTCTTGTTGCTAACATACCTGAAGAAACCCTTCTTGTTACTCTTAACATCTCTTGCTAGCTGCAACTCCAAGTACGATTTGGCCTTCCTGATTTCACTCCTGCATGCCTGAGCAATAATTTTATACTCCTCCCTGGTCATTTGTCCAATCTTCCACTTCTTGTAAGCTTCTTTTTTGTGTTTAAGATCAGCAAGGATTTCACTGTTAAGCCAAGCTGGTCGCCTGCCATATTTACTATTCCTTCTAGACAACGGGATGGTTTGTTCCTGCAACCTCAATAAGGATTCTTTAAAACACAGCCAGCTCTCCTGGACTCCTTTCCCCCTCACATTATTCTCCCTAGGGATCCTGCCCATCAGTTCCCTGAGGGAGTCAAAGTCTGCTTTTCTGAAGTCCAGGGTCCGTATGCTGCTGCTCTCCTTTCTTCCTTCTGTCAGGATCCTGAACTCTACCACTTCATGGTCACTGCCTCCCAGGTTCCCATCCACTTTTGCTTCCCCTACTAATTCTTCTCGGTTTGTGAGCAGCAGGTCAAGAAGAGCTCTGCCCCTAGTTGGTTCCTCCAGCACTTGCACCAGACAATTGTCCCCTACACTTTCCAAAAACTTCCTGGATTGCCTGTGCACCGCTGTATTGCTCTCCCAGCAGATATCAGGGTGATTGAAGTCTCCCATGAGAACCAAGGCCTGCGATCTAGTAACTTCTGTGAGTTGCCGGAAGAAAGCCTCATCCACCTCACCCCCCTGGTCTGGTGGTCTATAGCAGACTCCCACCACGACATCACCCTTGTTGCTCACATGTCTAAACTTAATCCAGAGACTCTCAGGTTTTTCTGAGGTTTCATACCAGAGGTCTGAGCAGTCATACTGCTCTCTTACATACAATGCAACTCCCCCACCTTTTCTGCCCTGCCTGTCCTTCCTGAACAGTTTATATCCATCCATGACAGTACTCCAGTCATGTGAGTTATCCCACCAAGTCTCTTTTATTCCCGTTAATTGATTGTCTCAGTCCAGTTCCCAATTGAAAAGTGTCGACACAGAAAAAGCTAATATTACAAGTAGAATCAAGTTATTGGCACTCAGAAGCCATGAGGGCTACTGTCCAGCTCCCATCACTCCTTTCCAGGAGAAGCAGATTAGTGGGACAAGGTGTGAAAAGCCTGTACTGCTGCTATCCCAGTTTTGCGGCTGATCTACTTCAGTTTCCTGGGCTCTCAACACAACACCTTTACCCGGTTCAACTGGTGCCCAGCCCTCACAAAACCTACGTGACAGAGCCTTTCATACACTACACAGTATGAATGATTGCCAATGCAGCAGTGGGCAGATTCAAGTGTCAACTCAGAAAACATTAGAAACAGGCCTACCATTTCATAGAATCATAGAATATCAGGGTTGGAAGGGACCTCAGGAGATCATCTAGTCCAACCCCCTGCTCAAAGCAGGACCAATCCCCAATTTTTTTTGCCTCAGATCTCTAAATGGCCCCCTCAAGGACTGAACTCATAACCCTGGGTTTAGCAGGCCAATATTCAAACCACTGACCTATCCCTCCCCCTTAAATGAAAAGGACAAGGGGCAAGAGAAGAACTAGGGGTTCTTAATGCCATGGATTATAACTGCTTCACTCTTGAAAAGGTGGAGTACTCAGAGACTACAGTTATAAAGGTGGCCATACAAAACCCTAAAATAGAACTTTTGCTCATTAGAGGTTTTAATTGGTAATGATCTGATCTGCCACATACTTGCAGAAGGAACAGAAGCTGGGCTGTTCCTTGCAGTCAAAGCAGCACTGGTCTCAGAAGCAGCAGAGCTTATGGGCTCTACCCTCTTATTGTTCAATTCTGTCTTCTGCCATCCCCAAGCTCTCAGCCTCTGCATTTTGGTAACCAAAGCTAAGCTGTGCTCCAAAGTTCAATATGAATCCTAAGTGCCTTAGCAAGTGAGGAAGAGAAATAGACCTTGGCAACCTGACGGGACCTGACTACAAGTGTTAGGTTTGGGGTGGACTAGGTAGTCTCTGATCACCTCCTCCAGCCCATTGGATTAGTGTGACGGCAGATGTATCCTCCAGCCCTGCCATCTGCTGCCACCTCACTGTGCAGCACACACTGCGCAAAAAGCATGCCCAGTCACAGTACCTCTCTCTCTGCAGCACTCACAGCAGAGCAAGGTGGTGACAGCAGCATGGGTAGCAGGTATCATAGGCTGGGGAGGCTGTGCTTCCCCAAACAGCCTAGCATGGCCCAGCCCACACTCCACCCCCAGGCCAGGCCCCCCTTCTGCAGTTCCCAGCACTCTGTTCCCAGGCTGGCTGGCCTGCCTCGTGCAGGGACTCGGGGCGTCTGGTGCTGGGAGCCCTGCAGCCGCACCAACCAGCACACCAGGGCTGGCTGCCACACCAGGGCTGGCTGCCCCAGAAGGGATGGGGGAGGGGAGGGGCTTTGGGCACAAGGGGTGGGGCTGGGAGTTAGCCTCCCCCAACAGCCAGATCACCGGCCGCCCATGGGCAGGAGCCAGCAGGAGTGGGCCATACAGCCACCAAGGCACTGACCCCACAGGTAGGAGGAGGCTGGAGACAAATTGTGGGCATTGGGAGTGGGAAGCCCCCTCTCGGACAAGCCTCCGGATGAGGCAGTGGCGCTGAGACATGTTGGGGGAACGGCCCGGGGCAGGGGGAACCAGCTGTCCTTCAGGTACATGGTGCAGAGCTGGGGTGAGCAGCAGGTCACGAGAGAGGGCAGCAGGACCAGGGAGTAAATAGCCCCGGTGGCTCCATGGAGGAAACAAAGTAAAGAAAATGGAGTCCAGGCCAGCATCTAGACCCTGGCAACCCAATGCGAACCACACTACAAAAGTGTTGGGTGAGGTGTGAAAACAACCCAACGGGCTCGGGTCAAATCGGATTGGCTCTGCTGTAGCTGGTTCATGACAGGCTTTAAATTTAGGCCCAAGGAGACCTCTAAAGAGAATAGTCCTTTCCTGGCATTCTGCAAATTTGTTCCTAAAGTTACTCCAACCTGAAGTTTTGATCAAAACATCTTAACTTACGAATATTCAAGGTGGCATTTTTGCCTTGAATCCTCTGTGGGTTTGTCCAACAGCAGCAGCTGACACAGAGAGTGCCAAGGTTTGTCAAGGGACAAGGTGGGTGAGGTAATATCTTCTATTGGACCAACTTCTGTTGGTGAGAGAGACAAGCTTTTGAGGTTACACAGAGCTCTTCTTCAGGTCCTTTGGCTACATCACCACCGCATAGGGCTTGTCAATGCCATTTACGCTCTGGCTGGTCTCCCTTTCCAGCTCCAGTCTCCATTCCAGCAGGAATGGAAGGAACAATAACTGCTGGGGAAGCAAAGATTGTCTTCTGGTCGGGAGAGGGGAAAGAGTGCCACCCAACATGCATAGACTGGTGCAGTTAATATTAAGCAGCCCAGAAATTTTAGCCATTTGATGCCAGCAGTAGTCACACTGCCCACTTCCAGCAGCCAGGTGAATCTATCAAGCCCCCAAGGAACATTCATGTGCAATTAGACTTTTGGAAATGAATGTGTATTCTTTAAGATGTGGCAACTGCTTCAGAAATTGCTTTTATACTGAACTCTATCTTTACTGTACCATGGATTATTGTTCCTGGCATGAGTTGGAGGGTCTGAAATTTGATTCAACAGCAGAGCAGAAGCCAGATAACTAATCCTGGTGGGAGTGCAGGATTGTTTCCCACTCACCCACAGGTGATAAAGACAAGAGGTTTGCCCTGCTCCCTCTGCTAAGCCAACCTTTCCTCAGTTAGTGTAAAGTTTTATTTGGATTGCAGAAGGGAGGGGAAAGCACTCTGATAAGTTAGAGAATGAAAAAAGTCTATTTATACCTTTTTTAATTAACCATGTTCTACAATGTTATTAAGCAGCAATCAGAGATGCAGATGTTACTGATTTGATTGGGAAGAGGTGCACCGTGCTGAATATTAAGGAACTCTGCCCCATAAATAGGCTTAATCACCATCTGAAGGCTCAAAGGAAGTGATGAAAAAGGCATTAATAAGGTTGTAATTAGGCCCCACAGCAGGCTGCACTCCACCATAGCTCTCATGGTACCTGAGACCTCTTAAATAGCAGCTCACGAACGCACAGCCTAAGAGAGACAGACCTGATTTAGGTCTCAGGATCCCAGGTTGCCTACTTCAGATACAAAAACCCAGACAAGGGCTTCTCCACGTTTGGAAGGTCTCTCTGGCCAGAGACAAGCTGTGAGGACACAGAGCCCTATGAAAAGGGAGGCGGGTGGAGTTAGCTTCCCAACTCCTCCATCAGAGAGCTGCAGCAGGGACTAACTCCAGCTGTGCCTTACAGTGAGCGAATTAAACAGGGCAGCCAGAGCTCCCCAGCCACAGGCACTGGCAAATAATGCAGACAGCTGGGGAGCTTTAGAGGATATTGTTCTCTCCCCCACCTTCCCAGCAGTATTTACCAGTCCATGAAAGGAACCTAATCGTAGGTGCAGGATCTACATCACCCCATTGTTGCAGCTCCCAGGTAGAGACTCCTACCCACAAAATATGAGAGCAATACTCCCATTTACAGCCCAGAGTTTCTGGAGGGTGGCACTTCCACAGGGAGCTTGGGGAGGGGAGAGGAGAAAAATGGCCTTCCTACACCACATCAGAAAAGCCAGGTGCCCCCGGTGCACCTCCAATAGTCATTTACTGGCAGATGTCATTGGAGCAGCCAGTCCCTTTGCAAAGGGAGTTAGCTACCCACACGTTACAGCCTCAGAAGAGGCAGCCTACTGAAGAGTTTGCCCTGGTATCCATCATGACTCAAGGGCTTCGTGTGCACACCACATACTGCATCCTTGCCTCTCACCCATCAATGTGCACCCGGACTGAAATGGGGTGGGCATCACCTATATTATAGCCATAATGGAATGGGTTACTAAAGGCTGTTACCGCAGTAAATTGGGGAGCAAGGTAACATCTGATTTGGGACCTGCTTTAGCAGAAAGGCCCTCCATACCCTTTCTTCCTTCCCCATATGTCTATTAAAGTGACAGTCTCCTCCTCCATTCTACCAGGGAATGGCAGAAGTGGGTTCCATTGCTGCTGTGACTACATCTCATTCCACAACTCCTGCACCGAAAGATGAAGGGGAAAAAATCCTAGTGCCCTATTGGCAGAAGACCTTCACTAATCACCACGCCTGTTCCTGAAGGCTCCATCCTTTCCCCTGCTGCTGTGCCACAAGGTACGGCATGGACAGTATTCACATCCTCGTCCAGGGGAGAGAACAGCACAGACTGGTTCCACCATTTCATCCTCATAACCCATAATTTCTACAGGCATTTTCCAGGTGTGGAGAACAGCACTGTATCTGCATAAAGCACAAACAACATTAGAATCCAGCAGGACTTTAAAATGCCAGATACCTCTGATCTGAATGACACTAAATGCCGCCGTCTAAACTTCCAGTCCAACCCAACCCAGCAAGGGGATTTGTATAAAAATGCCTTCAATCAGTTTCAGAGTAAAGATGAGCAAAACAAAAAACCTAACAAGCCCATGGGACACTTCAAACAACTACTTAAAAAATATTGCTTAGATGTTCATGTACATACAGTAACAAGAAGAGACTGTAGTATAAGCTGGAATCCAAAACTGAAGGTGTTTCATCTCAGAGGGTTTGATGCCCCATCTTTATATAGTCTACTTTGGAGTACCCCTATTTGTCCTAGGCTTAGCTTTTCAAAAGGGTGAGCCTCACAGCTTCTACAATTCAGACTGGGCCTTCGGATTACAGCATCCCTGTTTCTCAGTGTGTCTATATGAGTTCAGAATACTGTTAGAGACTTTACACCTTCAGGGAACAATATAACCAGTAAGTATTTGCAGTGACCTAGGAAAGCCTTGTCAAAGCAAACCAGCATTTATTAGTCACCTGGAGTACAGACTTTGCTAGTCCTTAGGTCAGTATGGAAAAACCAAGCTTAAGACAAAGTCTCCAATGGCAAAAAGCAACTGCTCCATTATTCTATGGCCTCCTAGAATCCATCATAGTCTCCGTCAGATCTTCTGTGTCTCTGGCCTGGTTTACTTTTAAATCTTAGGCTGACATAGCTACAGCACTCAGGGATGTGAAAAATCCACACCCCTGAGCACCATAGCTATGTCGACTAACCACCAGTGCAGACGAAGCTAGGTCAACAGAAGAAAAACCCTTCCATCACTGTAGTCTTCATCTCAACTACAGGGTTAGAGTGGCATAGTTAAGTGGCCGTAGCTATGCCATGATAGCGCCTGCGGTATAGACATGGCCATCCCAGCTTTCAGCAGTCACCTGACACCTCCTGTCTTTATCCTGCATCGCAGCCTCTGTTGCATTTCACATCTCCACCTTGGTTGGCAGGTGTTAAGAGATAATGCCCAGTCAGAGTTTGGTCATTGGTTCTTCTATACATATGTGCTGATTCCATTCAGTTCTTGATAGCATTTTTGGGTCTAAGCCAGACTAGCGTATGTAACACACACCCATCCCTAGTTTCCCTGTTCCAGAGGAAGAAATTAACCCATTCACTACTAGTGAGTAGCAATATAAAGTGAATAGGTAAACTGAGTCACACATTTTTCATAAAAATTCTCCACAACTCTTGACCCTTTATCAACAGACTGAGCAGGATCACTCCCCACCAGTGATCTAGGGAACTTCAAGCATCCTCCTAATCTGGGATGCATCACTCTCACAGATCATGGAAGACAGGCCAGTCCTTGCTTACAGACAGCCCTCCAACCTGAAGCAAATGCTCACGAGCAACCACACACCACACAACAGAACCACTAACCCAGGAACCTATCCTTGCAACAAAGCCCGTTGCCAACTGTGTCCGCATATCTATTCAGGGGACACCATCATAGGGCCTAATCACATCAGCCACGCTATCAGAGGCTCGTTCACCTGCACATCTGCCAATGTGATATATGCCATCATGTGCCAGCAATGCCCCTCTGCCGTGTACATTGGTCAAACTGGACAGTCTCTACGTAAAAGAATAAATGAACACAAATCAGACGTCAAGAATTATAACATTCAAAAATCAGTTGGAGAACACTTCAATCTCTCTGGTCACTCGATTACAGACCTAAAAGTCATAATTCTTCAACAAAAAAACTTTAAAAACAGACTCCAACAAGAGACTGCTGAATTGGAATTAATTTGCAAACTAGATACAATTAACTTAGGCTTGAATAGAGACTGGGAGTGGATGGGTCATTTACACAAAGTAAAACTATTTCCCCATGTTTATCCCCCCCACCTACCCCCTTTCCGTAGACGTTCTTGTCAACTGCTGGAAATGGCCCACCTCGATTATCACTACAAAAGGTCCCCCCACCCCCACCCCGCTCTCCTGCTGGTAATAGCTCACCTTAAGTGATCACTCTCTTGTTACAGTGTGTATGGTAACACCCATTGTTTCATGTTCTCTATGTATATAAATCTCCCCACTGTATTTTCCACTGAATGCATCCGATGAAGTGAGCTGTAGCTCACGAAAGCTTATGCTCAAATAAATTTGTTAGTCTCTAAGGTGCCACAAGTCCTCCTTTTCTTTTAGACTCCTCTCAGTTGAGCTAAAACACAAATGTCATCAATATGTGCCAAGACAAATTTCCCCCCAGTAGCTGTTCTACCACACATTTTCAAGATTTACAGTACACATTCCATTAGAATCATATGGTTTTCATAAAACAGTACAGAGCAGTTTCAACTCTGTGCCATATAACTTCCCCATTAAATCACACTAGCAGGATAAACATGGAGGAGTTCTCATGCACCCCTGTGGCACATTTGCCACCCTGAAACTTTTGGGTTTGGAACTGCGATCAAGTCTTGCCACTACCTCCTCCCATTCATCATCTGGGAAGCAAGGAGGGAGGCAAACCCACATTCCTCAAGGCATCAGCCATCTTGGGGAGGCAGTATGGCCTAGTAGCTAGGCACTGGACTAGTACTCAGGAGACCCGAGTTCTAATCCCAAAGCGGCTACTAGCTTGTTGGGTGACGGTGGGCAGGTCACTTTCCTGCTCTCTGCCTCAATTTCCCATCTGTAAAATGGGGATAATGATACTGACTCCTTTGAAAAGTGCTTAGAGATTTACTGATGAAAAGTGCTGTACAAAAGGTAGGTATTATTGCTGAACAAGTACATTTCCTGTAACTGAAATGACTATCTTGAGGGGTAAGGAAGGGAATAATAAGAAACAGGATTCAATTGGATTGATTTGGCATCAAAAGATTAAACTCATCCTATTGTCACAGATGCGAATGGATGGATTCTGGGAAGGGGTAGGCGAAAAAGGTAAATATTGAAGGAAGAGACTTACAGAATTTACAGAACTGTGCTTTAATCATACCCGCTCTGTCAGTGAAGATGGCCCCCACAGCCACCCCTGTCTCACAGCAGATACTCCTCTTCTTTATAGGGTCCTTCCATTCTTTTACTAGAGAATTGTATTTTCAAGAGACTCCTTTTCAATTCTTGCTCTCACCCAAGAAAAGCTTAAGACACATTTTCGTGTGCAGTGTTGTCGTAGCCATGTTGGTCTCATATAGGTGGCAAGTTTAAAACACACAAAAGGAAGTTTTTTTCACACAATGCACAGTCAAGCTGTGGAACTCCTTACCGGAGGATGTTGTGAAGGCCAAGACTATAACAGGGTTCAAAAAAGAACTAGATAAGTTCCTGAAGGATAGGTCCATCAATGGCTATTAGTCAGGACATGCAGAGATGGTGTTTGCCAGAAGCTGGGGATGGGTGATGGGGTGGATCACTTGATGATTACCTGTTCTGTTCATTCCCTCTGGGGCACCTGGCATTGGCCACTGTCGGAAGACAGGATCCTGGGCTAGATGGACCTTTGGTCTGACTCAGTATGGCCATTCTTATGTTCTTAGGATATTAGAGAGACAGGTGGGTAAGACCTGAAGAAGAGCTCTGCATAGCTCAAAAGCTTGTCTCTTTCACCAACAGACGCTGGTCCAATAAGAGACATTACCTCACCCATCTTGTCTTTCTAAGACCCCTTTTAAACATTCTCATTGTCCAGATCTAGCCTCCCCCTCCCTTCATTTGACTGCCCAGTTGAGGCCATTTCATCTGTGTCCATTCCCACTTAGTCCTAGGATACGTCAAAGTTCCTGTTCAGTCTGACTTGCCTTTGACACCATTTAAATGTGATAAATTGTCTTAACTATCTGAGTCTCCATGAGGATTCCAGCTGTCCTGCTGCTGCAGCGCCAGCAAGCTCATACAGCTGGCTTTGATTCAGCAGGGTTCAAAGCTCCTCAGTTTTAATACCGTCACATACAAACAATATATTTCTCTGAAAATATAGCATCTCCCTGAAATAAAACAGCTGGTCATTTCTTCCAACCCACTGGGCAATAATGTTCTGCTATTGTCATCAGCTTCAGTCTTCTGCTTAGTGATCTTGCCCTCCCTTATCTTTCCCCCCCCCCCACCCCATTATCACCACATTTCCCTCTCACCCAAATACTTCCAATATCCCACTTCCATCCTTTCCTCAGACCCACTAGATCTTCCCTGCATTTTCCCCAATACAAAAATTCATGCATATCACAATACTTGCCCCCCGTCCCTACCCCTGTATTACTAGGGCTTAATAGATGATATTTAGCACAGTCAGCTATTCAGTCTGATCATGCCAAATCCATTAGACCCAAATCCATTAGACCCAACCCGCCAGCTTTGTATATGCGGCAGCAAAGGGGATGCTCGTGCTACTTACAGACAATGTGGCAGCAGCTGGGACTATCTGAGATAATACACATATAAACACTAGAAAGGGGGAACTTATTCAGTACTTCCAATGTTAGCTAGCAGGAAGACCTCAACAGACTAATACAGACTAACACGGCTGCTACTCTGAAACCTGTCATTATGCAAGACACTGCATTTAGCCGTATGGAGTGGAAATCCATCAACTGCATGAAAAAACTTGTACAGATACAGACAGACATCATCTTCCTCTCCAAATACAAACAGATGGACATCATACCAAAAGGACTGAAGGCAAAAAATCCATTACAATCTACATACCACACAGACTATGCTGACAGCTTGTGCCACACGCTCTCAAAGAAACTGCAGAACCACCTGATCAATATCCTCTATAGCAAACAGGGAAAGATTAAGAAGGAGCTCTCAAAACTGGATACTCTCATAAAAAAACAACCTTCCACACAAACTTCCTCGTGGCTGGACTTTACTAAAACTAGACAAGCCATTTACAACACACACTTTGCTTCTCTACAAAAGAAAAAGGACACTAAACTTTCCAACTACTACATGCCACAAGGGGCCACAGCAATGGTTCCCTCAACCCACCCAGCAATATTGTTAATCTATCCAACTATACTCTTAGCCCAGCGGAAGAAGCTGTCCTATCTCGGGGCCTCTCCTTCTGCCCCTCTACCCCCATGAACATGATACAGTTCTATGGTGACCTAGAATCCTATTTTCGACGTCTCCAACTCAAGGAATATTTCCAACACTCCTCTAAACAACATACTAATCCACAGAGACCTTCCTACCAACACTACAAAAAGAAGGATTCTAGGTGGACTCCTCCTGAAGGCCGAGACAGTAGGCTGGACTTCTACATAGAGTGCTTCCACCAACGTGCACGGGCTGAAATTGTGGAAAAGCAGCATCACTTACCCCACAACCTCAGCCACGCAGAACACAATGCCATCCACAGCCTCAGAAACAACTCTGACATCATAATCAAAAAGGATGACAAAAGAGGTGCTGTTGTCATCATGAATAGGTCGGAATATGAACAAGAGGCTACTCGGCAGCTCTCCAACACCACTTAATACAAGCCATTACCCTCTGATCCCACTGAGGGTTACCAAACGGAACTACACCATCTGCTCAAGAAACTCCCTGAAAAAGCACAAGATCAAATCCGCACAGACACACCCCTAGAACACCGACCTGGGATATTCTATCTACTACCCAAGATCCATAAACCTGGAAATCCTGGGTGCCCCATCATCTCAGGCATTGGCACCCTGACAGCAGGATTGTCTGGCTATGTAGACTCCCTCCTCAGGCCCTACGCTACCAGTACTCCCAGCTATCTTCAAGACACTACTGACTTCCTGAGGAAACTACAATCCATCGGTGATCTTCCTGAAAATACCATCCTGGCCACTATAGATGTAGAAGCCCTCTACACCAACATTCCACACAAAGATGGACTACAAGCCGTCAAGAACACTATCCCCGATAATGTCACGGCAAACCTGCTGGCTGAACTTTGTGACTTTGTCCTAACCCATAACTATTTCACATTTGGAGACAATGTATACCTTCAAATCAGCAGCACTGCCATAGGTACCCGCATGGCCCCACAGTATGCCAACATTTTTATGGCTGACTTAGAACAACGCTTCCTCAGCTCTCGTCCCCTAATACCCCTACTCTACTTGCACTATATTGATGACATCTTCATCATCTGGACCCATGGAAAAGAAGCCCTTGAGGAATTCCACCATGATTTCAACAACTTCCATCCCACCATCAACCTCATCCTGGACGAGGCCACACAAGAGATCCACTTCCTGGACACTACGGTGCTAATAAGTGATGGTCACATAAACACCACCCTATACCGGAAACCTACTGACCGCTATTCCTACCTACATGCCTCCAGCTTTCACCCAGACCACACCACACGGTCCATTGTCTACAGCCAAGCTCTACGATACAACCGCATTTGCTCCAACCCCTCAGACAGAGACAAACACCTACAAGATCTCTATCAAGCATTCTTACAACTACAATACCCACCTACTGAAGTGAAGAAACAGATTGACAGAGCCAGAAGAGTACCCAGAAGTCACCTACTACAGGACAGGTCTAACAAAGAAAATAACAGAACGCCACTAGCCGTCACCTTCAGCCCCCAACTAAAACCTCTCCAACGCATTATCAAGGATCTACAACCTATCCTGAAGGACGACCCATCACTCTCACAGATCTTGGGAGACAGGCCAGTCCATGCCTACAGACAGCTCCCCAACCTGAAGCAAATACTCACGAGCAACTACATACCACACAACAGAACCACTAACCCAGGAACCTTGCAACAAAGTCCGTTGCCAACTGTGCCCACATATCTATTCAGGGGACACCATCATAGGGCCTAATAACATCAGCCACACTATCAGAGGCTCGTTCACCTACACATCTACCGATGTCATATATGCCATCATGTGCAAGCAATGCCCCTCTGCCGTGTACATTGGTCAAACTGGACGGTCTTTATGTAAAAGAATAAATGGACACAGATCAGATGTCGAGAATTATAAAATTCATAAACCAGTCGGAGAACACTTCAATCTCTCTGGTCACGCGATTACAGACATGAAAGTTGCGATATTACAACAGAAAAACTTCAAAACCAGACTCCAGCGAGAAACTGCTGAATTGGAATTCATTTGCAAATTGGATACAATTAACTTAGGCTTGAATAGAGACTGGGAATGGCTAAGTCATTATGCAAGGTAACCTATTTCCCCTTGTTTTTTCCTACCCCCCCCCCACACACACACATTCTTGTTAAACCCTGGATTTATGCTGGAAATGGCCCACCTTGATTATCATACACATTGTAAGGAGAGTGATCACTTTAGATAAGCTATTGCCAGCAGGAGAGTGGGGTGAGGGGAGAGAAAACCTTTTGAAGTGATAAACACCCATTTTTTCATGGTCTGTGTGTATAAAAATATCCTAACTGCATTTTCCACTTTTATGCATCCGATGAAGTGAGCTGTAGCTCACGAAAGCTTATGCTCAAATAAATTGGTTAGTCTGTAAGGTGCCACAAGTACTCCTTTTCTTTTTGCGAATACAGACTAACACGGCTGCTACTCTGAAAAAAACAGGGTGGCTTGCTGTCCTATTTTTACCCCAGCTTTTTGTTGCCTGGAAATCAATAATCTAGAAAATAAACTGCAGGTTGGACTGCTTTTTGGCAGAGGTTATCTCAGGAAGAGGTCAGAGAGAGTGGAGATTAAAAACAGCAGAAATTGCTTTCAAGTGATAAACTATTCCCTTCAAACTCAGACACTATGGCCACAGGATACAGCATATCATTCCATCTCGGAGCAGCTTCTCTCAAGAGACAGTTCTCCTCCTCTTCTCCTGCCCACTATCTTTAATCTTCTGAAAGTGCCTGCCTTGCTCTTTCAGGTTTATTTTAGTATTATTTCTCCCAGCTGTGTTCTTCACCCTCTCTCCTACAACTCAGGCAGAGTGTGCAGTGTCTGCAGTAACTCAGGACTATGACAGTCCAGCAACCACATTGCAGCGTAATTCCCTCGTGATTATCTGCTTGCAGTTTTCCTGCCATAGAATTCTGGGAGTCAGGAAGTCAGGGCAGCACTTTTTATCTGAAGGGATGAAAACTACCTCAGCAGAATGGAGTCTGAGGCTAAGTAACAAAGGAGAGATGAAGACAATGCTCGCGTTCCAAGTTGTTCTGGAGCTACAGGCACAGGTATTTATCTGTCAGGACTCCCTTAGAAACCGTGAAGGAGCAGCCATGTCATGAGAACAGGGCTTGGAAAAAACTCATTTACTCACCACTAGCAAGTGGGAAGCTTTCCCAGGTGATCTTAAGCTCCTTCATTATCAGTTCAGTGCAATTTTAAGGTTGTTTATTTAATAATTACATTCCTGACCATCATGGGTGTCTAGATAGCATTCCAAACCTGAAGTGAGCATAACCCGATGCAGTGTTCTCCTGAGTCTCCAGACAGTTCCACGAAATCTATCACTGCTCATAATTTTCCCAATCAGAGTGAAACTAAAACACTAGCTAGACAGTTTAACTGCTGCTTTTTAAAATCTTAGGGGCATCAATGAAAGCGACAAGAATCATGTCAATTTCACTCTTGCCACTTGGGAAACTTGGCTGTTAAAAGGCTGATGTTATTGCCACTGGACCTCCCTAGTAGTTCTTCCTCCTGCTCCTCCATTTCATATTTGCCTCTGGATAGTAAATATTTGGTAATTGTTTCCAAGCCCTGCATGAGAGCAACAAACATTAAGACTCTTTAAGTGAAGGGCCATTTCATACAGTGTTCCTTGAGGCTCAAAAATAGGCACAGCATTCTCTGCTCAGCATCTGTCCTGATCAGAGTGACATCTTTTAAACTCAGGGTATTGCAGACCAGTCTCTAGGAAATTTCCATCTCTGAGATTTGTTCTTAGGTGATGGGGAGAAACTTTGGCAACCCTATCACCACCAAAGCTGTAACAACCCAGCGCTGACATAATATTCCAGGTTTGACAGGGTAAGGGGCATAAGGCCCACTCCAAAACCAAGCCTCATATATATAAGGAAACTTGGTTGAAGTAAAAAAATGGGGGGGAGAGATTTCCCAGATTGTCAAAATTGTTCCTTCCCCACCCCCTTTCCAAGTTTTGAATTTTAAACAACATTTTTAAATTTGGCCAATTAAAATTGGTTAAATATTAAGTCTCTTTCCCTCTTTAGCAAGACAATGTTTGAGAGAGCATATTCATAAAGCACCAGGACTCCATCATCAGTATCACAGTTCACAAATTTCCAACCCCAAAGCACTGTGGGAAAGTCAGGACACCTATTCCTGTACTTCTGACAGGTACACTGTAGCAGCTACCGTTAAAGTTCCAATTTAAGCCAGTCCAGTGGCCTAGAAATTGGTATTCTACACCATCATGAAAGCTCTCCAGTTTAGAGTCCTCGCCCCTGGGCAGGCATGAGCTGGAAATAGTTCTCTAATTTACAGAATGTTTTTCTCATGGATAGAAATGCAGGACTGGAAGGGACCTCAACAGGTCATCTAGTTCAGTCCCCTGCACCTATTATCTAGACCATCCCGGACAGGTGTTGCCTAAACAGTTCTTAAAGACCTCCAATGATGGTGATTCCACAGCCTCCCTAGGTAATTTGTTCCAGTGCTTAGCCACCTTTACAGTTAGGAAGTTTTTTCTTAATGTCCAACCTAAATCTCCCTGGCTTCAATTTAAGCCCATTGCTTCTTGTCCTGTCCTCAGTGGTTATGGAGAACGCTATCACCCTCCTCTTTGTACCAATCGTTTATGTACTTGAAGACTTATGTCCCCGAGACTTTTGTTTCCAGACAAAACAAACACAATTTTTGCAATCTTTCCTCCTAAGTCATGTTTTCTAAATCTTTAATCAATTTTGTTGCTCCCTCTGGACTTTCTCCAGTTTGTCCACATCTTTCCTGAAGTGGGATGACCAGAACCAGGCACAATGTTCTAGTTGAGGCCTTATCAGTGCTGAATAGAGTGGAAGAATTACTTCTCGTGTCTTGCTTAAAGCACTCCTGCTAATACATCCCAGAATGACGTTTGCTTTTTTTTTTGCAACAGTATTACACTGTTGACTCATTTAGTTTGTGATCCACTATGACCCCCAGATCCTTTTGTGCAGTACTCCTTCCTAGGTAGTCATTTCCCATTTTGTATTTGTGCAACTGATTTTTTCCTTCCCAAGAGGAGTACTTCCTTATTGAATTTCATCCTGTTTATTTCAGACCATTGCTCCAGTTTGTCCAGATCATTTCAAATTCCAATTCTGCCCTCTAAAGCACTTGCAACCCCTCCCAGCATGGTATAAAGTTTGTGGATGATAAGTGTACTCTCTATGCCATTATCCAAATCATTTATGAAGACATTGAATAGAATCGGACCCAGGAAAGATCCCTGCAAGACTCCACTCAATATACCCTTTCAGCTGGATTGTGAACCATTGATAACTATTCTAAGTACAGTTCTACAACCAGTGGTTTACCCATGTTATAGTAGGTTCATCTAGGCTATATTTCCCTAGTTTCCTTATGAGAGGGTCATCTGAGACAGTATCAAAAGCCTTACTGAAGTCAAGGTATAGCTCATCTACCTCCTCATCCACAAGGCTTGTTGCCCCATCAAAGCTTTTTATAGTAAAAGAAATAGAAATAACCAGCAAAGAAGAAACCTTATTTTAAAAAAATGTGAATGCTCTACTTGAATTTTAAACAATATGGAACATCAGTCAGACCAATTGTTACCCTGGGTCTTCAGAACCCCCAACAGGGGCAACTTAACTATTTCACTCCAGGTGGTGTAAGGAATAAATCAACAGGAACACAGCACTTCTCTGTCTGATCAAGGAGTAATGCAAGTAAGCATGCTCTTGTCTAAAACTGCAGTATATTAGATTTAAGCACACACAAACATAAGCAATAGGTTTAGAACAGCCCAGATATTTACCTAATGTCTGGAATGGCATTGAGTAATTAACAGCAGGTTGGCAGTGGCCAGTTGCTTACCCACAGGGGAGAAAGGGTGTCAGGAAAAAACTCTCTCAAGATGGCTTCAGAGGACTGCTCCAAAGTACACTCTATTAGCTAATCTTTTATAACTAGCTTCTACAAAACACATAGGTCATAATGACCCCTACTGGATCACTTTTCTAACTTTCAATAAATTTAATATTAGAGGCGTCTAGACAAGGTTTTCCAACCACCAAGGTTTTCAGACTCAGTTGCTTACGTGTTTGTCCCCTCCTTCCATTCTGATTAGCAGAAACTGCCAGCTAGATATCACCTTGCTTCTGAAAGCCTGTCTCCAAATTAAACCTTCATTAAGCGGTGTTCTATTTCATTACTTCATGGCGGCTGAATGCACATAATATGGTTGGCAATTAGCTTGATCACATTCAGGAGTATATACGCCCCTCAAATCCAGGGCGACACAATGTCCTGTGGGAAAGTTGGGTTCCACACATAAGGAGCACACCTTTTGTCTGGCAGGAATGCTCTCGAGTCAGGAGTTAGGGATGTAACAGCCTTTTATTATTAGGTTCCATCTTATGCTCTCCCAGGAGGCCAGGGGAAAATTGTTTCATCCAGTCAAATATTAAAATGTTTCAAGCGAAAGAGCGCCCAGTACTTCCCACTGAATACCTGCAGTCCCTCCCCAAACATCTCACAGAGACAGAGTGTGTAAAGGGCTGATCCTCCTGCCCTGAAGTCAGTCTCTTCTCCCATAACTTATTTTCCCCACATCATTTAAATTGATCCTTAAGTGATGTCAAGACACTTGCAACTGTAGAAAGAACTGTATCTGTGATGCTAGATTGAGGAAGAGCACAAGTAAACAGGGCCCAACATGCTAAGAAACAGACTTCCTTTATTTTCTGTTCTTATATAAGAGCTCAAATTGGTTATGCTTGGAAGCAGCAAGACAGAGAGCAGACCATATCTGTCGTCCTGCCAAAGGCTTTGGAGCAGCAGTAGAGCAGAACAGATTTGATGTGACTAGGGAAATTGGTCGACAAATGTAAAGTAACACAAAAGAGCCAAAACAATCAATCAGAGGAAATAAGAAGCCAACAGAAACAAATTAGTGCAGGCAACAGGCTTTGAAATAGGAAACTGCCAGGCACAGGACAAAGAAGAAACAAAGGATTCTGGGATACAGCAGGAAAACAAGCCTGAGGAAATTCCAGTGATATCACAAGATCCTGTGATCAGCCTCATGGAGTGGTCTGCTAAGTGTGTGTCATTCAAGAGGAGATGTTGCAGAAGTAGCAGCAGATGACACAAGACAAGAAAGCAGAGTAAAAAAAAAAAAAAAAAATCATCCCCAAGAATGCCATGTACAAGCCTCACAGACGGTCAACATGCAGCGCAGTCTGGAGTACAAGGGCATGGAGGGGATTTAACAAGGCGTGTAGAACAAAGGATTATTGCCATTCCTCAGAAGTATTTATGTCCCTAATTCAGCAGAGATGGTGAGTCAGGGAGCGCACTACGGTGACAACACCACTTCCATGTAGAAGTACCAACCCGGTAATTGTATGAGCACAAGGCTACAGGGATCTGCAGTGAAAAGAGGTCACTCCTGGGGAAAACAGGGTTTGGAGGGAGGATGTGGCACCAATGTAGAACAAGCGTCAGAGTCACCATTCAATGGCCAACACTATAAACTTCTCATTTTCAATCCCTGACCCCCTCCTACCGTAGTGACAGAGCCCTCAGTCTGTTCAGCTAGTGCCACTGGCATTACCGTTACATGATTCTTTTGGTGGAACGAGTGAGAGATCTTTAAAGATAAGTATCCACCAGCACTCTCTCTTATCTATAGACCTTACATAGATCTGTAGACCTTACAAAGTTGTGGTCAGCTCTCATCATCTCATGTCTCGGTTAGTGCAACATCCTCCTCTCTGGCCTTGACAAATGCAATCTTGGCCCATTGATATCCATTCAGAATGCTGCTGCAAAAGATCAAAGTGTTGGGCTAGGAAATTGAGCATGTCACCCCCTCTTTGTCATGCCACTTTGAGCACATCTCTCCCTTCCTTGGCTCCCTCTTCTCTATCATGTCATACATAAGCTATTTGTCTCCACTTTCAAGACCCTTCATGACCTATCCCCACGCACCCTATCACATCTCATTCAGTAGCAAAAGATCAGCTTCCACTTCCAACTTCTCCATGATTCCAGCCTCCATTACCCACTTGTTTGAAAATCTAACATGCGCCTTTATGCTTTCTCCCATGCTGCCTCCACAGGCTTGGGAGGAGCTCCCCATAAACATCCTCAAAACTCAGCCATTATCCTTCTTTAAATACCTTCTTAAAACTCTCCTTTGTCATGAGGCCTACAAAAAAACAACAACAACTAGGCTACTGGTTTACTAAGACCACTGCCTGTCACACTACCAAATAGCATCTCATTGTTTCCTTGCGCTCCCCTTTTGTCCGTACACATCTGTTGTATCATCTTAGACTACAAGCTCTTTGGGGCAGGGACTGTTTTGTTTTGTGTTTGGTGTTCTGGTCCATGCCTGGGATTCCTAGATGTTATGATAATACAAATAAATAAGAAAAGCACCACATTTAAGATGGAAGCACTGACGGATTGGTGGGATGGTGGGTTGGGCATTTCTGTCTTGACAGAGCAGTCCCAGGGAACACATAGATTTAATAATGTTGCCATTTTAGCTCTTTCCACTTTCTAAATGAGACAAGTTCATCAACCAAACATAATGAAACAAACACATCAAGGGACCCCCAGACATCCTTCCCAAATCATGACAGCCTAACCAGAGCAGAAAGAGGGGAGTGGCAAAACAGCAGAACAAGGAAGACTGAAATGCAGAAAATTTCCCAAGGGAGACATCAAAGTAAGTTTGTTTCCAGACCTTGCATCAGGCAGAGGAAGTGGTATCTGTTCTGTTCACAGTAAACTCAGTACTCTAGGAAGACTGGATGCCTCAGAAAATTGGCAATAGACAGGGAGCCTTTCACCTTTAGATTTCAGAGTAGCAGCCGTGTTAGTCTGTATTCGCAAAAAGAAAAGGAATACTTGTGGCACCTTAGAGACTAACCAATTTATTTGAGCATAAGTTTTCATGAGCTACAGGTCACTTCATCGGATGCATAAAGCGGAAAGTACAGTGAGCAGATTTTATATATACACAAAGACCATGAAAAAATATACATTGTAAGGAGAGTGATCACTTAAGATGAGCTATTACCAGCAGGAGAGTGGGGTGGGGGGGGAGAGAAAACCTTTTGAAGTGATAATCAAGGTGGGCCATTTCCAGCACATTTCCAGGAGTTACCAAGAACGTGGGGGGGCGGGGAGGGGAGGAATAAACAAGGGGAAATAGTTTCATTTAGTATAATGACTTAACCACTCCCAGTCTCTATTCAAGCCTAAATTAATTGTATCCAATTTGCAAATTAATTCCAATTCAGCAGTCTCTCATTGGAGTCTGTTTTCGAAGTTTTTTTATTGAAGGATACTCACTTTGAGATCAGAAATCGAGTGACCAGAGAGATTGAAGTGTTCTCCGACTGGTTTATGAATGTTATAATTCTTGACATCTGATTTGTGTCCATTTATTTGTCAAGACCTGGAAAAAACGTACTTTTCCATAGGGTGAGGCCCCCGCTTCTAGTGGTGGAAGCATATCTGCAATGCTTTTCGAGAGATGACAGTCACCTCTTTTTGGCAGGAAAGACCATGGCTCAATCACTGATCAGTTCAACATTTCATGATGTGATTTTACAATGGGGCTAAGTTTTTCACTCAGTATTAAAGTAAATGTATGTGCCCACCATTGCTGATGTGGCCTCAATAACAACCTTTTACACAGCAGTTATTATGCCTGTCAGCAGCCTCTCTCAGTATACACAGGTAAATGTAATACCACTGCAACGGTATTACTGTTGGCTGACTCATTCTTTATTTTCAACACAGAAGAATTTTATTAGAAT
The DNA here is from genome assembly GCF_965152235.1 of Eretmochelys imbricata. Lineage (NCBI taxonomy): Eukaryota > Metazoa > Chordata > Testudines > Cheloniidae > Eretmochelys > Eretmochelys imbricata. Next base: position 251,156,386 of record NC_135572.1, on the reverse strand, counting down.
GAATGCATTTATCACAATAGCATGTGTTTATTTTGAAAACATTACCCATGAATTTATTTGACAAATAATTGCATCTCCACAGTGCAAGAGAAGCATCTATTTTAGTCAACGGTTAGTAATATTACTTTAAGCATACCAATGTATAATTTAAATCCAAAATTTGTACTTTTAAAAAACAGAGCTCTCTCTGGAACATTAACAAATGGATTCTAATGCACGGCTGAAATATGAGTCTTCCACAAGCATGTGGCTTTCTTTGCATTAGTTGCTGGTTCAACAGCAACTACTTGATATTCAGATGAATAATTTTTTGAGAAGATTATTCATCACAACTTTACTGCAAACAATCAGCTGATGTCCTGGGTAATGATGACTGAACCAGTTTCACAAGCTATCTCCCTCCCCCCGACACACACACTGCAGCCTTTGCTTGTAGAGTAATCCTCACTACGTATTTCAAATGGCAGCAATTCTTTCTCCATCAGTACGGAGTAACTAAAGCAGGGGCTTTCCTATGTGTACACAAACTACATCATCATGATTACACAGCAGCTTTCCTCATTCAGGGATTCTTTAGACATTCTCCATGTCCCATATACAAACTGCAGTTCAAAGCCTTATAGAACTGCACTGCTTCCACTGCAGGGTTTGAACAATACAGTCCACAGCTGTGGAGATCAGAATAAGGGCCGGAACAAAGCCTGTTCCAAACCTGTCATCCCATCAAAACAGATACTATTATACATCAGTATGAAACTCATATGTTATCAAGCCCCTCTTTCTAAGGCTTAAATTGGTCACAGATCTGTCATTACTAGGAACAATTGCATTTGTTTGCAACATATTTTTAAATCTCAGAGTGATTCTTTAATACACTTACAATGTCCTGTCAGCAGCTATTTACTTGCCTCAGACCTGACTCATACTTTTTTTTAATAGTTCTGTGACTCCAAAGTGATTCAGTCTACTTTAAGCCTTGCCTCTTTCTACAAGTAAGCTTTATTTCTGTGAATGGGATGGTGGTGCCTATGATTCTGGGGAGAGGCCAAAAATCTTCTAATGCAGTGGTATCTAATATCAGGTCCATTTGAGGTAGTGATTCAGATTCTGCAGAATGCAAACTCTTTTAAAGTAAATTTCTAGGGTTGTGAAGAGAGTCTTTAAAATGCAAACCAAGCATTAACTGATACAAAACTGAAGTACAGTTGCCTTCCTGTATCTGCAACAGCCTGAAGCAACTCAGAGATGTAAGCATTCATAGCAATGTGATGCTAACTCTCAGAAGTCATTAATCATATTTCCAAAAATTACCAAAAATGTGTGCACAAGTCTGATAACTGCCAAATTACCAAATAATCAATAAACAAAAAAATAATAGCGGCCCCATGAGTGCCTGGCATACATGGAATCATAGGACTGGAAGAGACCTCAAAGGTCATCTAGTCCAGTCCCCTGCACTCATGGTAGGACTAAGTATTATCTAGACCATTGCTGACAGGTATTTGTCTAACCTGCTCTTAAAAATCCCCAATGATGGAGATTCCATAACCTCCTAGCCAATTGACTCCAGTGCTTAACCACCCTGACAGTTAGGAAGTTTTTCCTATTGTCCAACCTAAACCTCACTTGCTGCAATTTAAGCCTGTTGCTTCTTGTTCTATCCTTGGAGGTTAAGAAGAACAATTTTTCTCCCTCCTCCTTGTAACAACCTTTTATGTACTTGAAAACTGTTATGTCCCCTCTCAGTCTTCTCTTTTCCAGAAGAAACAAAACCAATTTTTTCAATCTTCCCTTATAGGTCATTTTTTTCTAGACCTTTAATCATTTTTGTTGCTCTTATTTAGACTTTCTCTAATTTGTCCACATCTTTCCTGAAATGTGGCACCCAGAACTGGACACAATACTCCAGCTGAATCAGCGCAGAGTAGAGTGGAAGAATTACTTCTCATGTCTTGCTTACAACACTCCTGCTAATACATCCCAGAATGAGGTTTGCTTTTTTTACAACAGTGTGGTACACTGTTGACTCATATTTAGCTTATGGTCCACTATGACTCCCAGATCCCTTTCTGCCGTACTCCCTCCTAGGCAGTCATTTCCCATTATGTATGTGTGCAACTGACTGTTCCTTCCTAAGTGGAGTACTTTGCATTTGTCCTTATTGAATTTCATCCTATTTACTTCAGACGATTTCTCCAGTTTGTCCAGATCATTTTGAATTTTAATCCTAACCTCCAAAGCACTTGCAACCCCTCCCACCTTGGTATCGTCCGCAAACTTTGTAAGTGTACTCTCTGTGCTGTTATCTAAATCATTGATGAAGATATTGAATAGAACCAGACCCAAAATTATAAATGTAAACATATATGTACACATGCATATATACAATCATCCAAGCTTTGCCACTGAGCAATGATGAATATACTAGTAATGTCCATAACTAGCAGTTTTGTTTTTACAAAATTGTCATTCTACCTTTGATCGCTGTATAAACCCCAGAATCTGCAGATCTACTATGCACCAAAGGTAAGATATGCACCTATTTTTTGTTGCTCCAACTCGTGACTCATAGTAACTATATAATTAAGCCATTTCCCCAGAATGCTGCTACAACCCCTTACTTTACTATTACGTGCCCAGTGCCCGCCAGCAACACCTGCACCACCTCAGCAAGGCACATACAGAGCACACACAGAGAGAGAGCGCGCGGTGTGGGACTGCAGGTAACACTCAAAGGTCCGACCAATATGTCCCAGTGAGAGGTCATCCCGGACCCCATTCCCTTCCCTCCCAGCCCAGGCTCCCCCTACAAGCTTCAGGTACATCAGGTGAACACAGGTGCAGTTGCTGAGACCCCCCCGCCCCGCTCCCGCCAGTCCCGCCCGGCCCCAGAGACCCGCCCCCCCGGCCACGGCCGCCCCACAGAGCCCCCGGCCTCCGGAAACGCCAGTCCCGGGGTGAGCTGGACACTGAGGTCCCCACAAGCCCCCCAGGGACCCATCTAGCGGCAGCCCCCGTGGCTCTGGCCCCTCACCTGCCGCGAGCGGGACACGCCCCCTAAACACCTCGGCCGCAACGGCAACAATGGCGCCCCTCCGACCCTCACCCACTTCCGCCCCTACAACGGGTCACTTCCGCTCCCGCTGAACACCACTTCCGCCCCTACTCTGTCCCACTCCCGTTAGGTCCTAGTGCCCGGCCGGGCTGGGACCAGCAGCCAGGGGGCTGACGGGGGGAAGGGGGCAAAGGGGGGCGATTGTCCTGGGGCCCGGCTTAGGGGTCCCCAAAACGCCTGTAACCTTCGGTGTCAATAAAGTGACGGGGGCGGCGGGAGGCAAACGACGTTCCCGGGCCCCGAGTGTCTCCACAGAGGCCTGGCAGCGCTGGGGCGGAGGGGTCCCAGGGCTCACGCACCCCCCTTTCCCCCAGGCCTGGCCTGAAGCCCCAGCCGGCCGGGAGCAAGTGCAGAACGGGCACCATGCACGGGCCTCGACCAGCCCTGGGAGCCCCCCGCGCCCCCACGCAGCCAGACCCCCAGCTGGGGAAGGGGCCTGTCACTTGGACACGAATTGGTGGCTCGGTGTCACGCAACCCGACCCCGTGGCCCTGGATCCACACAATCAATAGTGCCAGTGGTTGGAGGGGAAGCGGAGACTTCGCCATGCAGTGCTTGAAGTCCCCAGGGTTGCTGCTCCCAGCGTATGGGAACCCCCTCAGACATACTTTTTTCAGACCACCTTAAGCCCTGGCTCCATGCTCCCCAGCCCCAACGTGCCCCAGCGCAGCTATCACACTGGCTTTGGGGATACTGCTGCCGCATGTCGCATGACAGAGGTTCTCAACCACCGCCATAGCCTGACCCCATCTTACAACAGAACATAGTTCAGGGCCTCCCCTCTCTGATCTAATCACAAAGAAAGGGAAGCTGATCACATTCCCCCTGGACCTGATCCTGGCCCACAAAAAGAGAAGTGAACATATGACTTAAAAGAAGGTCACAAAACAAACGTTCCACTGTCTCCTCTGCCTCTGTTTCCAGCTGCCTTTCTGCTTCTGCGTTTCTCAGATTTGGGGAACAGTGAACATCTGACTCACATGTACTTGTTCTCCCTCCATTGCTTAGTTGAAGAACTGGGCAATGAAATACTGTTGTTGTTGTTTTAAATGGTGACTATTTGCTGGAACTTTTTGAATCAGTTCTTGGTTCTGCTTATGCCTCTTTTGCGTTCTCTTTCTGCAAACACCCAAGCAAACAACTTTACTAACACAAATATTCATGGAAAGTGAACTTCAAAGAGGTATGCAAAAATATTAATCAAACCCAAAATTTAATTGTGCGTGTACAAGTCATCAGGCCAAAAGTATATGCATGCCCATCCACTCAAGTGTCAGAAACAATGCCAGGGGACTTATTTGATCAGTTACAACTTAACACAATGTGAATAGCAAATATCAAGTATTGAATGCTCACACAGAACTATTTGTGATTGATACATAGAGTTAAAAACAGCACAAAAATGTAGGCACATAATTCAAACTAAATACATACAAATACAAATACACATACAAATACATACAAGATCTGCTCATGCATATTCAACTGGGGGGGATGCTAAAGTCATTAGATAAAATACCAATTGCAAATTATTCACTTGGCTATGCTCATTTGCTGTGGGATCCAAAATTATGAACACTTGTTGCAGGTTAAGGTAGAGAGTGATATCAAACTGGTTGGAATTCTAAAGCAAATTAGCAGCAACATAACGTTTTGGGAGCTCACAAGAAGAGTGAGCACAGTGCTCGCCCATATGAAGTCTTAATGAAGGGACCAGATCATCAAGTTGTTTAGCATTTAAAGTGTACCATTAAATCAAGGAGGTAGAAAACAAGGTGAAAATTTCTGTCAGAAGAGGAAGTTGTGAGGAATATAAAGCCTGCCGCCAATACAACACTGAGAATGAAAGCAATAAGACCTAGCTGAGTCTGAGCAAGGAGCGTGTGTGGGTGTCAGGACCTGTCAGAAACAGAATATGGGAACAGATGTAGAAGCAGCAATCCAATCTATTCTGATCCATTTTTATTTATATACTGCTGATGGAAAGCCCTTCAAGTGCTTTGCAATTACTCAGATAAAAATCCAATTCAATACACTCAGAAAATTCAAATTAAAGAAAGAGGAGGTGGGTGCAAGGCTGGGCCAGCCCCACTGAGAATGAAAGAAGGTAGAGAGAGATTTCAGAGTAGCAGCCATGTTAGTCTGTATTCGCAAAAAGAAAAGGCATCCGATGAAGTGAGCTGTAGCTCACGAAAGCTTATGCTCAAATAAATTGTGTAGTCTCTAAGGTGCCACAAGTCCTCCTTTTCTTTTTGGTAGAGAGAGAGCTACTGCAGGCAGATGGCAGACAGAAATAACAGAACTAGGTAGATAAGAAGAAGACCATGAGAACCCCAGTAAGACACTGGGAGGAAAGAGAGAAAGCAGGAGGAGAGCAACAAGAATAGACTGGGGCCCAGCTAAGAATTGGTATCAGGATGGCAATGGGACTGGCCAGAATCTCAATAAGAAAATGGTTGCAAGTGGGAGGGAAGTAATAATATTCTGAGCTCCAGTAAGGCCTTGTCATATACCAAAAACACAGACCAAAAAACACCTTTCCCCTGTAGTCTAGATAAGGCCTAAGGAAATGGGAGATGTGATTGTACTAAAGAATTTATAAAAATAATCTTGAGGCAAATTAGAAAAAGCAACTGTTTTACTATGTGTTTAATTAAACTACGCAAGCAAGCTGACAGGGCTAGCCTCTGGCTTACTTCTCATCTCCACCCACACAATTATTCTGCAGATACTGAGTGACACCACTCTCAGCCAGTGAAACAGTGGATAAAAACCTATCCAGAACAATTTTCATTGGCTGATTAGTGCTTTTGATGACAGGACCCTCTTACATAGCGAGTACTGAAAGCTGATTAACCCAGGCATGGGCATCATTCTCCTTCCCAGTTCTCTGCATTGGCAAGTTTCAGCAAACAAATTCAAATCAGACAGTATAGATTTTCTTCCCCTGCTTAAGAGAATACTGTCCACTTTTCTATAGGTGAGGGAAGAAAATGTAGGGAGCCCCATCTCCCTATGCAACCAACGGAACATGATCTCTAGGGTACAAAGAGATGGCCTCAGCTAATATGCCAAATCATTCATCCCTAAAGGGTCACTGTCTGCAGGGTAGGGAGGTTGTCTAGGCTGTTTGTCAGTCAGCTACTGAATACGTTGACAGGATCTGCATATGCTAGCAGGCAACAGCAGGAAAAGGCATACTCCTCCTGATCTGGGGAACTTAAATAGCACATAAGAGTGCATTGCAACCTTTCACTTTCAGCCATCATGCCCTGTAGGGACAGGGGGTTATAGGCCCTCTTCCCCTGTCCTCACACCATGTGAGGTTACTTGAAGTAAGGGCAGGGTTTTGGCCTTAGTCTATTTAACAAACAAAACTAGATGATTCTACTGTTTCTTCCTGTTGTCCTGATGCTTCGCATGGTATGGCCACAAACCAACTTCATTGTGCCCAAGTGTCTGATCTGTGCCAGTTCAGGGCATTTTAAATCTTTTCATGATCCAAGCAGTATTTTCAAAGCCATTCTTCCTCTTATCTATCTATATCTAGCTATCTATGTGCTTGTCTGTCTTGCTGGTATTCCATCACAGTAATATCTAAACTCTTCTACAATGTCCACAGTTCCTGCATAAAGACAAATTTTCCCCATAGGCTGGATTTATTGCTGTTATCAACTCATCCTGATAACTCTCCTGTCATAACCTCAAACTCACATGCAAAAGGCAAGTCTTTTAGATTTGCAATAGATTTGACAGCTTTTCACGCAGGTTCAAGGCACTGTACCTTTCATCTAGGAGTTTTTACTTAGGTGGAAAAAAAATGGAGATTGAGAACATAACGTTATTTTGTTCTTTCTGTTGCTGCAGCATCCTTTAGCAAGCAAAGACATTTTGTGTAAGTAATTCATGCCTCAGCTTCCTCACTTGAAAAGTGGAAATAATAATGGCTTTCCACCTTTATGATCTTCAGATGAAAAGCGTCATGTGCTATTATTCTACTTTACACTAGGATTTAATAACAGAAACCCCAGAATCTGAGAGAACATGTGCAAAGGGAAGGTGAGCAGAACTAGGGTGCTACCATGCATGTGTGTTTTGGAGTTCTCTCAAGTTTCTTTTAGTTAGCTGAATAGCTCTTGCCAAACATTCAAAAGGAGCAGGCTGAGTCAATTTTGCACAGCATCAGGCCATAACCAGAAAACATACCAGATCTGATTCCAAACTTCCCTGTAGTTGAGGTTTTTCAGATCTGAGGTTTGGTTTGACCCATGATAAAGACCAGGCCTGGACACTGCAATTGAATCTGGAACTGAACTATCCTAACCTTCAGGGATGTTCAGACCCTAGGTTTTGGTTCAGGCTCAACTCTAGTTTTCCACTTGTGGTACAGAAGTAAAGACAGCTTGGAACAGATTGAGTTGCTGTTCCTATATCTGTACCCTGTTCTGTTCCTGATGGCAGAAGCACTCTCTTTTAGTGCAAAATATTTCTCAGTATAGGCTCACACAACACTGGGATCACACAACACTAAGCAATATGCATATTAGTCAGGAAACCAAGCAATATAATAGAAGGTGCTACCATTGTTTCCTATAACTCTAGTTGCTCATACATACCCTTCTGTATTGGTGCATACACTCTGAAGCAGAATTGTAACACGGGGCACAACTGAGGCTACTGCTCCCCCTCTCATCCCTCACCCTTCCCAACCCAGAACTGTGATGCATCCTCCCTTCCCCCAGCCACGTGTCCTTGGGGAAAGATTCTGCAAGGGGAACCGGCTGGAGACTGAAGCTGGCATGGCAGAGCAGTTGCAGGAGCTTCTTAGGGCACAGCCCACATGGGGAAACTGACCAGCAGGCACAGAGCCTCTGGCATTGCTGCTTTCCCCCGACCCCTCAGCCCCCTCGGAGGGCATGGATGAATGTTGGAGGGGACGGGGACAGCCAGGTGTTCTCTGCTAGCAAGTCAGTTTCCCCCTCATGGTCTGTGTAAGGGGAAGGCAGGAAAGCAGTGAACCAGGAGAGCCAGGCAGCTGAGCTGCTTCCCAAGCATCTGTGCAGTGTACAGCCCAGGTGAGTGACATAGTGAATTACTCCTGGAGGAACTGGAATTCTGCACCTGGCTCAGCTGCTGGGGGTGGAGGGAATGGGATTTCCTCTTCCCCTGGAGCAGCTGGAGCCCCGTCAGACCCACCCGCAGGAACCTCTCTGGCTGCAGGAAGCTCCTCACCCACATAGGCGCCTACTCGGTGGGTGTTCCAAGGCTGAAGCACCCATGGAAAAAAAACCAGTGGATGCTCAGCACCCACTGGCAGCCCTGCCATTCAGCTCCTCCCCCTCCCTCTCAGTGCCTCCCGCTCGCCACGATCAGCTGTTCAATGATGGCGCTGGGAGGAGGGGCCAGAGCAAGGGCAGGGCCCGCTTAGGGGAGGGGGCGGGAAGAGGCGGGACGGGGGCAGAGTGGGGACGGGAAGGGGTGGGAAGAGAGGGGGTGGGAGTGGGGCCTTGGGGAAAGGGGTGGATGGGGGGCAGGGCCTAGGGTGGAGCCAGGGTTGAGAACCCCCTGGGAAATGAGGAAGCCAGCTCCTCTGTCAGCTCCTTTCCCCTGCTCCCTGCCGTCATCACTGCTCAGCTGCAGGGAGGAGGGGTCACTGTATGGGGAGCTTCCCCTCCCCCCCGTCCATCCAACCCCCTTGCATTCAGACCCCTCTACACAAACCCAGAACCTCCCCCACTTGAATCATCATCCTGCAGAGTCTCACACCCTGCATCCAGAGCCCCCACACTGAGCCCATACCGAGCCCCACCCCTCCCACACCTGCATCCCCTGCTGAGCTTTACCTCCCCACCCTTTATACCCCCACCCCACCCCCAAATATAGAAGTCAAACTATACCTATGAGTGTCAGGAAATTGAACCATAGCTGGACAGGATAAAGGCCCCTAATATTACAGGGCAGGTGGTGACAATACCTCTTACTGGTCTGGGTGAGCCCCAAAACATCACAAACATCCCTGCCCATAGCAGTTTGGCTGTAGGCTAATGCTTTTATTTTTGTAACAATGAATTCCTGGGCAATACGATAACAGAAGGAGGGATCAAACCCAAACTTCCTGCATAACAATGCAGAGTATTCCCACAGGGCTACCAGGCAAGACATCAAACATGACATGTAAGGCCTTTCAAAATAAAATCTTATTAAAAGTATATTGAAACATTAACATTAGCCATTGCTCTAAGACAAAAGAAACAAGCTCAGAACAAGAAGTGTTCTAAGGTGGCCACCCAGCCAAGTTCTGACCAGACAAACTGCTGAGTTTTTAAAGTCAATACAGAATAAGGCATGCTCATATCAATAAGCCTCCTGCCTCCAAACGTTCAGCCACTGCCCTTTCAGTTGCAACAGCCATTATTTATCCATTTCAGAGTGCACTTATAAATCTTGGCTTGGTTTGTTTTCTTTCCAACATTTTGTCAAAAACTGATTGTAGCCATAAAACACATAAGTGCAATGGTGAAAGAAGGGAGCAATGAAGTTTGCGGTCATTGAAAACTTTAACCCACTAAGAATACTCTTGCTGACACTTTTAATAGGTGGAAAACATGGAAGTTAAGAGACCTAACTTCTAGTCTTGACTCTGCCACTGATTCACTGTAACTTGGGCCTGGTTTGCACTATGGGGTTAGGTCGAATTTAGCCGCGTTAGGTTGATTTAAAAATGACTGCATCCACACAACCAACCCAGTTCCATCGACCTAAAGGGCTCTTAAAATCAACTTCTGTACTCCTCCCTGACGAGGGGAGCGGTGCTAAAATCAACCTTGCTGGGTCGAATTTGGGGTAATGCCAATGCAAATCGACAGTATTGGCCTCTGGGAGCTATCCCAGAGTGCTCCACTGTGACCGCTCTGGACAGCACTTTCAACTCCAATGCACTAGCCAGATACACAGGAAAAGCCCGGGAACTTTTAAATTTCATTTCCTGTTTGGTCAGCGTGGCGAGTTCAGCAGCACTCAGCAGCACAGGTGACCATGCAGTCCCAGAATCACAAACGAGCTCCAGCATGGACTGAATGGGAGACACTGGATCTGATCGCTGTATGGGGAGAAGAATATGTGCAGGCAGAACTCCGATCCAAAAGAAGAAATGCAAATATATTTGCCAAAATCACACAGGGCATGTTGGACAGAGGCTACACCAGGGACACACAGCAGTGCCACGTGAAAGTTAAGGAGCTCAGGCGAGCCTACCAAAAGACAAAGGAGGCAAACGGTTGCTCCAGGTCAGAGCCCCAGACATGCCGTTTCTATGAATAGCTGCATGGAATCCTAGGGTGGGGACCCTACCACTATCCCACCACTGTCCGCGGACACCTGCAAGGGGGGAGTCTCACGTCGCATGGAGGAGGATTTTGTGGAGGATGAAGAGGAGGAGAATGAGCAGCAGGCAAGCGGTGAATCCCCAGCAGCCAGGACCTTTTCATCACCCTGGAGCCAATACCCTCCCAAGGCTAGATCCCTGTCCCTGAAGCCGGAGAAGGTACCTCTGGTGAGTGCACATTTGTGACTACAGTACAGGATTTAAAAGCAATAGTGTTCATGGTCACCTGGTTGAAATAGGGGAATTTTTGTAAGGGAACAGTAAAAGGACCCTGTTCATGCTGGGCTGTTTGTGCTTGGTTAAAAGGGATCATCCCAGAGAATAGCCACGTGTTGCGGGGGAGGGCTGAAGGGATCATCCCGGAGAATAGCCACGCGGTGGGGTGGTGGTATGTGTGTGCTGCACATCTACCCAAATACTGCAGCCCCTCCTTTTAAATGTGAAACCCAACCCATTGCTTGCTCTGGGAAAGGGGGGGTGCTGCAGTTTGAAAACATTCCCACATGTTATGAAGGTGTAAGAAGCCAACCCAGTTTTACTTTCCCTTTTTATCTCTCCCCAGGTGCAAATGTTTCTACGCTCCCCCTATCATCTCCGTCCCTGAGGTTATCGCAGATTAGAAGGCAAAAAAAACACACTCGCGATGACATGTTTTCTGAGCTCATGCAGTCCTCCTGCACTGATAGGGCACAGCTTAATGCATGGAGGCATTCAGTGGCAGAGGTCAGGAAAGGATTAAGTGAGCGCGAAGAGCAGAGGCAGGACGCAATGCTGAGGCTAATGGGGGAGCAAACGGACATGATGGAGCTGTTGGAGCTGCAGGAAAGCCAACAAAAGCACAGACCCCTGCTGCATCCACTGTATAACCGCCTACCCTCCTCCCCATGTTCCATAGCCTCCTCACCCAGACGCCCAAGAATGTGTGTGTGGGGGGGTGTGCTCTGGGCACCCAGCCACTCCACTCCAGAGGATGGCCCAAGCCACAGAAGGCTGTCATTCAAACTGTTTGATTTTTAGTGTGGCTACAATAAACAATGTGGCTTTGTCCTTCCCTCCTCCCCCACCCTACCAGGGCTACCTTGTCCACTATCTCATTTTTTTTTAATTAATAAAGAAAGAACGCATGGTTTCAAAACAATAGTTACTTTATTTTGAAGGGGGGAGGGTGGTTGGCTTACAGGGAATTAAAATCGACAAAGGGGGTGGGTTTGCATCAAGGAGAAACACACACAACTATCACACCGAAGCCTGGCCAGTCATGAAACTGGTTTTCAAAGCCTTTCTGATGTGCAGCACACCTTGCTGTGCTCTTCTAATTAGCCTGGTGTCTGGCTGCTCATAATTGGACACCAGGTGATTTGCCTCAACCTCCCACCCCACCATAAACATCCCCCCCTTACTTTCACAGATATTATGGAGCACACAGCAAGCAGAAATAACAATGGGAACGTTGGTTGCGCTGAGGTCTGACCTAGTCAGCAAACAGTGCCAGCGAGCTTTTAAACATCCAAAGGCACATTCTACCACCATTCTGCACTTGCTCAGCCTATAGTTGAACTACTCCTTACTACTGTCCAGGCTACCTGTGTACAGCTTCATGAGCCATAGGAGCAAGGGGTAGGCTGGGTCCCAAAGGATAACTATTTCAACATGTTGACATTTCAACATCCCCAACAGTAATTTTCTGGTCTGGGAAGTAAGTCCCTTCTTGCAGCTGCTCGAACAGCCCAGAGTTCCTAAATTTGCGAGCGTCATGCACCTTTCCCGGCCATCCCACGTTGATGTCGGTGAAACGTCCCTTGTGATCCACCAGTGCTTGCAGCACCATTGAGAAGTACCCCTTGTGGTTTATGTACTGGTTGGCAAGGTGGTCCAGTGCCAAGATGGGGATATGCAGTCCATCTATCGCCCCACCACAGTTGGGGACCCCATTGCAGCAAAGCCATCCAGTATGACCTGCACATTTCCCAGAGTCACTACCCTTGATATCAGAACATCAATGATTGCACTGGCTACTTGGATCACAGTAGCTCCCACAGTAGACTTGCCCACTCCAAATTGATTCCCGACTGACCGGTAGCAGTCAGGCATTACAAGCTTCCCAGGGCTATCGCCACTCGCTTCTCAACTGTCAGGGCAGCTTTCATCTTGGTATTCCTGCGCTTCAGGGTGGGGGAAAGCAAGTCACAGAGTTCCAGGAAAGTGGCCTTATGCATGCAAAAGTTTTGCAGCCACTGGGAATCATCCCATACCTGCAACACTATGCGGTCCCACCAGTCTGTGCTTGTTTGCTGAGCCCAGAATCAGCGTTCCACTGTATCAACCAGCTCCACTGCCGCCTTGATGTCCCAATTGCCACAGCCCGTGCTTTCAGGAACATCTGTGTCCATGTCCTCATCAAAATCCTCCTCGTGCTGGCGTCTCTTAGCCAGTTCTGCATATACTCCAGGATAATGCACGAGGTGTTTACAATGCTCACAACAGCAGCGGTGATGGTGAGCTGAGCGGGCTCCATGCTTGCTGTGGTATGGTATCTGCAGGAGAGCAGAGCTGCAGTAGAATGGATGATGACGGTTAGCAGTCGTACAGCACCCAGGAGGACCAGAACAGCTCCCCCGAGCTTGTCGCTGGGGAGCAGGAGAGCAGAGTTGCAGCAGACGTGGTGTATGACGATGGTTAGCAGTCCTACTGAATCATCTGCTGATAGCAGCACCCAGGACACAACAGCAGCGGTGACGGTGAGCTGAGCTGAGTGGGCTCCATGCTTGCCTTGGTATGGCATCTGCACGGAAAAAAGGCGCAAAACGATTGTCTGATGTTGCTTTCACGGAGGGAGGGGCGACTGAAGACATGTACCCAAAACCACACGCAACAATGTTTTTGCCCTGTCAGGCATTGGAAGCTTAACCCAGAATTCCAATGGGCAGTGGAGACTGCGGGAACTGTGGGATAGCTACCCACAGTGCACCACTCCATAAGTTGATGCTAGCCACAGTAGTGAGGACACACTCCGCCAACTTAATGTGCTTAGTGTGGACTGTATAAAATCGATTTCTAAAAATCGACTTCTATAAGAATGACCTAATTTCATAGTGTAGACATACCCTTGGGCAAGTCATTTAACTTCTCTATTCCTCTGACACTTACTCCTTGGCAAAGTTGCTTGCAATCTAGTGCTAAATGTTGGAGTTGCTTACAGAAATTTGAAGTACTGATGATTTTATGTTGTTGATATTCTGAATTGTGATGAGAAAAAAAGGAGTCAACACTTTCATGAAAATGTCATCCCACTTTTCAACCAGCTTTGGAGCGGTGACATTTTTCTTTTAAGCTTTTAATTCCCAAGGGAAAAAGGGGTGGTGGTGGTGGAATTTTCATGCCCATTGCATCCTCAATTCTCAAACAACTCTTTTAAGTATTCATATATATTCAATATATGAATCATATATCTTTGATTAGAGAGATTTTTCACAGTATTTTCTTAGTTTCTTACATTAGCTTCAATTTTTTAATTTACATTAAATTAATGTAGACCTACTGTCTACCTCCTAGACCAACTGTCTGATTCACATTTAGAGGATCTCTGACTATCTCTAGAAGACTAATAAAAAAGAGAAACAGGAAAAGAGATGCAAGTCTATACATTAAAGATTATAGTTAAAAATAACTGGAGAGTGATAAAAAATTTATAGTAAAATATGAACTAAATATTGTTGCATACTAATAAATTGCATTACTTCCAATTTAAATAGAGACAGCAGAACAATTGGTGCATTTTTAGGACAGCCTATTTCCAGACAGAATAATGAGGAAAAAAGAAAGCAAGCTGTATGTATTAATTGCTATTTTAATTCTGAATATCTTCAACTAGGGCTTGATCCTGAACCATTGAAGTAAATGGAATTTTTGCCAGTGACTTCAATGGGCACATTTTTGAAAACTTAAAAATTAGGGAAAAAAAGTTTGCACCCAAAATCTTGTTCATAAAAATCTTGTTCATGAAGAGATAATTTTAGCATTTAGACAATTTTTCACAGTTTCAGATAAAAACCCAACCAAATCAAACCAAAATACCCTGTTGGGAAAGGTCACCCCTTGCAAAGAACTTGACCCAAAGTTCATTGAAGTCAATGGAAAACTCCCATTGACTTCAATGGGCTCTGAATCAAGTCCTGAAGCTCTATTTTGAGGCTTTAAAATACAGTTCAGTGGTGCATAGGTCTTGGGTTGGCCCTCTTCACAGGGATAAATTTTACCCATTAAAAAGAACCAGAAACACCCCTGAATTTGGGGGAAGGTTGGATCTGAACCAAGATCCAAACTTTCCAGCTTGGGCCTATCTTTTGTAATCATTAAAGATTTGATTCCACATCTGTACAGACATTTCCTTGAATTTCCTTTTAGAGAGAATCTAGGCTTTGCCCAGCAATACTAAGCACTTTTGCTTTTCTTTCCCCTTTTGCCTGACTGTTTTGCTACTGGGAGAATCTGCTGAGCTGCAGTCCTAGAGTCAACCCACATCCTGCTCTTCTCTGCCTAAAAATGCCTGGGGCCATTTGCCTACCTTTATAACAAGCCCTGGTGAGTGTGTTAGTGACCAGAGAGTGGTCTCAAAGACTTGACCTTTCTAGCACTGTGGAGGTGGACTAGGGACTTAGCTGTCTAAGACAGCTGACTAAGACAGCTAAGTCAAACAGATTTAGGACTAAGCAGCTGGAGGGACTGGCTTATGAGGAAAGAGTCAAAGAACTAAATAGCTTAGCCAGAAAACTGCTGATAGTGGAAGAGGAATAAGAGCCATTTAAGAGTATTTGAAGGATATGAACACCAAAGAAGGAGAGGAATTATTTTAGATGGGCCAAGGGCCAAAAACCTTATCTGGCTTCAAGACTGATCCTGAAAAGTTTGTGGAGGGGATGGTATGATGGGACTGTCTACAATGGCATATGGCCCATCCACGACTACCAGTAGCACAAAACCCCAGTTGCTGGAGATGGGGACACTAGATGGAAAGGGTGTGACGTTCCCCTCTGGTGTTGTCTGGACCAGTGATCTCCTAGGTCACTTCAGTCCTTGACTCTGGGAGCCAGCCTTACCCTGCTCTGCTGTGAGAACCCCCACTCCTGGGCTGTTTATGCACAGCCTATGGCATGTAAGCTGCTTCTTGGGTTGTGCAACCGAATGACACTAGCCAATAACTCCAGTCCCAGACACAACCCTAGGAACCTCCATCTTGCAGCGTCCAGTTATGCCCACTGGACGCTGCAGGCTTATATGAGTTCGTCAATGTAACAAAGAAGTTGATATGTACCAAGCTTGTTATCCCAAGGGACATCTCTGACACACTTCCAACCAAATGCACTGCTTCAGGCAGAATAAACAAACAGATTTATTAATTATATAGATTTTAAGTGATTAAAAATCAAAACATAACAAGTCAGATTTGGTCAAATGAAATAAAAGCAAAATGCATTCTAAGCTGATCTTAACACTTTCAATGCCCTTACAAACTTAGATGCTTTTCACCACAGGCTGGCTGGTTGCTCTTCAGCCAGGCACTCCCCTTTGATCAGCGCTTCAGCTGCTTGGTGTGGTGTCTGTAGGTGTAGGTGGAAGAGAGAGAGCAAGCATGGCAAATGTCTCTCCCTTTCATCATATCCTTTCTTCCCTCTTGGCTTCCCCCCACCCCTTCAGAGTCAGGTGAGCATTACCTCATCACAGTTCCAAACTGATCAAAGGAATGGGAGTGACTCCCTGGAGAGTCTAACAGATTCTTTTGTTGCTGCCTAGGCCAGTGTCCTTTGTTCCTGTGAGGCTGGGCTGGGTTTGTCCCATACCTGCCCTGATGAGGTGTGAACTGCCTCTCTGCTCTTGGAGAGTTTTTGCCTGGACTTGCTTTAAGCCATGAGGATACATTTTCAGCCTCATAACTATATACATGAAATTATAACCTATAACATTACAATAACAACCATGCTCAGGTGCATCATGAGCCTTCCGAAGACACCCAACACGACAGACTTTGCATTGGATACCACACAACCATTTTATAAAGATGAACATGGGGGTGTAGGGTGTTCCCCCAAGGTACAGAGTGCTCTGAGTTACTACAAAGAATTCCTTCCCAGGCATTGGCCTGGTGGGTCTTGCCAACATGCTCATGGTCTAACTGATCACCATATTTGGGGTTGGGAAGGAATTTTCTCCTGGGTCAGATTGGCAGAGACCCTGGGGGGTTTTCACCTTCCTCCGCAGCAAGGGTCACTTGCAGATTTAAACTACTATAAATGGTGGATTTTCTGTAACTTGAAGTCTTAAACTATGATTTGAGGACTTCAGTAACTCATCCAGAGATTGGGGTCTATTACAGGAGTGAGTATGTGAGGTTCTGTGGCCTGCAATGTGCAGGAGGTCAGAGTCGATGATCACGATGGTCCCTTCTGACCTTAAAGTCTATGAGTCTATGTGACTAACAAGGAGTTATGGAATGAAAGTAGGCAAAGGAAAATGTAAGGTCTCCATCAAGAATATTTGCTACTACTGAGACTGATTTCCCAACAGACGTGGTGGTAGCCCCATCTCTCATTTCATTGTCTAAGAGTCCTGGGGTTTATTCTTGGTTCTGCCACTGGTTAGCTGTGTAAACTTGGGTAACTCCTCTGTGCCTCCATTACCTCCGTTTGTTAAATGAGGGTGAGAATGCCCCACAGGCTTAACTGATTTATGACTGGTGCTGACTTTTTGTACAACTTCTAACCTTAACACCTTTTGAATGAAGGTAAAAATTTCAAAACTGCATATGTGACTTAGACTCCTAAATCACACTGAAAGTCACTAGAACGTAGGTCCCTAAGTACCTAAGTCATTTTGAAAATGGAACTTAGGACTCAAGCACTTTTGAAAATGTTACCCTAAGCAATAGAGATGGCAGGTCAGTATGTGCTCTGAATATGAAAAACATGGGTTCTTTTAAAAATGACAAAGAAAATGATGTTCTGAACACATGGCCATTTAGGTATGATCTGCAATGGAAAAATAAAAGGAATAGCAATTTAGGTCAAGAAACTGAATTGCGAGATCTGAATCCTGCTGTTGGTGAGATCCCACAATAGGCTTACAACGTTACCCTTCCTTGTGACCACAGATCTTACTAGGTGAAATTCACTCTGTGCAGAGGTCCAGCACAATGCTTATGTATCACTTGTGTCCTCAAACTAGGGCTTAAATGGGTCTGTGCTGACCTGGTGCACAGGAGTGAATTTCACCCTTGGTGAGACAGGCCCTATTGACCCCCTTTTTGAGGTCCAAATTTGAATCTGAAGGGATTTAGTACTAAGCAAGCAATAAGGTGCAATTCAGAGCACAAATAAATATAAATATCTTTGGTATGAGCAATGGAAGCAGTTAGTGAAACTGGAAAGGAGTTGTGCATCTGTAATGAGCATGCCCTTAGGCATCAAATTGTTCACCAGGCTACCATCAGATTTCCAAAACGTTCAAGGAGAAATAACTGTACTTTGACCAAGGCCTCCACTGCTCATTAACATATGGGTACATCTCTTCCCATGTGAGTCATTGCTTGTGCTGTGTAAACAGTTGGTAACAGCTTCTTTCCACTTTCATTCAAACACAGAGTAGCTGCAGTAACCAGATAGAAAATTAGCAGCAGGCAAAAGCTGATTTTTACTGATGTCAAGGGAGAAATGTTAATTACCTTAAAATAGTACAGTGGGCACTTGGTGGTACCAGCTAGTGGTTAAGATTGCAGAACAGTTTCTGCTCATAACTTCCTGAAACTTTCATCTATGGTGCTGAAATCGTTCCTCTCAATCTGCCACACGAGGTGCAGTGTGAGAGACCCAAAATGAGGAACACCAAAAAAGCGATTCATACGGGAAACTTATAATGATGTGGGGATTCCTTCTTTTAGTGTGCATAACTTTTTCTGTGGCTTCATTTCCATGGAACTTTATTCCTGAAGTAAATAACTTTCAACAATAAAAATGATGGGGCACTACATTTGTACGGAACATAGACAATTTTGGAATTAAAATGAGGAATAAGTCATCGGCAGGATTTAAAATCTGGGGTCTCACCTTGCATGGGATTGAGCACCCACACTTCACACTGGGCTCTGGGTCTCTGCCCAAAGTGGAATTATTTTACAAAGTTTGAACAAAATCCCTTGAGCTGCTTTGAATAATGGAAGGGGGAAAAAATCAGAGGAATAAAAATCTAATCATATTCATTTCAATGGAGCTTCAGAAAAAAACCAAGAACGCTGATGCTTGAAAATTAGCATGAACCGAGTCCTCACTGAGGACTAATTTCTTTATTTAGTTTGTGGCAGAGAGGTAATTTTTTAAAAGGGATGAATGATTGAAAAATTCTTTCTGATCATGCTCAGTGGGCGTCCAGATACCAAGCATCAGATATAGCTAGGTCTATAGATGATAGTAGCTAGCTGGCTAGATTGTAAGGGTGAAATCTTGGCCAAACTGAAGTCAACGGGAATTTTGCCACTGATTTCAACAGAGACAGGACTTTACCCCAAGATTTTAGTAGAGTGTAATAAAACCTTGCCATTTTATGACATCACTTCTCACTGTGCACACTCTCTAAGGGGCTCTGGTACAATTGGCCTGTGGAATGCTATATGGCTGCGTTTACATTAATGAAAATTTCCCAGCAGACCTAACTACTAGCTCAGCTGAACCAATAGTGGCACTGTAGGAAGGCCTAGAGTTTTTACCACTATAGTACTTACATCTTTAGAGGAACCGGTTCAGTTAATGTGGTGCTAAAAATGGCAGAAGCTGCTGGAGTCTTGTCTACACTTGCTGGGCCGGATTAACTCTCCTGTGGGCCCAGGGCTATTAGATTTTGTGGGGCCCCCGTTTACAAGTCTTTTTCCTGGGAGGGAGTTTGGTGCAGGAGGGGGCTCCAGGCTGGTGCAGAGTGTTGGGGTGCAGGAGAGGGTGAGGGGTGTGGGCTCTGGGAGAGAGTTTGGTGCAGGAGTGAGTTCTGGGCTGGAGCAGGGGACTGGGGTGCAGGGTCTGGGATAGATTTTGGGTGCAGGAGGGAGCTCCGGGCTGGTGCAGAGTGTTGGGGTGCAGGAGAAGGTGAGAGGTGTGGGCTCTGGGAGGGAGTTTAGTGCAGGAGAGGGCTCCGGGCTGGGGCAGGGGATTGGGGTGCAGGAGGGGGTGTAGGGTCTAGGAGGGAGTTTGAGTGTAGGAGGGGATTCTAACTGGGGGCAGGGGGTTGGGGTGTGGGAGCGGGTGTGGGGTGTAGGCTCCAGCCGGGAGGCGCTTACCACAGGTGGCTCCCAACTGGCAGCGCAGCAGGGCTCAGGTAGGCTGCCTGCCTGCCATAGCCCCATGCTGCTCCTGGAAGCGGCTGGCTGCTGGCATGTCTCTGTGCGCTGCTGGGGGAAGGGGGACAGCGTGCAGAGCTGCCTCCCCCCGCCAGGGGCAGCAGAGATATGCCAGCAACCAGCTGCTTCTGGGAGTGGCATAGGGGCGAGGGCAGGCAGCCTGAGCACCCTGGAGATTGGTGCCTGTGATTTATTTTTGTGGGGCCCCCTGGAGCATGGGCTCTGGGCTGCAGCTCCTAAAGCCCCTTTCTTAATCTGGCCCTGTACACTTGGGCTCCCGCCAGTGCTGTTCCTGGCATGGCTTAACCAGTAGTAGCATCAGTGAGGTTTTTTACTAAATTCCCCTGTGAAGACCCAACCAAGGACTGTAGCCTGCAGCATTATGGCTATATCCTGTGCAGGTACACAAGGTGACGGAAAAGCAGCTCCCTGTGTCCTCTCTCTCAGCTCTAGCACATCTGCACTGGGGCAGACAGAATTTGGACCTGAGTTTGAACTGTTAAATTCACAGGTCAGGAAATGCAAAATTAGTGCCAAAAGCTACATCAGTTCAGCCATATGTGGTATTTTCTAGCCTTGTTTTGTTAATTAAATATGCAGCCTGGTATATTATTGTTTATATCCTAAAAATCCATATGACGAAAGATAAAAGATGAGCATTTTGGCAGAGTTCCCAATGCTGTTACAATCTTAACTGCTCCATTTTTACACAATGTTGGATTTTAACTGCAACCTGCATGTTGCATTAATGCCATTTTTGCATTCATTAATAACTGGTTTATCCATTTCCTTTCCTAACTGCTGCTGGAGATTAATTTTAATTTGTTTCTTAAATCTAAAGGAGTGGGCGTGCTCCTACTAAAGTCAATGGAGATTTTGTTACTTGCTTCATTGATAGCAGGATCCATCCCATAATAATGAAATACTTCTTCGTCCACTGAAAGAATTACAAACATAAACCCTAGTTCAGCAAGCTGCTCCACTCAGGCAGATTACTGCACTTGGGCAGAGCCCCATTTACTCCTATGAGGTTCCATGCATCCGCCTGCATGGAGCAATTTATAGGATTGAACCATAGCTGCAACCACTGAAGGAAAAAGGGAACACATTCCCCCAATTTATTATCCTGTTCACATCACTTTCAATGTGGCTGTAACACTGACGTGATCTGGTCTCTCTAACCGTTTTTCTATACGTCCTATTAGTAGGACAAAAACAGTCTCCCTCCTCCTCTCTCTCTCATTTAATTTATTAAGTATGATGATCCCTATGACATTGGTAGGATTTATATTGGCAGATTTGGCAGACACTTCATATTTACTTAGACTGGACAATAGAGAGAAATCCCAAATTCAGATTCTGTCAATAAGCCATTTGTTACCTAAATAAATATTTATGACTGGTGGATCTGACATAGATAAGGCATGTTTATTATTATAGTTATGCTTATTGGGCATGATTTACTTTGGTCTATATTGTTTTAGACTGCTTTCATTTTTCTATAGTTAATTTGTGCTGTTTTATTGTTTGTATATATTTTGTCACGGTTCGTTGTGTTTTGCCTCTTTTTTGGTGTGTGCTGATCTCTGTAAAAATGCAGCACACAGAAAATTTACAAAAATAAACAAAGAGAATGTTTCCAGAGTCATTTCAAAATCCAAGCCATCCCCCAGTCATTTGTGTATGAAATGGAGTACAAAGAAGTGCAGAAAGGGAGTTTTTAAATAAATCATAACTACTGACACATACAAATGGCAGGGCACCAATAAATGCCTGATCCAAAGCCTACTGGATGGGCTTTGGGATCAGGCCCCACTTCAAAGTGACAGGTTTGGACAATGACTAACTTTGAGAGCTTGAGCCTAGAAGATGCTGAAGTACCTCCTACAATGTGCCTAGTCCTCTCAGTTGCTTGGAATCATTCACCTCTCTGCAAGATTGGGACCTTCACATTCCATTTTTAGAAGGTTAATTTAGAAGAACTTTTTGTTGTATTATTTGTAATTTATTACCACTGCAATAATCCTCCAGAGTCGCTGTTTGGCTCAAATACCCTCTTGCACCTTGCCATGAAAACCATATTGTGTTTTTCTTTTCTTGCCTTCCTGCTTCCTTTTTGATTTCGTGGTGTGCATGTCCCTTTTCAAATACTCAGGAAGCATCGAGATGAGGAGGAGCACTGGAGGAGTCTCAGAAGATGTGGACACTCAGTTTGGGCTCAGGTTGGAGCCTGGGCTCTGAAATCACAGGAGGAGGGAGGGTCTCAGAGCCCAGGCTCCAGCCTGAGCCCAAAAATGTCTACACTGCTATTTTTAGCCCTGCAGCCCAAGCTCTGAGACTCGGTGCCTGTTGTGGGGCACCAGGCTGAAAGGGGAGAGAAGGGACAACTTGCCCTGTTCACAGGGTCATGAGGCCTCGTGGCCAGAATCAGTAAAGCTGGGCCATGCACCAGTGTCTACTGTCTCAGGTAGTAGTACTCAATATTAGGCCATGGCACCTAGGCCCCTGGGCAGTCACTGGTCCCTGTAGTGGGTGCGAGAAGGGATAGGGGAACCCAGGCCCACCCTATACCACCAGGTCCCAACCCACGGCCCTGTAGAACAAGTGGTCCCAATGTCAGGTTCCGTTTCCTATTTCATTAAATGTGTTCCCTACACTGCTTCCTACCCAGGATACCAGCTTTGGTGGTTACTCTCAGGGCAGCAGCCACTTGCCTCCCTCTGTCTCTGTGATTGGCTGGGGTCCCACAGTAGATTTGATGGGTTCGGCTTCCTCTGTTTGGAGCACTGGCAGCTTCCTAGCAGGAGCTTGTAGCCTACAACCACTCTCCTCCTCAGTCAACCCAGTCTGAGCTGAGCTTCTTCCTTTTATACCCTGTCTCCAGCTGGAGCATGCCCAGCAGGAGAAAGGGGCAAGGCCTCTTGGGCTCACAGGGAGTGGCTAACGCTTACTGGGTTGATACACCCTGTCACAGTGCTGTAGGTTTTTTATTGCAGTGTGGACATACCATATGTGATTTGTCCAAGGTCACACAGCAAATCATTGTGGGTCTAGATCCAAAACCTACTGAAGTCAGTGGAAAGACTCTCATTGACTCCAGTGGGTTTTGAACCAGATGCGAATAGGGCCAGGAACCATCCCCATGTGTCCTGGTTCCCATTTCCCAACTTTAACGATTGAGAAGCATACTCAGGAATCTTACCTACAGTCTTCGAAAGGAAATCTGCAGTAAGGTGAACTCATGCATGACAGGACTGTTTAATTGTTAATTCATACTGATATCCCAAAATCAAAAGCAAGGGGAAATGATTTTGTTTTATAAATCAAACATAAGGATCTGAGATGTGTTAAGTATACATATTTTAGTTTTTTATAATACATTTTTTTTGTTCAGTCAGCCAAGCTGATATATAAATATTTTAAAACATCTACTCATCAGGAAAGGTACAAATTCCGTATTGTATAATTAGATGAGATGTGTACTTTTCACTTTTTAAAAAATTCTTGACTGTATTTGATCTCTGCTATTGAAACCTTGCAATATTTACAGCAAATTAAAAGGTAGCAAGGTCCCTCTTTAGAATGTACTTTTCCTTTTAATGTCACAAAATGTTACCTTGTCTCCTGCCTCTTTCTCTGGAATAAAGCTGTGCTCACTTAATCAATTAATACTTCATAGCAAAAGCCACTCAGAGACATTTTCTTCAGAGGAGCTAGTCAGCCTCTTTGTTTGGAGATGACAGTTGTGCAGATTTTTGTGACAACAGTGGTAAAAATAAAAAAGCAGACCATGGGTCTAATCCTTCAAATCTTATTCAGCCAAGTAGCCCCAATGAATTCAATGATGACATTCAGATGAGTAAGGGTTGTGGGATCCCACTCTATATGAACATGATGCATGAAAATAAAAATATATGAGGAACTAATGGGGTTTGTATCAGGCCCTAAGTGAACAATTCTGAGTGAAAGAATCCTTCATTAGATGTATACCCTATGAATAATGCATGAGGACATTGTAATTTTCTGGAATATCTATTTGATATTTGAATAGCTATTTGAAATTATTCATCTAATTCCTGCAAATAATTTTTGGTCTATAAGCTGTTTGCAAGCAATTTATTGTAAGTAGCTGTTAAAGCAGCTGCTAACTTGCAATGGGTGATGACTCAGCCCCTGGCTGCCCCCCAAGAGTATGGATGGGAGATGGAAATGTTGCATAATGCCCCCTGCCAAACAGCATTCTGGTGCACCTGAGGAGCCAGTCACTTGTGTCTATTTACATAATTAGTGCTATCGTCCTTCATACATCCATCCTGCGCACTGAATGAAGTAGGGTCCTGCGGGTGAAAAATAGTATGGATCATGTAGTTAAAGACCCCTCCACAGGCACAAGGAGGAGGCTGAATTAAGGTTGCACAGACAACTGCAAAGCTAGCATTTCCTAACTTTCACGTTATGGACTTTGGAATCAAAATAACGTTCTTTTAATGTAGAGCTTTTGTATGTTATTTCCTAAGATGTATGTTGTGTGGTTTGGTTTGGTTTGGTTTCGTTTAGGAAAAAGGTAAAAACAAATCCCATTTTGTCCAACTGTAACAACTTCCCCATTATGCATCATCAGGCATGTTTGAACTGCAGCACAGACTGCTACCACCTGAGCTACCATAACCAGCAGCAGGAAAAAAGCTGTTATCCTGGGGGGAGGAGGAAAAGCACGGGGGGCAGGGGGGAAATGGGCCACTTGACCAGAGGTGGTTGAGGAGATCCTAGCCTGGCTTTCTCTCACCCTTCTCCTCAGGAGTTGGGGAGCTCCTGTCCTATGTGGCACTCCCAGAAGGGAAGATGGGTTGCTAGGATCATATGCTGGGCCTGGGGAGTGACCAGGGGTAACATCACCCTGGTTCTCTCTCTCTATATATGTATACACACATACCCGCTATAGCTGCAAGGACACCTTGGAGGTGCTGGAGCAGCTGTGGTGATTCAGGTGCCCTCTAACATTTCAGCAACATATTGTAGCTCTTTAGACGTTTCTAATCATCCGTCAGAAAAACCATTTTTGGTCAGTTGGTATTTCCATGAAAACTGCACACCAGAGCTAGCTTTAGTACTTTTAGGTGGACTTGCAAAATGATTTTTTTACAACCCACCCTCACTCACCCACTCAAGCAATAAAGGGGCCCTCTCCACTATGGTCTTGCCACTACACACAGAACTGGACTGAGAATTTAAAATAGCCTAGCTTTTTCTCCATTGGAGGAGTGAACCTCAATCAATCTCTCCCTCTTACTAGGCAAAAGGCAACACACACACACACACACACACACATATAATATTTCTGCCAGTCTACAATTATATTTATAATATATATAATATTTCTGCCAGTCTACAATTTCCATTTGTTCCTCTGGACTACATTCCCCAGAATGCCCGTGTTCAGGATTGAACCAAGACTGAGGTGGTACTGGATCAGTAGGCTTCCTTAAAGGGCCTAGGACATCTTGTACAGTTAGCAATATGGCTCTTTGACACCCCCTGCCAAACTTACCTAGCTTTTACAATTCCACCTTTCCCTACTTATCAGCTTGTGTCTTGTATCACAATTCCCCAGACCCAATCCCCCTGCTTTGCCAAGGATGCTAGCCCCAATGCACCATGAGCCTGCTTCTCCCACAACCCTCTTTGCACATTGTTCTGCACAAGGAGGATTTATGAATTTGAGAGCTTGTATGGCACAAACTAGCATGTTCTATTTAATTCTCACCACATCCTTGCAAGGGAGGTGGATATTATTTCCAGTTTACAGATGTGGAAACTAAGGTGTAGAGAAGGTAAGATCAATCTTGTCAAATGTGGGTGTAAAAATTCAGCATTTAAAGCCATATTGAGGCACCTAAACAAAATTGGCTTGTTTGTTTCTTTTTTTAAGACAATGGGATCTGCACAAGCTCAGGATCTCTGGATTTAGGTGCTCATTTTAGGCATTCAAATTTTCAAATTTGTATACTTACCAGTATATAGCATGACAAAGGCCATAGAGGTCAGTGTCAGAGCTAGGATTAACCCTTTGCTCTCAGTCCCTTGTTTAGGTCCTGATCCAGTGCCCCAGGGAGTCAAAAAGAGTCTTAATACTGACTTCAGTGGCCATTAAATCAGGCCATTAGTCCACTAGCCAATAGTGTGTTCCATGTTATTGAACTGCCCCACCTTGTGGCAAGAGATCTTCTTGGTTTGGTTCACCTGTCCCAGGTATTTGGATGGTAGGGAGCTTGTGGTATCTCTACTGCCATTTGTGGTAGGCTGGGTGGCCTTGTTCTTAACTGCTGTGAATTGATCTGGGGTCTTCCCAAAAATCAAGGAGCCTATGGTTGTGGATTTTTGGACCCCAAAAGCCATCCCTAATTGGCTGTGAGAGGACTGACTTAGAAGGAATCACTGACAAGTTCCTTTCCAGGTGATCTGTTTGCATCAGTTTACATTTTCAAGGCTAGCTGCACAAGGCTTATCCTTGATCATAATTGAAACTGAAATTTTTCTTGACATCTTTAGGTTCCCCAATAAAGGAGGCCATGGACATGGCCTTTGCTGGCCTGCAAAGCTAGCTGGATGCAGTTCAACTCTGAAATGTGACTATAAAATGGTTCCTTTTAATTCTACAGGTCTGCACTCTGTGTTTGTTTAGTCATATCTTCTGATGTGAGTGAGTGAAATAAGATGTTACTGCTTTTTACTCCTGTTAGCTTTGCAGAGCCAAAATAGTGATGGGAAAGGGAACTGAATTCTTTTCCTTCTTGTGCATCAAGAGAATTGTTTATGAGGTCACACAGGTGTCACTGAGGATAGAATTTGGACAGCACATGCTTTATTACTGGTGATGATGATGATGATGCATAAGAATGAAAGAGCCCAGCTTGTCTCTCAGATCCCATGTGGAGTTTGTAGGCTGTAATCAGACAAAAAGTGTTATTTCTTGTGAAATGAACACATTTGATATGGAAATTGACAGCCAGTAAGCAGGAAGCCCCCAGGACATTATTTTTACAGAGCTTCTTTTCCCAGAGTAGAACTGAACTTTCTGTCCCATTTTATTCTGAAATAGAAAAGGGAGAGGAAATATTCAGGGGAACCACCAGGCTCCTAAGGAAGAATTCCTTCTACCATCTACTCTCCTTGATCACTCCTCCACCAGGTACATGTTCAGTCCTGCCTCCTGCATGTTAACAGGGGAAGTAAAAAGCCAGGACCAGACAAACCCCGGCAGAATTATTGTAGTCACTTTTTAGAAAGAAAAAAAAATCCCTGCGTCATTATGGAGGAAAGCAGCAGCATCTAGAAATGCCACTCATGGGGGTGGGAGAAACTGTGACGAGGACACCCAGAGAGCGGTGAGCGGGAGCCCGGCTGCTGCTGGGGGCCCTGACCCCAGGGGATGTGGTGTGTGTGTGTGTGTGGGTGTCTGTGATGTAACTGCCGGCTGCTGCCAGCCTCCCCCTTGGTTTGGGCCATGACTTTATCACATGGAGAAGGAAGTGGTCTGAGCTGCAAAGTAACTTTCTCTGCAGCCATGAAAAGGCAGGCTGGAGCACAACCCCCTGGGCACTAGCGGGAAAGGGGAGCCATGGGGGAGGGGGACTTTCCCTCCTTGCTCCCCCTCCCTTCTCCAGCCCACCCCCCTCTTTTCTCCTCTTCTCCCTTCCCGAGCCACTCCCTCCCCGTCCCACCTGCCTCTCTCCAGCCCCTTCGCCAGCTCCCCCTTCGCTTTGTTCCCTGCCCAGCCCCCTCCCCCGCCCCGGCTACCTGCGCGGCGCTCGCAGGGGCTGTCCCTCCAGTAGCAGGGGGTGGGCCCTCCCGAGGAGACCTCCCCCCGCGCCTCTCTCAGCCCGCGCCCGACGCGAGGGGGCAGAGGCTGGCGCCAGCCGGCCTTGCTGGGAGCGGGTGTGTGCGCGCGCGGCGGGCGGAGGGGCCCGGGCCCGGGGCATGGAGAGCCTGCTGGAGAACCCGGTGCGCGCCGTGCTCTACCTGAAGGAGCTCACCGCCATCGTGCAGAACCAGCAGAGCCTCATCCACACCCAGCGCCAGCGCATCGACGAGCTGGAGCGGCGCCTGGACGAGCTCAGCACCGAGAACCGCAGCCTCCGCCAGCAGCACCCGGCTCCCGCCGCCGAGCCCCCGCCGCGCCCGCCGGCTCCCCCGCCGCAGCCCGAGCCGGGGCCGCTTCAGCACCCCCAACAGCTCCCGGCGCCGCAGCCGCTCCCCAGCAGGCAGGCTCAGCCGGGCCCCAGCGGCGGCGGCAGCAGCCGGGCTCCCGCTCACCAGCACCCCCCGCTCCAGCCCCATCAGCACCACCCGGAGAAGGACAGCAGGGAGAGGGGCTGCTGCGCCGCCCTCCTCCAGCACAAACCCGCCGCGGCCATCGGCAAAGGCGCCCTGAGCAGGCGACCAGAGTAAGTGGGGGTGGGGGTGGGGGGAGACCGGTGGCTCTTTCCTGGCCGAGCGCCAAGAGGTAACTGGGATCTAACCCCGCGGCTCCCTGCCACGGAAAATGCGGGGGTGGGTGGGGGAATCCCTCCCTAGCTGTGCTCTCCAGCGGGAGCGCAAGGAGCCGCGCGGCTGCTGCTTCCGAAGGGCACCAGCCGCTTTCCTCCCGCTCGGGTCGTCGGTTTGTGTGTGTGGCTGCTGTCCCTGGTCGCATCCAGCCCGCTCGGGGCACACACGCCAGCCCCGTGCTCGGGCTGTTCTCTGTCACAAATAAACAAGTCTCTGCTCGAAGCTGATCTCAGTGTAGGCAAGGCAGGGAAGGAGGCTTTGCAAAGGACAGCGGCGGCCGTGTGGCAGGATTTGTTTTCATCAGGCTTGTGCGGCTGGTCGCTGGAAAAAAAGCGTCCCTGTCTGACACAGAGGGGATTTTCTCACCTGTGGGGGTGCCTTAGTATATTACATATCAGGACTATGCATACACATAAACATAGATGTTGTCCAGTTATGATATTTAGGGTGCCCATCTCAGTTTTCTGGGTTTAGAGCCCCCCTTCCCCCCCCCCCAAAGAAGTGTCTGTCACCTGTCCAGCTTTTTAAAGGGAGAAAGTATTTTTTGCTGGCCTAACAGAGATAGCATGAATACTAATACTGAATGCTAATAATGATATGTGTGTGTACGGATAGTATACAAGGACTAGCCGTCCAACACCAAAAGAGAATAATACTGGAGAGTTAAATTTTCTGCTTTATGCAGCCAGTGAGTCCCATCAGCTCACCAGCTTGCAATTACAACTGAGCTAGATATCTGATCTGCCTTTACTTAGGTGGTTTGGAAACAGCAGGGTCTTTTCTGGTCAAAAGTCAGAGTAAGTAAATTTAGGAACAGAAGAAAGAGCATGTAGAATGCTTATATGCCTATGGCATATAACAAAGAAGCTCACATTGATGGTAAAACCAAAACTGTTTCTCATCTAGATTAAAGTGTATCCGTTTCTTCCTGATGTTGTTGAAGCAAAAGATCCTCCTCAGCACAGTTCTGAGCCCAGATCATGGGTTTTTTTCCCCCTCTTTTTCCAGAAAAGGAACCCTTCCTTGCTGTGTTTGTTCTGAATACAGAAGGGCAGTTAGAAACATGAGGCTATATTCTCAGTGCTTTACACCTGCTGAGGGTCTGGCTCATGACTAAGTCAGAAGTGATGCAGAAATGACAATTAAAGTAATTTATATCGCACCTTATATGTACAATATACTTTTCACACCAGAAGCCTCTAAAAGCTTATAATTTGCAGGCTCAATCCTGAAAACCCTACTTACTGAGCTCAGTGGCAATACTCATGGTAGTAAGTGCTATGCTGGATAGTAAACCATTGCAGGAGCGGGCCCTTATTCACTATGCATTGTAAGAAGATTTAAAAACACATAGGAACAGATTCTGTTCTCCTGTATACTACTGTAAATTCAGAATAAATTCAGTGGAGTTACACCACTGTGAAACCCATATAAGTGCAGAATCAAGCGCATTGTTTTTGAACAGTGAATCCCTGCAGTGAAGCCAATATTAGGTACATAACATTGGCAAGGTTTTCCTTTCATCTGAATATAGTTTCTCACATACGTCATTAGACAGATTGAAGAGTCAGTTTCAATGCACAAGTCTGAATATCTCCTTTATAAACCTTGCATTTTTGCAGTGGGGTTTGCTTGGGGAAAAAAATCCTGTGAATTTCTTATTATGTCATATCAAACTGCACACGCCGAGGAGCATTAAGGACACTGCTGATCTCTGACACATACACAGTGATTTGTGAAAAATCAGGACTGCTGCCAGGGATAACATAGCAATCCCTGAAGCTCTCTTCACTCAGGAGGATTAAAATAGCCTGCTTCTATTTCCTCCTATATCTTAGGCAAACCAAAATCTTTGTATAAAAAGAAATTTATGAGATTGAAAAAGGTCTAAACTCCTCACTTTAGCAGGTTCATTGTCTTTTATTGATTAGGTACACTGGGTTTCATCCTCTCTCCTCTGCAAATGCTAGAGGGAAATCAAAGAGACAACAAAATCTAATCTAAAGGCATCTTGAATGTGGAGGATCTTTCACTTCCTTTTGACAGTGTGCCTAGTATTCACTAAGATCCAATTGGCCAACTTCAGAGTTGCATTTGGGCTTTTACGCAACAATAGCGGAAATTTGATTCAGAAGACATGGTGTGTGGAAAGGACCCTAGATAGCAAAGATTTTTCACCTCCTTCGTTCCCCCATACCCCCAGTCATGGTATTGCCATATTATAAATGCTAAAATCCAATGTTCTCTTAAATTTCCTCTCCCTCCCCTGGTCTTTCTGACCAGGACTGTAAGACCTGAATAATAATCAGGAGAGAAAATGGCCACTCTAAATGGAACAGAAATCAGATCTTATAGGAATGTGATGGATGGAAGCAGGGCTTAAAGTGATTTAAAAGAAGTACCAGGTCAGTTATTGCCTAACAGTGGAACTTCATCAGTTTGTCACAAAACTGAAGGGCCCAGACAGCTTGTTTAAATACAGTTGTAATGCTCCCTCCCACCTCAGGCACAACCCAGAGGTCTCTCGTATTTTGGGCCACGGTTGAGATCCCTCATGAGCCAGCTCACCGTAAACCTTGGATGGAAGTGAACAGCTAAGCTTTTAGACAAGTGACTATCCATCTTGACCTCAAGGGGCCTGCAGAAAAACACAGGCCCTTTGTTTTTAATAAAGTTTGGGGTCATTCATTTTATTATTTTTCTTCTCAGCAGTAAAAAAAAAAAATCTACATTGTAAAAAAAAATAATAATCTGTGCATTCCAAACTTTTCTCTGGAAAGGGGGGGGAATTCATCAGGTATGCAGAGGACAGTTAATTGCTGGTGCATGTCAGTGAGAACGTCAATGCAGAACTCACCTATGAAAGAAGAGGTAGGAGAAAAGATTTACATAGATATTTCTCAGCAGGAATTAGTCTGATTATTATCCTGTGGCATATATCTCTTTCTACCTAGGAGTCTATTGCATAAGTGCCTCAATTACTGCTTTAAAAACAAAAAATAAGGTCAGTCATTCTGGAACGTGTTGCCGCAGAAATACAGGTTCCCAAATTAGCATGCCTCAGATCACCCTTATTAGGCAACCTCTTGTCTTAAGAGACCATTCTAAAGTATCCCCAAATGTACTGGGTATAATTCTTCCTCCTTATCTTTATCAGAAGAACACCCTTCATTGCTAGTCCCTTGAGATGCTTCATTGTATGTACCAGAGAAATCCAGCAGAGATTAATTTGGCCTCTTGAGTCTAAATGGGTCAAATCCTGCAGTCCTTACACAAATGAAATTCCCTCAATGGGAGCTGTGCCTGAGTAAGGACTGCAGAATTTGCTCCTACTGCTTAGGTGGCAAAGTCCTTTGTCATATAAAGAATAATTATAAATTGTGATACAAATACTTTGAACATCTATAGAATCTTCCATCCAAAGATCTCACTGAAGTTTACATATATTAATCTGAGGCAGAGTTATTATCCCTGTTTATGTGAAGCAGGGTGAAGCAAAGACACAAAGTGACTTACCCACTCGATGCCTGTGACACAGCCCAGAACAAAACCTGGTTCAGCTGAATCTCAGCTCTATGTTTGGATCACAAGACCATCTCTCCTGCAAGAAGCATCTCATGGTACAAGTTTTACAAAACCACATTTTCCAAGGGTTTATAAACTATTTGGATTTGCACTGAGCTGAAACCAGTTTTATTTTATTTTTTGTTGGGATGTATCAGATGGGTAGTTTTATCTTACCCTGTAATAAAGAAGACTCAGTGGTTTGAGCATCAGCCTGCTAAACCCAGGGTTGTGAGTTCAATCCTTGTGGGAGCCATTTAGGGATCTGGGGCAAAAATTGGGGATTGGTCCTGCTTTGAGCAGGGGATTGGATTGGATGACCTCTTGAGGTCCCTTCCAACCCTGAGATTCTATGATTCTGAGACATGGTTTGAGAGAGCTAGATGTTACACCCACTTAGTCTTTGCTATGGACAGAGGCCATGTACTACATTTTTTGTTTAATTTAAAAAGCCTAATTACGTAACTTTAAAATGAAGCTACTGCATATGCAGAAGTGCTGCTTTCCATAATTTTTCTTTTTAAACTATGCATTAATGTTCTTTTTATGGATTATCTCCAGGGTAAAGGCATTAGACAAAATCCCACTGATTTCAATTAATTACTGTAAATTTTGTGGGTTTATTATCACTATTAACATATTTTGCCATATTTGCGCATTGCACCAGTAAAAATAATAAAAATACTGCAATAATCCTGCATTCCTTGCACACCACAAATCCCCATGCATTTCATTTTGGGTACAGAAGAAATGCACTAACTGTCTCAGAGATTGACTACATTGGGGTTTGAGCCACTGCTTTAGCTGCACTGGTGTTGCCCCAATGCAAAACCTATTGTAGATGTGTAAGCAGTGACTTGCAGCAATGTGGCTTACCCTAGTTTCAGATGGTAGAGAGTTACATCACCGCAGCTACATTGATGGCTAAAGCCCCGATGTAGAAAAGCTCACAGACATTTTAAGAACAACATTTAATTTGACTAAATAGCTCAAGAGGGAGGAAAATGAAAATAAACTATTTGAGGCTATCTATATCCCATTTTAAGGTATATCCGTAATGGTTCCAAAAATCCACAGTATGAAATGAATTGAATGATCATGTAAAATCTGCACCAGTGCCTGGTTATGACACCACATAAAATTCCAGACAAAGGGATTGGAGTTAATGGCTGGTAACAATACCATGAGAAATACCTGCTAGAGGGACAAAGAGTCCATGTCCAGAAACAGTACCATTTGAAATCCTAGCTGCAAGAATAGAGTTTGAATGCCTAGCAATGATGCCATGGGCAATCCCAGTCACAGAGCCAGCACCTGCATTTGTGGAATTGATACCATACAAAACCCATGCCAGAGCAACAGAGTGCCATTCCCTGGAAAGAAATCCCAGAGGCAGGGCTGGACTGGCATTAGTGCTTTAATAATGCTAGCACATGAAAGTATCTGTGCCTAGTAATGAAATCATGGGAAGTACCAACCAGGGACCCAGGGGATATGACTACACTTCAATTAAATACTTGTGACTGGCCCATGCCAGCTGACACACACGGGCTTGCGGGGCTAGGGCTAAGGGGTTATTTAATTGCAGTGTAGACATCAAGGCTCAGGCAGCAGCCTGAGTTCTGAGACGCTCCCACCTTGCAGGGTCCTAGAGCCTGCGCCCCAGTCTGAGCCCGAATGTCTACACCACAATTAAACAGCCCCTAGCCCAAGCCCTGTGAGCTGGAGTCAATTGGCATGGGTCAGCCACAGGGTTTTAATTGCATTGTAGACATACCCAGGGAAGCAACTGCAAGTAATGATTCTCTATGAAATCCTGGCCAGGGGGACAGGCAGTCAGTGCCTAGAAATGATGTCAAAGGCAATCCCAATAAGAAGGACAATGTGTCAGTGCCTATGGCAGTGATGTACTGACCTATGGACAGGAGAGGCCATGGCCTAAGGTACAGTAAATACCAGACAACATCCAGTGGTCAAATGAAGATGGGCATGGGATGCAGACAGGCTTCTTCTATTTTGGTTTCGATTGCACTCAGCGACATGCTTTGTTACAGCCAGTTGGATGCTCTCTGATCACTTAGATTGTGCGCTCAGTGCATTCTTGCATATAATTGAACTTTTTGTTGGTCTGGCTCTTTTGGTATCACTTTCCTACGCAGACACAGGGTTAGGGCACAATTTTACTTCCCATCTTTAGGAGGAGTGGGCTCATGGGCAACATTTTTACTGCCATCCAATCACAAACAAAAGGGTTAATCCCTTATTGCTTGGGAATGTTGTAAAATAAAATCTTGTCCAAAGTGAAAGGGTGAATATGTCTGTTCATGAAACCATTGGGAATTCCTGCTAAGACAGGGTCTCAATGGCCAGTAATGAAGCCACACAAAATACCAACCAGAAGATCACAATATCAATTCCTGCTAATGGTGAGGCAGGAAATACTGGCCAGAAGCTAGCAGAACCATGGGTAATCTTGGCCAGAGGCGCATTGCATCAGTGACTGCTAATGGTACAGTGTACATTTTAGCAAGAAACACTACATCAATGCCAGGTAATGGTACCATTTGGGGACCCATTCCATTCATATAACCCTCTCTGCTGTGCCTGTGCATTGCAGCAGATGTGGTATGGAAGGTCACTCGCTGTGCTGAGATTCCTACTATACTCAGTGGCACAACTGATAGTCCAGTGTCTTGGTTTTTGTGGGTTAAAATTAGTCTTCATTCGTGTATTCTCTCTCTCTCTCTCTCTCTCTCTCTCACACACACACACACACACACTTTATAAATAATTGAATTTGTATAATGTTAATCCTTGTTTTTATAACCTAGAGATAGAGTCTGTGGGTGCATTTGAGATGGTATTTACATTATGCAATGATTATACATGTTTTTACATTCACTGTATGCAAAGTTAACTGAGGTATGGGTCAGAGTTAGTCAGAGCTCAGAAATTTACTCCTAGACCTAGCAGCATGCCAGGTAATGAGACTATCATCTATGCAGGGTTGCGCTTTTATTAATTTCAGTTTCTCACTAGTGGTTCAAAAATACATGCCCGTACACATGCACACACATACCAGGTTGCAATGACACTTTGCCTATCCAGATCCTGCTCCTTTGATTGTTTTTGCGTGCCATGAAATCCTAGTGCAAGAGAGAGTCTGAAAAGAGCTCTGCTGTCTATCTTAATCTTTCTGCTTCTTGTTTGGTTTGCTTCCCCTGTTTTGTTTTTTTTTTAATTTGTCTTGCTGTTTTGCCTGTTATTTTCTTTGTGTCTCCCTAGCTATGTTGCTCTTTCTCTCTTTGTTTCTGAGTTCAGCTATGGTTTATTTCTCTCTCTTTATCTCTGGTAAGAAACCTTCTTTGATTTCCCCCTTAGGAAAAACACTATAGAAAGCCAGAAATGTATTTTGTGCGACAGATAGAAAAATATTTCATTTGTTATAAAATTACCAGTAGCTTGTGATCCATGGCCGTAGAAGAATACAAAGAATAAATAAGCAAAAGGGGAAGGAATCATTTATGAGGTCAGATTAAAATGAGGTTGCACTGTGGCTTTTTTCCTCCAATTTCTTTCATGTAAACTCCGGAAAATATGTATTTTTCCCCCAAAAGATCTGTAGCCTAACACAAGCTAAGTTAATAGCATTCTAGCATTCCCTCCAGATGTGGCTGTTGTGCTCAGTGAAACCTTGGATAGGAAGATGTGAATCTTGGCTATAGAATTTATTCTGCAGTGTGGCTCAGTTCGGGAGGCAATATCCAATAGGGCAGTGTTTCTCAAACTGGAGGTCCTGACTCAAAAGGGGGTCACAGGACTATTGTAGGGGGGGGGTCACAGTATTGCCATCCTTACTTCTGCACTGCCTTCAGAGCTGGGCACCTTGCCAGTGGCTGCCGCTCTCCAGCCACCCAGCTTTGAAGGCAGCACCGCCACCAGCAGCAGTGCAGAAGTAAGGGTAGCATGATATGGGGGAAGGGGTAATAACAGCCTGAAATGTTTTCAAAGGGGGTCCCAGCAAAAAAAAGTTTGAGAACTCCTGAGCTAGGGTACTGGACTTGGAATCAAGAGATGTAACTTTATCCCCAGTTCTGCCAATGACCTACTAAATCACTTCACCTATTTATGGGTATAATTATACTTATTTTCTGCTGTAAAGCACTTGAAGACATAGAGATGAAAAACACTAGGTAAGAGCTAAGTATTCTTAAAAGCTCCAGTTAAGGAAGCAGCATAAATTTATTGTCATAATTAGTAAGATGATTGTGTGTATATAAGTGGGCATGCATACATGTGTGCATGAGAATGTGTTTGAATGTACATTAGTGTTCATTTATGACCAAGATCAAAGTGACGGTATTTAGTTTCTATTTTTATACACAGAAAAGCAGATCCACAGCTGGTATAAAACAGCACAGCTGCATTGACTTGAATGGAACTATGCCAATTTACGCCAGCTGAGGATCTGCTGCAGATTGTGTGTGCATGTGTGTGTTCACATACACAAACATACACAATGTTTAAATGACATTGTCTCTTGAGTGCTGACAATAGCAATAGATAGCAATGCGTCACAGAAATAACAGTGAACAATGGAAAAGCCATTAAGCAACATTGTGCAGATTCTTCATGTAATAGGTTTGTAACTTTTTTAATGGTATTATAATTTAGGGCTGTAGGAGGTTTGTTTCTGTAGGGTCATAAAGACATATTTTTGCACATTTGGTATACCGTTATATTCTTTACCTACTGCATGTGAACCATCATCCTGTTGCATATTCAGGAATTATTGTTATAGCTTTTGCTGGGAGAAAAAGCTAAGATTATGTTCATTGCTTACCCCCTTTTTTCACATGCTCTTAAGTTATAACTTTCTTAGGTGAGACCGAAACATTCTATGATTGGTCTCATCTGACACAGGGGTATGAAATCTTGAGGGGAAAAAAACCCTTCAACTGATTGTGAGTAGAAAAAGTGACAACACCCACCATCCCACACACAATTTTCTAGCTGAGAAAAAAAAAGGAGATTTTTTTTTTGTTTTACTTGCTCATCAATAACTCAAAATGGCTGAATAACACCTCCAAATCTGATGACCTGTTATGGGGCTGGTTCTCCCTAAGAAATAGTCTCCTAGCCATGTCTTGAAAACAGTAAGTTGTAAACAGTTGGAAAATTGCTTCTCAGGCTCACTGGGCATCTAAGGAAGAATTTAACAGCCAAATGGAGCCCCTTCTTTTCCATGGCTTCACATAGGAGGTTGGGGGAGTGTCTCTTCCCTTGTTGACTAGGGACCTAGCAGGAGGATAGGCTGTTGCTATAATCTTCATGAGGGAGATTGAAACAGAACAAAAAACTGCTTTACTTTCAAGGACAGGAGAAAACTACAGGCATGAAAACATTGCAGATCTTAGCTACTCTTGCAGTATTAGGGCCTTGACTCATTTCGGGATTTTTTTCCTTCAAATTCTGAGTTTTTCCTTAGAAAAGATGTTTCTATCTAGTTCTTCTGCTTTCTAGTTCTAGTCCATTAGGAGGTGCATCTTCAAGGTGGCTCACACTATCCTGCTCAAATGAGAAAGTCCTCATGGTACCTTCTCAGATGAGCCTTTTGGGTAAATGTGGGTTTGGTCATAGGAGGCAAGTGAAACCCATTCCCATTACATTACTTTTCATCTTGGAAGAGAGACGACTAAGGGGGGATATGATAGAGGTCTATAAAATCATGACTGGTGTGGTGAAAGTAAATAAGGAAATGTTATTTACTCCTTATAACACAAGAACTAGGGGTCACGCAATGAAATGAATAGGCAGCAGGTTTAAAACAAACAAAAGGAAGTATTTCTTCACACAACACACATTCAACCTGTGGAACTCTTTGCCAGAGGATGTTGTGAAGGCCAAGACTATAACGGAGTTAAAGAAAAAAACTAGATAAGTTCACGGAGGATAGGTCCATCTATATTAGCCAGGATAGGCAGGTCCCTAGCTTCTGTTTGCCAGAAGCTGGGAATAGGCAATGGGGAAGATGACTTGATGATTACCTGTTCTGTTCATTCCCTCTGAAGCACCTGGCATTGGCCACTGTAAGAAGACAGGATACTGGGCTAGATAGACCATTGGTCTGACGCAGTATGGCCATCCTTATGTACATTTATTCAAATATAGGGCCCATCTCCATTTTTTTTTTCAGATTTCTCCTCCTCTCTCCTGTAATTATGGAACCAAACCTGCTGTACCCAGTTCACATTCACAGACCACATACCAAAAGCTTCTCCCAAAGCCTTGTCTACCCCGAGGGGTTTTGCACTAGTGTAGCTACTCCAATGCAACTCCTTAGTGTGGACCTTCTGCACTGGGGTAAAGCGTAGTTTGTACCAGCCTAATAACTCTGAGAGCAAGATTCTGATTTCACTCCAGTATAAATCTGGAATTACTTCAGTGAAGTTACTCTAGATTTGCGTAGGCATTTCTGAGATCATACTGTGGCCTTGTGTTCTTTCTGGGACTCAAATCTGCAGCACCATCAGAGCAAGTTAATTCAAGTTGTTGCTAATTTACCAACCTCTTTGTACATCTTCTCACTCAGTCACTTAAGATGTCAGAGTCAATTGTTTTCAAGATTCTCCCGAGGATTCTTTTGTGTTACTCAAGCAGGAAGGATTTGATCTCTCCCTCTGAGCCCCCTACATAGCTGCATTGTTATTGGCTACTGGCCCTTCATTTCTGCCAAGATAGGAGCTCTTTGTACAAGCTGGATGCAGAGATATCTTCCCCATCACACTTGCTCACTTTGGAAATATTATTCCACCGTTATATCCCTAGTTATCATGGCTTCCACATGGCTAGAAAGTTCAGGAATCCTGGTTATTTCCTGTATTATTATTTTATATTATTTGCATTGTAGTAGCACTTAGGAGCCTCAGTCATGGATTAGAATCCTATTGTGCTAGGAGCTGGAAAGGAGTTGACTCAGTATCCTAATCTAACATATTGATAAGCATATGCATGTTTGAACAGGGATGTGTATAAGCTCTTTAGGGCAAGAATCAGGTTTTTGTTATGTGAATGTACAGTGCCTAGCACACTCTCAATGGTGATCATGAACTGCAGCTTATGACTCATCAGCATAGCACACCAACAGTTCTGAAAAATCTGCGTGCTCCATCCAGACAGCTTTTCTGTAACTGCATCTCTTAAAAATAGTGTGAAAGCTCCTAGTCTAAAGCCAGCTTTTCCCCATTTCAAGTTGTTTTTGCAATACTAAAAGAAAGCCAGCATCAGTTCAGGAAGCAACTGCACTCTCTTACACACCACTGCATTACTCCAGTTTTATACCAGTATAATTCCATCAACAGCATAAAACTGGAGTATTGCACTGGTGAATCAGGCCTACAAGCTCTAAAGTCTTGTCTAGATGAGGACAAAAGATTTATACTTGAAATGTGTTTTAACTAACACATTCTAAAACACTAGAGAAGACAGGAAAAGTTGTATTTTTATAGATTCATAGGCCTTGAAGGGACCTCAAGAGGTCATCTAGTCCAGTCTCCTGCACGCATGGCAGGACTATGTATTATCTTAACATGAAGTGAGCTGTAGCTCACGAAAGCTTATGCTCAAATAAATTGGTTAGTCTCTAAGGTGCCACAAGTACTCCTTTTCTTTTTGCGAATACAGACTAACACGGCTGTTACTCTGAAACCTATCTTAACATGTGTTAGCTGGGCAAGGTGAACCTTAGGCTCCAACTCTTAGCTTAGCATGTGCTAAAGTACAACTTGCTTTGTCCATACTAGAGGGTTGTACATTTCATTGCTTCTGTAGGCTGATCTCATTGCACACACCAGGGGCTGTTCATATCCTTCCATTACCTCCCATCCCACTCTGTTTCAGGGACTCTCTGCAAACCCCTTCCTCAGGTCAGGGGCTCTATGTATCCCCCATTCACCACGTCCTCCCCTGCCCTCCACATTTCTCCCTTCCCCCGATACCACAGTCCCTCATTCTCCTCATGTGGCAGGGGATCTATGTGCCATCCCTTCCCCCCAACCCAGCATGTATTGTTGACAGCCCAACAAGTAAAAAGACACTTATTGGCCTTAACAGTCCACTCAGCTTGTGACCCTGTTGAGATCAGGTTCTCAAAAGCAAGGGGGCATGGCCTTCATGTTTAAAAAGGGGGAGGGTGCTTAATGGCCCTTTGCACACGCAGATACTCCCCTGCCTCATATCCAGCACCAGTGATGACATTTTTCTGTCTGGATGTAACACGATAACTTTTGAATGCCACATTTGATCAGTTGCAAGATTTCAGGGTATGTGGGATCTTGGCATCAATGGACTAAACCCTATTGATTTTTGTGAAATTGGAAAAACCAAAAGGGAGAAATGGGGGACACATGGAGCTCCTGGCATTTGGTTAGCAGACCCAGCAGCTTCAACCACGTCTGTAATTGTCAACGTTTGGCCTATAGGCATAGGGAAGCCATTTGTCCCTTTTAAAGCCGGACACTCTTAGTTTTGTGGAGCGCTGTCCCTGTCCGCTAGGGACTTGGCAGCGGACATGGGTTTTATGACAAATTTTTGTTACCAATCTGCCTGAAGCATCAGGTGATTAAGCTGAGGCCACAGGATTGTTAAGGGAGGAGCTGACATAACACACCAAGTGTCTAAATTTTAAAGCTTTATTGATAAAATAATAAAATAACAGCAGAGTGTGATGGGTGCTTCCCATGTTACTTAGAGGAAGGAAGAAAGCATTAGTGCCCCGAGCCCTAACACACTTTCATAATTACACACTCTCTACCCGAGGCTGGCCAAGCCTGGGTGTAATGTAAGCAGAAGAGGGGGAAGAGTGGACGGGAGTTCTGACCTGGGCCCAGGTCGTCCGGTGTCCACTGTGATCTTTAAGTTGCTTCAGCTTTTAGGAGGGTTTTAAGTTCCAGGCTCCTTGGGGGTGGGATGGGGGGGGGTGCTTCGTTCAGGGACCTCTTCTCCTGATGCCCTCTGTGCCATTCCAAACCGGCTTTCCATGGTGTCTTTAGCTTTTTCAAAAGACCCCAGCTTCAGGAACGCAAGGCTTGGCTCCCCCTCTTGCTGGTGTTTTTAATCTTTGCAGTTTTAGACCTTGTTTTCTTCTTTGCTGGCCTCACCACCGTGCAGATCTGTGCAGTTGGGTTTTTCTTTCTCACAGCTGCTCGGTGGATTCTGGGCTCCCCTCTTTCTTGGCAGTCAGCAGAGAGTCAGATGTGTGCCCTGGCCTTGAGTTGGCTGGAGTCAGCGTCCTATCTTCGGGCCTAGCAGGAGCGTGGAGTTAACCTGTTTTCTGCTCTCTTCCGACGTCCCTCCCCCCCAGCCTCTTGCCACCTGCAAAGGAATCCTCCATTCCACACTTACTCACACCTTTGACCCTTTCCAAAATACCCTGCAATGCTTGCAACAGCATTAGCAATACACAATGCTGATCTGCCTTCCCCAGGGGAC
This sequence comes from Eretmochelys imbricata, assembly GCF_965152235.1. Lineage (NCBI taxonomy): Eukaryota > Metazoa > Chordata > Testudines > Cheloniidae > Eretmochelys > Eretmochelys imbricata. The sequence goes on along the minus strand of NC_135572.1, from coordinate 251,114,914 downwards.
CCTTTGAGGGAGGGAGCCATCAGGGTGTGACAGTTTCTCTGATGAAAAGGAGAAGAGATGACTGTGGACACATGAGGACACCAGCGGAGATGATGCCTCTGTGTGGAGTCATGCAGGCTGGGATGGGCTCCCACAGGTGAGCTTATGCAGATGGGGGCAGAGACATCTCATATTCTGGGGATGCACCAGTAGTCATCTTATGTTGATAGCACCTATTAACACTCTCCTGCATAACAACCACCCCTATCATTCTCATCCCTGCCCATCCTCCAGTTGAATTTACTGTGTTGACATCCTGAAGGTCTTCTCCCCCAGACAGAAAGAGAAGTGATGATGGCAGGGCCATGGGGTGGGGGAGGGGGAAATGAGGAATGAGGTATATGGGGCACACAGAACCCTGGCATGGGAAAAGAGGGAATGGTGGGGGGTTCACTTAGGGACTTGCAGGTCATGGCTCAACAGTCCCCAACCTCTTTGGATGGCCTTGCTGGACAATCCATGGGCCTAGCAGCCAAATTACGGTCGGTCATTCCCAGTGCGCCCTGGGTTCTCCCAGCCAGCTGCAGGGTGAGGAAGGTAGGGGTATCCAAGCTCTCCCTTTCCATTGGCTCCCAGCCCAGGGACCAAGGCAGAAAGAGTGAGAAGTGTCTCAATCCCCTCTTGCTCATAGACCAGACCAGCTTCTCTTGGGCCACTTCCTACCTCCCGGCTCACTCTTCCATTTGGGGCATGGTCACAGCACTCTGCCCCTCCCTAGCAGAGGCTTCCCAATCAGCCTCAGCAGTTTAAGAGGTCAAATGGATACTTTCCAGCTTGCTTCTCAGTGTCCAGTTAGTCTCCCTTGTCATGGAGCAGGGGAGGGCAAAGAATCAGGCCCCTGGCCTCCCAGTTGGGTCTTACCTACAGTCCAGACCCTTCTCCTGTTGATCACTCTGTCCCAGAAGCTGCAAACTGAGTTCTTCCCAGCAGACAGCCTCTCCTTCACTCTCCCTGTTTGCCTGTCCGAGTCCCTTTTTTAGCAGGTCCCCTATTTGGAGCATGCTCTGCAGCTACTAAGGGGCAGTGGCCGCTTGTCCCAGTACTGCTCCATCACTCCCTTAGTCTTAGTGTGGTGTCTATAAACCCCATCATAGACATGGAACAGGGGTGGCTAGAACAGGGAGCCCTGCTACAGGAGGAGAATGGGGGATGCACAGAGCCCCTTCCAAAAGGGTGTTGGGGAGGGAACACAGGGCTGTAGTATGAGGTGGAAATGAGGGACAAGAGGGGAGAATGAGGAACCCCAGTATGGAGGAATCGGAGTACAGAGGGGAGAATAGAGGGGAACACAGAGGTCTTTGGAATGGGTGAAATGGGGGATATACAGAGCCCCAGGCAAGAGGAAGGAAGGGGGGTTGAAGGGAGTCCCCAGAACAGAGGGGCATGGGAGGGTAGCACACAGGGAGCTTGTGGGAGGTAATGGAAGGATGCTTGCAGCCGCTGGTGTGTACAGTGAACTTGGCCTACAGAAGCAATGAAATGTGCAACCCTTTAGTTCATTTACATTTCTAACCTTCATAATACATTAATATAGTTGCTGGGTTTTTCTTTTTTTTCTTAATTTAATTTTACAGGGGTTTCTTAGATACACACCACTGTGAAAAGTTAGATAATTGACAACACACATTTAACATTACCGCTTCACTGGTACTGGCTCTGCCCTTAGGTAATCCCACTATCCACCAAAGCCGCCAGTTAAGGGAGGAGCACACTAGTATATGCCCGATGTATTTCAGTAGATCATACCACCTCAGGCTGGGAACTTGTCAGATCTCGTAAGCTAATCCATTTTGGCTTGGTCAGAATATGTCCAAAAAAACCCAGAGTGCTGGGGGAGTGACGATTCTGTAGCTGGCATTCCCTTCTGAATCAGTATTGAACCAATGACCCAGCATGGTGTCAGGGGCAGCATTTTGAAATGCTGCCTTTCAGATGTGACATAAAACAGAGACCGTAAGCAATTGCAGCCCTTCCCATGACATTTATTTGGAGAGCAGGAGTATTAGTCCTGGTGCCCTGTTCAAATTCCAATGGGGTAGGCACAGTTAGCCTACTGTAATTATATTCCCCTTACAGTTCGAACTTGGTACAACGAGTCTGATTCTCCACTGCCTTGCTTCTCGAGGAGTCACTTATACTTGTGTGAAATGAGTGCAAAATGGGTGTCAAATGCTACCAAATCAGCAGAAAAGCATTTTACACCATCTTTGCACAGGGGTAAATGACTAAACAAGGCACAAAGTAATGAAGAATCAGGCCATTGTTCTTCACTTCCAGTCTTAAACTGTAACATCGCTGTGGGTTGTTACCCAGTTGTCATGTTTCACACCAGAGGTGGCTGTATATGCACTGTATTATCTTTTATACAGAGCTTTGGGATCCTTCAGGAGTAAAAGCACTAGACAAATACAGTCATTAGAAATAAGGTGTAACATATTAACAGTGAAGGTAATTACCCACTGGAACAATTTGCAAAGGGCATTGTGGATTCTCGGTCACTGGTAATTTTAAAATCAAGATTTAATGTTTTTCTAAAAGATACACCCTAAGAATCATTTTGGGGAAGTTCTATGGCCTGTTTTTCAGGAGGTCAAACTAAATTATCACAATGGTCCCTTGTGGCCTTGAAGTCTACAAATCAATTAGAGCACACATGCATTCATATTTAAATATTCTGGCAAGTATTTGAACTTTTCCTCCAGCATCTTTCAGCATGCCAAGGTCCATGAGATGAGAGAAAGACCTTGATGAGGGGAACACACACACAAAAAGTACAAAAAGCTTCAAATGATATGTGATTAATTTCTATAGTATGAAAAATATTGGGTCAAATCCTGAAGTCCTGGCTCACTCCCTGTGTGGATTAAAGTTAGGATTTTTGTCTAAATAAGGACCTTAGAACTTGGCCCAAAGATCATAGCATCAGTTCATTATTATCATTTCTTATGTCAATCAAGTACAATAAAGAAAAGGATTGGTGTTGAGTGGATGTAAATTTGGGTGTAAAAGGACAGTATAAATGTTTGAGTATAAAAGAAGCATACTCTTGTGTACCTAGGTCTATGAATGCATGTTACACATATGTCCAGCAGAATTTACTGACTGCAGCCAGTGCTTGTACTAAATAGAATGGAACATCACTGAATAAGAGTTGATGATAATATATATATATATTAATGATGGCCTGATTTGTTACCAAGAATGGTGAGCCAAGAGGTGGTCATAGGGGACGATGGGTAGCAAGAGGGGAGTAGCTTAAAACCACATCAGTTCTACTGTTTCAATCTGGCCTGACTGTAGATAGCCTGGCTAGGGCATGCCACACACTAAAATCATTTTTCTTGCATGAGTAAAAGGGAAAGCCTCCCACTGAGTTAGATGCTGCGAGTGAGTTACAGAAGCAGAAAGTAATTATCACAGCTGAGCATGTGAACAAGCTGACAGTTCATATTCTTCAATAGCCACAGCTTGGTGAGCTTTAGTTTCTCCTTGCCACAGAGATGCACCCAAAATCAAATGCAAAGCCATGCAGTGGACGACTGCATCCATCCCCCCTGTTCCCCAGTACAAGCATACCAGCGCATGCAGCATTGAGTCACGCTCACAATATCAAAGACTTGGACTGTCACATCCTTCCCTGCCTTAGCCAAGGAGAGATCTTGCGTGACTGAAATGCATGGCTTAACGGATTCTGGATTGCGGTTTGCATTTCCAGTAATAAGTAGAACACTCAATCTCCTGCCCCTCCTGTTTGTGATTATAGCATTGATGCCATGACATATTTTATTAGCTCAGTCTGATTAGCAGTGAGCTGTTATTAACCCCTTGGACAGGGGTCTTCTTGTAACCTGCCATTCTCACAGGGCTAATGCCATCCCTGCCAGGGTGTTCATTAAGTGCTGGGTTCATGGGCAGGTCCAATGGTTCTTACGTAACCCTATGCCGTAATCTCTCACATGGGAGAGGGTTGGGTTACGGAAATTCCTTTACAACTTTAATTAAAAGCCTTTTCACACAGATGGGTTCATTCAGTGGGGATTTCCTTGCCCGAGCATGGTCTTGGTAATAGCAAAGGTGGCAAGGAAGAGCTCCGGAATGGGAGCCAGGAGCCATTTTTACATTCAGTTTGAGCTGAAAAGCATGCCTTGGATTTTTCTTGGATCTCTTTCTGTCTCTCAGCATTGATCTTGTGAAGTACTGCATGCCCTCAACTCTCCCATTGCAGGAGGAGGCCTCACAGGTTTGGGCCCTCACCTCTATCCTTCATTAGCTGGCGTCATTATTAAGGCTTTCTTTCATTTGCTGTTGTTTTGGAATCTCTCAGGTGGAGAATAGCTTGAGAGGCAGCTGGCATTGCGGGTGACATCTGACAGCCAAGCAACAGAAAGGGGGGCAGTTTCCCCAAGATCTCACCATTCTTAGTTGCCCTTTGTTTAAAACGGCCCTGGTAAAAAACAGGAAGCTTGTAACCCATCCAGTGGCAGAAGGAGTTGCAAAGAGACTGTTCAGCATTATAAGCGAAATGCTGTGCTGCCCACAGTGTCTTGGTGGTAGAAGTGAGCATGGTGGCAGTAGCATGGACATTATCCTGGAACTAGTGTGAGGCCCTTGCAGCACAATTTAGGACAATATGTTCGTTTTTCATAAAGAATTGCATCACCAGAGCCCAGATGGATTCCTGCGGAAGGGCTGGAAGTGTGAGGAGGAGAATGTGTATGTGTAAAGTTGAGCAGGAATGTGGATGTGTGTCTGTGTAAAGTCATGCGTACCTGTGTATGGGACATCAGTCACATATGAGTGTATATTAATGTGTGTACACAGGGGTGGGGGTAAAGTCCTCAGAGTGTGTATGGAGGGTATAAAATCTTGTGTGTGTGTGTGTGTGTGTGTAATGCACATGAAAGTGCACACCCACCCACATACGTATATCTGTGTGAGTTAGCCAACAACAGTAAGAAAAGGCAGAGGGAGAGAACCCACCCCCTCACAAAATGGATTTTAAAAGGGCTAACATTTCACTGACTTGTAATATATGCTGTTTCTAATCCATCAAAATCAACACCCTGCCCTGTTCACAGATCTTTGCTACAAAAATTGCCAGACTCAGGAATTACTGTTGAGCGAGCTTCTCAGACTCAGAAGAAGCTTGAATATGAAAAAGGGCATCCTGCTATGTGGCATAGACTCTCCTTTTAAACAAACAACCTATGATAGAAGGGGAGGATTGGATATTAGATTCCAATCCCAAGAAAGTGTATATTAAGAGCTTCTGACAAGATGAGACTGTCATGGGCAAGGGATGTCAGAGAGAGTAAAATACTGACTAGAGTGTATACGTGAACCAGTTCCCTCTCCTGGATGGAATCAGAACTGTGCAACTGCATGTGACAGAACCTATACTGCTAACAGCTAGTGGAGATTCTCCTTTAGCTTCAATGATAGGCCCTTTGGAGCAAGAGAATCTAGGTTCCATTCCATGCCATTCCAGTGAAGTTCTGGTGTGCTGTATAGTGACCAATGTGAAATCCTAGGCAGCCACATATTTGTTTCAGTATAAGCCTTAAAGAAATATTCAGCACATGGCATTGAAGATGGTGCTACCACAGTAACAGGATGGGGGATATTTAAAATGAAACTGGGGCATGCTTTGTCTACCTCCAGCAGGCATTCCACTGCTCCCTCTACCCTCTGATAGCTGGAGAGAGCTTTGGGGTACAGTAAGTTCATGCATTGGCTGGTCACCTCTACAGGCTTCATTGAGCATCTGCCTTGAATTTGAACCAAAGAGACTTTGGTGATCTCAGTCTGTTCCCTAGTGAGTATTTCTATACACTGTAAACAAACCACACTCTAGTAGGACTGGAAATCTGTGCTCCAAAGAAGTCCAGAATTGGCATAGCAAGATAATATTGCAGGACAGCAATGAGATGAATTCAGAGTTCTGAGTTAGCTTTAAAAAAAAATGCAGAGGGAGTGGGGCACTCACAACTGGAAGAGAAGTTACTGAAGATCAGGACTGAGATGCATTGGTAATACTGTAAAAAGAAAAGGAGTACTTGTGGCACCTTAGAGACTAATCAATTTATTTGAGCATAAGCTTTTGTGAGCTACAGCTCACTTCATCGGACGCATACTGTGGAAAGTACACAAGATCTTTTTATACACACAAAGCATGAAAAAACGGGTGTTTACCACTACAAAAGGTTTTCTCTCCCCCCACCCCACTCTCCTGCTGGTAATAGCTTATCTAAAGTGATCACTCTCCTTACAATGTGTATGATAATCAAGTTGGGCCATTTCCAGCACAAATCCAGGTTTTCTCCCCCCCACCCCCCAAACCCACTCTCCTGTTGGTAACAGCAGTAGTAGCTCACGAAAGCTTATGCTCAAATAAATTGGTTAGTCTCTAAGGTGCCACAAGTACTCCTTTTCTTTTTGCGAATACAGACGAACACGGCTGTTACTCTGAAACCTGGTAATACTGTGTAGAGAACCAAGACTGGAGTGGCAGGGAATGGCACAGGCCAGGATTCTGGTATGTTGTCAGAATTGGGTGGGAGACCAGGATGGGGCTAGCACAGAATGGTGCATTGGCAGAATTCTGGTGCATTGGCAGAACTGCGTGGTAGCTCAGGATTAGATTATCTGAAGTGCTGCAAGTAGAAATTGGCAGACCTGCGTACGGGAAGCCTGCTTGTGTTCTGCCTGGCTCTAGCCAGTGCTATTAATCTTTCACTTTCCCAAGCACTGAAATTCATATCAGTTATGAAAAAAAAAGTTTCCCAAATGCATCAGAAAAGGCTTTTCAACTTCATCTATATGAACTTGGATAAAAGAGAACTTGGTATGAATTTGGAGAAGTGACAGCTCAATTTTATCCTGCCCATCAAGATGAGGAGTGTGGGCTGATTACTAGTTACTGACCCTCCTCCCCCCAACAGTTTTCAAAGTTTGCTTGTCCAGGGAACTACTTTTCATCCAGTTGTACAGTCTGTTCTTTGTCATTTTAGCCTGATGGTTTCCAGTAGTACCAAGTTAGAATAGGTTCATCCGTGAGAAAATCTAATTAATACCAAATTCATCTACCAAGGATACTTCTGGCCTGTTTTACAAGATTGGAATGCTGCTTAATGGCCCTGTGCCCATTCACCTGCAATATTCCTAGTTCCTATTCATGTACTTCAAACTGACACAGAATCCACTCACCCCTGTAATTTCTGGCCAGTGCTCTGTCAATACACAGCTCATGATTACAATGGTGGAGGAATCCTAGCAATTCCACATGTAGCTGGGCATAGAAATATTTTTGGTAGTAAGACTGATTGGCACTCTGCAACACTGGATTGTTAGGTGTAAATTCCTTTCTCTATAGGGTGTTGTGCTTTGAAGAATCCACTTGGATTTTCTTAGCCAGGCTTAATTAGTAAGGGCTTTCAAGGGAGGATTGTTTAAACCAGCTTCCAAACAGCAGTCAAACCACTCTCCAAGCCAGTTTTTCTGCAGAATTAACTGAATACAGATACACGTGGGCTGATTCTCATCTTGCTTACCCAGAGTAGAGTCTGGAGTAACTCCACTGAAGTTAATGCACCTGATTCAATGGAAGTCAATAAATCTGATTTCCCTTCAACCGGTGAAAGTGAAAGGAGGGTAAGCCCCTTGGTATTCTAGTAGCTCCATGGGCAACAAACACAGGTATAAACAAACTTTTAGCTGCTAGATGAACAGCTAACAACAAGGGCGGGGGGGGGGGGGGGCCGCACTTCAGTCTTGGTAGCAAACAATCTGTATTGCTGACTATTGGCAGGGCCCCAACTGCCACCAAATACTTCCCTGTCACAGCCTACAGTCCCTCCAGGGAGGTTTGATCAGCATCAATCCTAGACCAGTTCCAGACTCCAGTCCAGCTTCTCTCAGACCTATCCTCCTCCACCAGCCTGCCCCTTTGTAGCTCCTCTGGTGGGTGGGGCAAAATGGGCTCACAGCAGGATATTAACCCTTGCAGGTCCCTGTGGGGTTTGTAAACCCCAATGCAGTGGCACAGCTGTCATCCATCAGCAATATTTTGGCAGTACCAGTGAGCGGGCACAGTAGCGGGTTCTACCAAGTGGGCACAGATTCTGCTGCCATACAGGCCATTCTGTCCATTTATACATTCAGCGCCATTCCAATTTCCATTATGAACAAGCTCAAAGTGAATCATAAAGCACCTTTTAAAAAAGCTTTGCCAGTTAGTGCTCCTTTCTGATGTGAAAATACTTCTGCTCCTCCCCCTCTCCCAGCCCCAGTGGGTTTTTATTTTTTGCTGCTTGTTTTCTGCATTACAACTGTCAAGTCCTCACTTCCCCCAATTTCCTGGAGCAGACTGATGAGAGAGCATTGGAGAATCTGATTAGTGATGTCGCACCTGAGGTGTGGCTCTCCCAACTGAAGGGATGAGATCATTTTACACAGCAGGGGGTGACTCGCAGCCCCGGCTGATAACATTATTTGGTGCCTCTAAAAATAAAAACCTGTCAGGATCCTCCAGCAAAGGGAGCAATGAGGAGCTGATATTTCTAATTTAAAAACAAGCAGCTGCTGGTGGAGGCGAGAGACCATTTTTTAAGAGAAATCACTGAGCCAGTCTGTATACATCGTAAATAAGCAAAAGGGAAAACATTTATTTTGCTATATGTTTCGTCTTAAAGGTTAGACTGTGAGACTTTTACCCATGTTAGTGTCTTATGCTGTAAGTATTCCCATTTAAATCATTAGGAATATTCACAGAGGAAGATACTACAGTCTGGATTTGCAGTGGAAACCAGGAAAGCGAGAGAGAGACAAGCAGAAAGACAATGTGAGAGTACTTGTGCTCTAGCACATGGGAGTTTTTTAGTATGCTTAGTCAGTTTTCTTCATTCTGCCCTCTTCTTTAACGGACTGAGCGTCTGGAAAGAGCTAGCAAGCCTTTCTAAGATGAGATAATAAAGAGAACATTGACGCAAGAACTTGTTAAGACAAATGAGTTTCTGCAGAATGATTTATGTAGGTGAATTCATGTAAAGGATCCAATAATCACTCCAGCCCTAGCACTGTCCATTAGCAATTTCTTCCATGAAGGAAGTTAAACAGAAGGCTGTCTGGGCTCAGCTCTCTCCCTCAGAAGGTTGGGTTAATTAAAAACAAAAACAACAACAGAAAATGGGAGCTGAGATGCCAAGCTGGTAATTAATCTCTAGTCACTGATCAGATCTGCTGCATCTCAGAGATGGGCAGCTGTCAGGAGCCACAAAACTTCCTGCAGACAAAGCTCAGCACTTGCATGATGCCATTGGGGTATTGAAACTTGCCGTTCTTGGGCCAGATGGTATTATGGCATTACCTTCCAAGTGTGTTTAGCTCTGAGTTGTCAGATTCCAGCAGCATTGTTTTCTGGGGATCCTGGGGTGATGTGGTGAGTTTCACATTCTCAGATGCGCTGGATTATTTGGTCTCAGAGGTCCACAACTACCCAATGGCGTATTCTATTTTTATAGCTTGACCATCACTGGAGTAGCAGGCAGAGGACCTTTTGGAATCAGAATCCAGACAGGTTCTAATTTGAAATCTAATATATATTAATATTCTGAATACATTCCTATTTCCTTTTGTCTTTCATCTGTCCTCTGTCCCCTTCCATTATTAGCAATACCCTTGTTACCTTTTCTCTGTCCCAGGGGTGCTTCTTGGCTGATTCTTGGGATTGTGCAACGGCATCCCAAGTTTATTCAGCCACCAGAACAGAATATGCAACAGCCAGAGCACATGAAAACCCTTCATTTCTCTCTGTTGGGAACTCTCCCTTTCATTCTTTCACTCCCCTCATCCTCTGTCCCTTTCTCTTTATTCCCTTGGCTCCCCTGCCAGTCTGTCTTCCAAATCCCCTTTCCCCTATCACTTAGCACAGTGCATGGCCAGTAAGGCAGAAGGTTTTTAATTTGTCTAAGGTCAACCACCCCCCGAAGGGTAAATGAGAAAGCAGTTCCTATTCTGGTCCCAGTGCTCTGCCAAAGCTGCTGTGGATTCCAGAGCTACTACAGGCTAGAGGTGGATTGAGCAGATGGAATAGAGTGGAGCTGTCTGGCAGTTCTATCCTGGTACATGAAAATCCAAATACCTCCCCTAGCTGTTGTAAAGACACAGAAAATTGGAATCATGGGATAAAAAAATATCATCAACTGCTTTAGATTGAAAGGGAAGAGACAGTGGCAAAGGTTTTCAAAAAGATGTGCCCTGCAGTTAGGCTCCTAAGACCATACTTAGATATGTCCTGGGTGCAAAGTGCTTGCCAGTTATGTAGAGACCAAAATGTGGACATGGGGCCCATTCCAAGAATCTTGGCTTGGAAGGTCTTCTTTGCCTGCACAGTGCCTGGCACACTTTGGATCATTCTAGTTGTTATTATTCATTGTGTTGTGTGCTTTGTATAGCACTCAAACACCCATAGCTCCTTCTCTGCTTGCCAGCTTCTCAGTGGTACCTTCTGCCCAGAACTGTGCTTTAGTTGCCAGAAGTTGGGAAGGAGTTGTTCTAGTTATAGAAATCCTTCCAGAAGCTTTGGATATCAGATCTTGGTTATTGGGGAAAGTGGTGGACCAAACTATTATCTTCTCTTTTGAAGGGGAAAGAAGGCACAAATCAATCCTATGACTACTAGGGCTGTGGGTGGGAATGCTAAATGTAAGAAAACTGCTGCCCAAGCCATGGAACTTTACCCATTTTTTCTGGTCATGGCTGGATTTTCTCTCAGAACCAGTTGCCATAGCCTGGGGATGTATATGTGAGTACAAATTTAGCTGTTTCCTCTGTGTCTCAATGGTGCTGTTATTTAATTTCCTAAGAAACAGAGCAATAGATCCTTCCTGATCCTTCCTTCAAAACCAACTGCTCCTGGATATTAATTACAGGGCTACAAATAAAATCCTTGTCCTGTGGCCCTTTTCCTTGTGCGCATTACCCTGTGCGATGCTCATCTCCATGGATCAGCCACCAAAGATCCTATAAAACTCAGTGAAGTGTTCCCCATATACGTCACTGCTGCCAGGTGCCATTCTTTGTTCTGTAAGACCCTGACTCCAGCAGCCTGCTGGTAGGTTTAGATGTGCCCAGCCTGGGAGCTGATACTGCGCAATGCAGTTCAGTTCTCATTAGTCACCACTACTAGCGCCTTAATGTTTATCAGAGGGGCCTAGAGCACCTGACATTTCATTCCCTGTACTAATACTGTATACTAAAATATATATGTATGCATCTACATCTTTAACTCACGCTTCTGAAAGACATTTTTCCTCAAAATCATACATCTTTGAGAGTCACAAAGAGTTTAGAGGATATTGAATTTGAAACAATTTTTTTAAGCCTACAAACTGTGGGGGGACTAATTTCCCCCAATTTGTCTTATTATTATTATGTATCACAATTAAAATATGTGCTCATTGGGTTAACAATAGGCTATCCAAGCACTGAATAAAACTCAAACAAAACTGGAGCCCAAATATAGCAATTCATAGTAATTGTTGGGTTAAAAAGAAATGTAGGTCACCAAAAATAAAAAATCCCACATTCATCCAGACCAGCTTTAGAATTTTTTTTTTTTAATTTTGTCACTGAGGCCCTCTTCCATAGCTACTTTAATTAATAATCAGGAATTTATCCTTAGGAAAAATCAAAGTGACAGTAGGGAAGAGCTGAAATTACTCAATTTGGCCAGCTGTTGCTAAGTCCTGATCTGAAATCATACCAAGAAATATGTGACAATGGAAATAATATAAAGATAACACATTTTCAATATTTACAAAACAAACATTTTATTGTAAAATCTGGACCCAAAATGTTTCTATCTAGACCTTCAACCACATTTGAAGAGTTGACCCAGGAGCAAACTGGAACAAAAGGTTTAATTCCTGAAATGTATACAATTCTGAGTCAAAAAGATGTTGCTAAGAAAACAATCCCACTGAAAAGAAGGAAGAGAGATTTGGACAAAGAAATTGATCTTGCTGAGTAGGTCTTTATATGGGAAAGGGGATATATCTCTTCAATTTGTGCAGCTCATAAAGAAATTTTTTATAAATTACTTATGGCATTTGACTCCAATTAAGATCCATAGTACTGTTGTTATTACGGAGGTGCTCTGATGGGGGGGGGGGGGGTTTCCAGGAAAAGGCAACATCTGGGACACAATCATTACATGTGCAAGTAATTAGACAGTTTGGGGAGGAAATTATTAAAGAGAGTCATCTTATGACAAAATGCCGGCTTCCTCCCCTGACCTGCTTAATGCTCCAGTAAAGGATCTACATTTTAAACAGAACAACAAATTAATGTTTTTATTGTTAGCAAGACTTTGTATTGCACACTATTGGAAAAATGTGACTTCTCTTATGGAATTATGATGCAGTAAAATGTTGACAGTCCCTGTAATGGAAAAACCTTCAGATTAAGTATGTACTCAAGAGAAGCACCAAAAAGAGGACAGTCGTTTAGAAATTTGGTCACCCCTTTTAGCATACTCAGAGGAAGAGGTCTCCCTAGCTAGCAAGCCAGAATCATTAGCCAGGTTCTTTGAATAGTAACCTGATCCTGATTAAGTAATAGTAATGTACAATGTAGTTTGTTAACATTTTATTGTAACTTTGCCTTAATAAAAAGCTAAAGAAAAGAGAGGAAATAATGGCCATGGAGATGGAATTCCCCTTGCATCCTGGATGAGAATAGTACTTTGGTCCCAGGACAAATTATTAATAATAATTACATTTATAAAACCCCTTTTCAGCTGAATGATCCTCAAAGTGCTTTTCAGTGACTGTGATCACTCACCAACCACTGAAATGGTTACCTGTGGGTACAGCGCTGCAGCTTTTCTGGGCCAGCCGTACTACACATCAGTAAGTTGGGGAACCGCAGACTAAACTCTTCCCGTTGAAACTGAAGTGCAAGTGTTAGGTACATAGAACGGAGCCTGATCCTCAGTTGGGTACACTGACTTCCATTGAGCTAGGCAGAATTACACCAACTGGGATCTGGCTTAATATAATTATCCAGGATGGAATTTGACTAAAACAATCAGTCTTGCAAAGCAATAAAATAAATGCCATGAGGTCTTTAATGGCTGCCAGTGGTTATTTCCTTGGCTTTACATCTTGTCTGAAAGTCAGCACCTCCAGCAGCATAGTGATTGCTAGCACCATTCCAGGGCACTGGCTCAAAGGGAAGAGTGCCACCTACTGAATCACCAACCTAGCTGTTCCTTAGAGGCCTCCCATCTAAGTACTGACCAGTGCTGACCCACTTAGCTAACCAGATGTGACATGATCACAGTCTGAGGTGGCATAGCTGCAGGCCATTGCACACTGCTAATGTTTCGTCTCAGTGAAGTAAATCTAGTGACTGTAATGAAAACCTGTCACAGTCTGTTTGCATTGGAGTCACCCTGAATTTGAGTGTGTCATAGATCACTTCCCCCTAGATACAGGGTGCTGTGTTCAGAGGGGGAAGGGCAGTACCTCACCATTACAGGCTGTGGATACACTGCACACCCAGCATGTGTGTGTGCATGCATGCACCCAGATTTTTCTAAAATAAATATTTCTACCTCTCTGAAGCAGACTGGATGAGCCTGAATTTGTACCAGCTCTTCTCAGATTTTGCTCCTTTCTTTTGTTGTGGCCTTGATTTTCCCGGATCAAACCTGAGCTGCCCCACAAAGGACCACCACTGCTCCAGCTGTCCCCTGGTCACACACCAGAAGATGGAGCTGTGAAAAGCCAGACAAATAAGCAATTTCCCCTTCACATTCTGTAACCAGATAAACTGAAGCATCTAAATATGAAGAACATACACATACATCCCCTCAAAAAAACAAAAAAAGTCTAAAGGAATGAAGAGCTCCTGTCCATTAAGCAGACTTATCAGGTATTCAATGAATGGGAATGAGTTTCCATCAAGTAGATCTTTTGGGACTGAAAGAATCAGGATTGTCTGTCCATCACCACCTGCTAAGGCACTTGTTCTGTGACAGCAGAATCAGTCAAGCATCAAGGATAGCTATTTTCTCACTCTCATATCTCTGCAGTCATGAGGAGTCTCCTAGTGTGATCTTGAGCGCATTTTCTGCCTGTGTCCCAAAAGTAGGATTAGAGTGTGCATTCAATTCTTACCAACTGGAAGGGTTAAGTTTATGGTTTAAGTATTTGATTTCAAACCTTTATATTCCCTTGGGCACAAGAACAAGGCATGCTTCCAAGGCAGAAAGAGGGAGTCCTGGGCAGTTTACTGAGGTGGTAGGAAAATATGTATCATACAATACATGAAGCACTCTGGTATTAAATGAATTGTAAGAAATGTACTTTATTATTCCTATTATAAACAGCTACTCTGCCCTTCTCAGCGCATTAATTAGCAGTAAACCCTACATAGAGCCAAGATCTCCAGCATTCCTCCCTGGGTGCTGCCCAGATAAGCTCCTTACAAAGAATGGGAGATAACAAGAATTTAGCTCCAAAGTTTATTTTGATCCTTCTTACATCTCCAGCAATCAGGCTTTTGACACTTCCCTGGTGTGAAAGCAATTGCATAGGTGACCACTGTCTCTGCTGCCTTGTGGGAAAAGAAATGTCACGTTTCAGCTCTGTGGGTCTGAAGTCATCACCAAGTCATCTTCTTCACAGCTGCAGTGTGACTGGAGATGCAGTCTCACTGGCTTGTGTGGGGCCATGTGGCACATCCTCACTGGTGCCGTTGGATTGTATTAAGTCATTTTGCAAAAGGGTTGTGTTATTTCTAGTTATTTCCAGTCACATTAGATCAGGCTGGACCACATGATCAGACGGCAGTGAAAGACACTACATTAAAGTCACTTAGTTGCATCCAATGAAGTGAGCTGTAGCTCACGAAAGCTTATACTCAAATAAATTTGTTAGTCTCTAAGGTGCCACAAGTACTCCTTTTCTTTTTGTTAAATGGAGTTACATCACCAGGATGAATTTGGCCCCTGGGTTGAGTAGAAGTGGATAGTGTTGAATTAGCTTTTGTTGCTTTCAGTGGAGGAGAAGCCACTCATACACTTGGCTTCAAAGGATTTCTCCAAACAATAAAAGCACAAGGGCTTCTCATAAGCCCTGTTTCTCATTGTCCCAGGGTGAAAGTGGTTCCTATAAGCATTCAAACTAGAGCTGGTTGAAAAATGATGATTATTTATTTTGCAGGCTGTTTAAAGACTGTAAAACAATTCTCATGAGAATTTGTTTTTCAACAAAAAAATGAATCTTAATTTTTTTTTCCGGTTTATGCAACATTTTTGGTTTCTGGAAAATTTTGACCCAAATAAAACTTTTCTGTGAAAGCTTTCGTTTTGATCAGAAAGCCATTTTTTGTTTCAAAAAAATGTTTCAATGATTTTTTTTACCAGCTGTAATTAAACACAGAGCCCGACCCCACTGACTTCAGTGGGAACTGAGGTTGCTCTGCACCTCTTGGGATCAAACTGTCAACTAGAGAGTGACTCAGAAAACTCTTCCTAGGAGCCCCACCTCACAGCAGACTGAGGGATCTTCCTGATCATTATAGTTGCTCCACAAATGATGACAATTTTCCATGAAAAAGATTAATTGACATTTCAAATTTACAGAAATAAAGACCAGCTTCCCTGTGAATCCCAGGCAGCATAACCAATCTGCAGTGGGTGAGAATGTTAACCTTCCCCTTCTCAATCACTGCAAAGGTTCTATTCAGTAGTACTGTGGCTAGTGCCTCCCAACCACCACCAAAAGGTCTCTACACCCGTTTCATTGTGCTGAACCCCTTTCTGCTCATGTTACGTATAATCATATGATAGTTCACTCATCCACCAAAGTGACGGGAGAATCCATCATCAATAATAATTATATTCTAGTTAGTTCATATTAAACAAAATAAAATACACAACTGAAACTAGTTGGTTTTTCTGTTGGCAGTCTCAGCAGAGAAGCCCAGGTCTGCCTGAGCCTTGGAAGTTAACTCCCCTCTCACCCCTACAAACCAAGGTTGAGGCACATTAGCAGGGCAGTGCAGAGGAAAAACTTGCACAACTGCTGCCCATGTCATATTTATTCTGTGTACAGAGGACTTCAGCCTCCAGGGCTCCCAGTTTACAGCACTGATACACAATTACAGGGAGGAATAAGTCACATGATGTAGGGCTGTGTTTTGGTTGCCGGTACTATTTGATATGGCGAGAGTGTCTCTCAAGTACTTGTCTGAGGCTTTGCTGATATGATTAGTTGTTCCTTTTTTAGGTTTCCATTTAGTCAGGTGAGGTCTCCGTTTTATGTTCCCATATCTGCTGTAGATATTAGTGACAATGAGTAAGTGAAAGGTATAATTTTCTTGCCTTTCTGGGGTATGTTGTGACAGGCAGTTTTAAAAAAAACCAAACCCAATGGAATCTCTTCTCTTTCTACCTCGTGAAATGCCTTTGGCGTACAGATTCAATGGAAACAGATGACGCATGGAAATTTCACTGGGCCGTTAAAGTGTGCTTTGGATGAAAAGACTACTGAGAGAAAGGCAGCCTTTTTAATCTTCCCTTGAAATAGTCCTGAGCATTCAGTATTTCCCTTGTCTCTGGTTTTCTTTGCCCTTATGTGGTTGTGTCCCCTTTTTTCTCTGTACGTTCACACCAATATGTGCATCCTTCTTTGCTGCATGTTCCAGAGCTTGTAAATCTCCATTGACAGCTAATGGTGATTTCTCCTTCAGCTCAAATGGGAGAGGCTTCATCAGAAAGCCCAGGGTTCCACTTCCCACACCATGTGTGTATACTGTTTAACTAAGGACTCCTGTGCTGCAGGACTGTCACATGCTGTGGCATCAATTTTAATAAAAGGTATTGATTATTTAGCATGATGACAAATAAAGGGAAGCTCCCTTTATATCAGTGTGTCCTGATGTCTAAAATGATGCCCTGGAAAGAGAGGAAGAGGCAGGTTTAGACTATTGTAACATTACAGCTATTCACATTGATGGAGAAATGCAGGTGTAGCGTTCCCCTGCTGCTATCTAGACCGGTGATCTGCGAGGTCACTCCAATCCTCGACTCTGGGAGCCAGCTTTACCCTGCTCCACTGTGAGAATCCTCACTCCTGGGCTGTTCACGCACAGCCTCTAGCATGTAAGCTGCTCTCAGCTACGTGAGTGAGCACTTTTGGCCAGCTACTGCTTGGACTGTGCAACCGAATGACACTAGCCAATATCTCCGGTCCCAGACACAACCCCAGGAACCTCCAAGTTGCAGTGTCCAGTTATGCCCATTGGACTCTGCAAACTTATATGAGTTCATCAGTTTAACAAAGAAATTGATATGTACCAGGCTTGTTATCCCAAGGGGAGTCTCTGACATGCTTCAAACCAAATGCACTGCTTCAGGTAGAACAAACAAACAAATTTATTAACTACAAAAGCTGGATTTTAAGTGATTATGAGTCAAAGCACAAGTCAGATTTGGTCAAATGAAATAAAAGCAAAACACATTCTAAGCTGCTTTTAACACTTTCAATGCCCTTACAAACTTAGATGCTTCTCACCACAAGCTGGCTAGTTGCCCTTCAGCCAGGCCCTTCCCTTTGATCAGCCCTTCAGTCGATTGCTGGTGGTGTCTGTAGATGGAGGTGGAAGAGAGAGGAAGTGAATGGCAAATCTCTCTCCCTTTTATCATGTTCTTTCTTCCCTCTTGGCTTTCCCCCCACCTTCAGAGTCAGGTGAGCATTACCTCATAGCAGTTCCAAACTGACCAATGGAAGGGGGGGTGACTCATTCGAGAGTCCAACAGATCCTTTGTTGCTGCCGCAGCCAGTGGCCTTTGTTCCTGTGAGGCTGGGCTGGGTTTATCCCATACATGCCCTGATGGGGTGTGAACTGCCCCTCGGCTCCTGGAGAGTTTTGCCTGAGCTTGTTTTAAGCCATAAGGACACATTTTCAGCCTCATAACTATATACATGAAATTACAACCTATAACATTACTATAACAACAATGCACAGTGCATCATGAGCCTTCCGAAGACAACCAACATGACAAATTTTGCATTCGACACCACACAATCATATTATAAGGATGAAAATGGGGGTGCAGGGTGTTCCCCCAAGGTACAGAGCGTCACAGCAGGTCAGATCAATTCCTGTCCCTTTAGTTTGTCAGTGACATGGTCCTTTTCTCTCCAGTTCATTGCATGTTGAGTTCAGTACTTGTAACTGTAGGACTTCTTTGCTCAGCCTGCTCACTACATACTTTTGTGCAGAGAGACCCAGTCCTATGGCTTTGCATTTCGTATTCCAAGGAATGGAGACATGCAGAGCTGGAGTTGACAGCTGCAAGCAGTAGTAACATGTATCGACAGAAAGGAACATCTTTCCCCCCCACTTATTGGAGTCTCTGTGCTGGTTTCTTCCTCCCTTTTGGCTTCCGTTTAATATGGTGTGGCTGAGCCCCAAGCTCCAGGCTGGTGCTTTAAAAACATTAATAAATTAAGCCTCACAGCAGCCATGCAAGATTCACTCATTGACGTATCTCCTTGGAGAGAAGGGGCCATATTAGAAAACTCCGCACACAACTCAGGGCAGGTCTACACTACAAATTTACATTGGTGCAGCTGCACCAATGCAGCTGTGCTGCTCTAGTGCATCTAGTGAAGACGCTGTAATCTGACGGGAGAGACTCTCCCTTTGGCTTAATAACTCCACCTCTGTGAGAGGCGGTAGCTATGTCGGTGGGAAAAGCTCTCCTGCTGACATTGCGCTGTCTACACGAGGGGGTTAGGTCGGTGTAACTACATTGCTCAGGGGTGTGAAAATCCAGACCCTTGAGCGACATAGTTATACTGAAGTAAATATGTAAAGTAGGCCAAGTCGCAGGCTCTGCCTGCTCACAATATCGGAATAAGATGATGGGGCAATAGATTGTTCAGAGCCTCACAGTATGGTCACCCAGACTTAACATCCCACTGAGATAAGTGGAGAAGTTCACACCTCTTGCTATTGATTCAGGCTTCCTGTAGGCATCATCAATATTGGATTACATTCAGTTCACATTTTGAAGATTATTTTTGCAACCAAAAGGGCTAGAAACATTGGTCAAAATTTTTGGAAGTGGAGGCCTAGAAACAGGTATTTAAATTCATATTTAGATACCTGATAATGTGGGTCAGGTGATCAGCGCCTCTGAAGATCAGACCATTGACTTGGTGCCTAAATATAGGCAGCTGCTTTTGAAAGATTTGGTCACAATTAACAAAAACTTTTAGATTCAAGATCACAAGATGGGAACCCTCAGGGAAAGTGCTGGCATGATGAACCACTGAGAACTGGCCCAATTCTACTCCTGTAAATAGATCTGTAAACAGAGTGCCAATAAAATGTGATTTTCCAAGATGTGGAAACCAGGTTGAGACTAATTAGTTTCACAAGGACCCTTCCTACTTGATGCAGATTATTAGAAATGATTCAAGATATTCTTCCAAAACTCCAGGGGATTAACTCAATGGGAATTGAATCAAGCCCCGGATGAAGTCCATGGAAAGTTGGAGAAGGCCTCTACTGAATATCATCCACATTCCATTTTAACCCTTTACTCTTAGCCCTCTGACTGTTTCTTTTATTTGTACAGGGTCAGATGTGAAAGTTTTTGATAACATATTAGTATTGTGGCAGTCTGACATACTTTCTGGCATTCTCTGGCTTCCTCATGGTACTGGGAGATACTAGATGTCATTAACACAGATAGTCTTATGAGTTCTGTTTTCTGGTTGTATAGGAGTTAGATCTTGGAAATGTGAATATTCTCAACTATAATGCAGTTTGTTTTGATGATGCTTATTCTGCCTTGATCATTGTTTGTCACTGCAAGTTTTCTTAAGTGCAGAACTGCCACCTACAGGTGAGATCCACACAAGCGAAGAGAATGTTAGGTCATTCAAAACGTTACTGGCTTCATATACCTTTTTCTGCCGGGGTATTTTGGTTGTGGATGTGGTGCATTTTCACTTTCATGAAACTGAGGCGTGGCTATCACTAGATAGGCCTCTTTCATTCCTTACAAGAATGGAAGAGAACGGGGTGAGTGTTTCCATGCATTGCTTTGAGGATCCCATTGCACAGGTTTTCCATATATCAGTGGATATCTCAATTTTGTCCAGAACATTTTCATTCATGGTATATATTTTTTTGATCTTCTAGTGAAATTACCTTTTGCTAGAATCCCTGATCTTGCTTTGAATAGTGGACTGCTGGAGCCATTACTGTGGCCTCTGGGAAACTCTCTAATAGGGCCAGGCAAATAATTTTAAACATATTCTAGAATAATTTGAGAAATATTGTAAAATTCATTGAACGTTATTCATGACAACATTCATGGAAGGCACTCTGTAGCTGAGTGAATAAAAACATTATGAAATTACTTTAATAGATTATTCAATTAATGTTATTTGCCTAGCTCTGCTACATAAGGACAGAATCCCACTCCCACTCAAGTCAACGGTAAAGTCCACATTAACATCAGTGACAGAAGATGAGCTACAAAATCCCTAGGGCAGACTCCAACCTGGGCATAAACTGGGCAAACTCCATTGAAGTCAGTAGGTTTAAACTGCTGTTGTATTTAGCCCTAGATGTCTATTCAGAACAGTCCCTTCTTAGAACCCCAGTACTATGCGGGTGCATTGCTCTTAACATTAATGCAAGGAGAGTTTGTGTTAAATAAGTGAGTTTTTATCTTTGACTGTACAGCCATCTAAATGCATATGTACCAAAACCTGCAACAGGCAGATCTCTGTTCTGAGAGGTATTCTAAGCCTTGCATTTGATATCAAGGGTAACTCTTTGAACTCTCCAGCTACCACCTACATGCCTTCATAATAGCAGCTGCATCTGGTATATCTGTCTTCAGCAGTCTCCACCATTGGTTGAAACAGCAGATTCCCTCACCTTGACCTTCAGTCCCTTTCTCTAGCTGACCATTACACAATACATTGCCATTTGACAAAGACCATTTAGATGCACAAGAGACTAATACTAAGGAAATCTCTCTCAAGGTCTTTGAAAAGATCATTTTATTATATTATTATTATAAGTGCAACCTAACCATCAGGCTCCAGTCTTTAAAATGCAGATTGTTCCATGCTTGAACTGGGTTAACTGGTATCTGAAACTAAAACACACCAATATTTTTGCCACCACAGAACCTGAAACGAAGAGTCTCTCCCTACCCAGTCTTTAAATCTTGGGTTGAGAAGAGTATTGCTGTTTTGGAGAGGGGGTCAGCAAAGATGATACTATAATGTCCTGTGAATATCCCTTGCAGATTCCTGACTGAGACTTTGGAGCATCCAAAGAAGAAATTGTCCCCAGAGATGTTTCAGGCAGCTGTGCTAGTCTGTATCCGCAATAAGAACAGGAGTACTTGTGGCACCTTAGAGACTAACAAATTTATTTGAGCATAAGGTTAAATACAAATTTATTTGAGCCCACGAAACCTTATGCTCAAATAAATTTGTTAGTCTGTAAGGTGCCACAAGTACTCCTGTTCTTTTTGTCCCCAGAGAATCCATCATAGGTTTTACAGTGAGCCCATTCTGTGCTGGGACAGAACTTTGGGAGATTAGTCAGTACTGCGTGAATACTCATGAAATGCAGACATGACCAGTAATGCTTATAGTTAGGGCCCCAATAGTTGATGCTAAGGTACATGATTTAAGGAACTCCCAATAACAGGAACAGAACAGATACTAGGAGTGAAGCTGAGAGGGACTTAAAGGAAGTGGGCTCATTTACTCTGGATAAAAGAAAGGGGACTTTGAGGTGACTGATAGAGGTTTTCAGCATGCTGAGAAGGGTTGATAAAGCTGATCAAATACATTTTGTGCACTGGTCAGAGGTTAAAAATAGAAACAGAATCTATAAAG
This sequence comes from Eretmochelys imbricata, assembly GCF_965152235.1. Lineage (NCBI taxonomy): Eukaryota > Metazoa > Chordata > Testudines > Cheloniidae > Eretmochelys > Eretmochelys imbricata. Next base: position 251,092,925 of record NC_135572.1, on the reverse strand, counting down.
GGAGGGCAGGAGGAAAAAAAAATCAGGTATTTTGGCAGAACCACCCCATACAAGTGAAGTAAGACAGATGACCAAAATGCTGCCCAGCAGCCAGTTATCGTACCATGTGTTAGAGATCACAGACAGCTGATGAGTCAATTGGAGAAAGAGAGAGAGAGAGAGAACCATTAAATGCAGGAGTGGGAGCAGGAAGTGTCACATACCTTTCCATGGAAACCGCCCCACTCCCCCATCCCCTGCAAGTTCTCCGAGTGGGAATCCTGCAGTCTTTCCCTCCTCAAAGGCTATTCCTGCAAAGAGAGGAGAGGGGAGAAGGCTCTGCCACCTGCCATCTTCTTAAAGGCCACTCTTGGATGGGAGGACAGAATACCTCTTCCCTGCACCCTCCCCATCCAAATAGGGAAGGGCCCCGGGGGCTTCCCTGAGCCAGAAGTCTTGGTAGCTGCACACGGGGATTCCACAGCCACACGAATACCAACTGTCACTAATGGAAAATAATTTTTCATCTGGTAAAAATAGCTCCTTCATCTGTGCATGCTGCCTTCGTCATTCACACAATGTGCCATCACCTCAGGAACTACTCTTACCAAACCCTCCCCCACCGGACAACATAGTGAGCTTTCTCCCCCATCCTCAGAGTCATGTCTGCTGTGACTAGGAACACCCCCAACCTCTGACCTGCTTTCAAATAGGTTGTTGGGTTTTTATTTTTAACACGGCAGATATCACAGAAAAATCCCTACAGGGGCCCCTCCTGCTGGCACCCCCAAAGCAGTTCCTAGGCTGCTCATAAGTTACATCAGGGGCTGCTTTGGCCCCCAGCACTCCAGGATTGGAGAGAGGTGAAGAGGTGGGTTCCAGTGAATACAAGTTTGACACAGTTGAAGATCTGACCCATTATTATTAAATTTGTCTCTCAAAGATTTCTACACAGTAACTGAAGCAACTTGGCTTTACAGACAGAGGGATTTAAAAACAAAGAGCACCAACAAAAGAATTTAAAATTCTAAAACCCACTCAGATAATTTCTCTTTCAAATAGGCAGCACAAACGAAACACCCAGTGGTGTGCTATGGTATAAAGCTTTTACTAATGTCTCTTCAGGCGATGTACAGAACTCACTCAAGACTTCCTCGCTGGGCAAGGCTGTGATCCGTCCAAGCTTGTGCTAATAAAACCCTTATCATGGCACAGCATCACCATATGCTGTAAATGTACTATGTGCATTTTAGCATCTACCTCTGGCCAAGAATCTATTTTTTTTTGTAGGACCGACACCATTCGCTCTAATGCTGCAGAGCCAGTAACTACCAACCCTATTTTAGATGCTGTGTGGGAATAATTGCAGATATACAAACAAGTGCTCCAAGACAGATCTGTTCAATTCAAGCTTAATTTGTAAAAATGGTGGGTGGAAAAAGGAATGACAAAAAGAACTAGGGAGAGAGAGAGAGAGTGTACGAGCCTGGTCACATGATGACTACAGTGGTGATGGAAATGATAAATATTCAACAGGTGTAAACAGTGAGGAAGAATAATTGTTACGGGTGGGTGGTAGAGCTAGAAGAAAAGGGCTGGAATTAATCAAAAGTAAATTTAGGCTGAACAGCAGACAATGGAGTGATCTCTTAAGGAAAGTAGTGCTAAACCCATTGCTCATGCCATTTAAACTAGGGGAACTGGTGGAGAGGTGGTACTTTTCTAGTTAAAAAAAAGGTCACTGTGTATCTAATGGAAAAAGACCAGACTGAGAAGGGAAAAGGGGGAAAAATAACTTTTATAACCTTCTCAAGTGGAAAAGTAAGGGAGAATTTTGGTCAAAGGAAAGATATTCTCATTTACCATGTCTCTCTCTCAATTTATAAATATGTCCTTTGTCAAAAAAGCACTTGGCAGTTTGCTGTGAGGACAGCAGAGCACTGGAAACATTTGCTGTGTATTAGGAGGCATGCTCAATCATGCATCTGCTGCCTGCCCAGCCAGTGATTTTTCACTTCACAAGATCTCAGGCCTTATTTGTGCAGGATGACATTGGATAAACCAGCTTGCGGAGACCATGGAGTGCTCACCCGTGTCTCAGATTCTGCCTTCACAAGCTAGGAGGATAGGAAAAGGTGGATTCATATACAATATACACAGTAGCTCAGCATTTCTCTGAGCATTTCAAAAGCACCTATCACCATGTGAACGCATTGGCATGTGTAAATGCATGTTTATACTAGTTAGGAAGGGTGTTTCATCACTCGCTGTTTCATTCCACAGGGTTGGGACCCAGTGGTGAAACAGGGCATCGGAATCCCAGGACTCCGTGAACATGGAGGCCGAACTCGCTTAAGTAGAGTGGGTCGCTACAGGACAAGGTTCCATTGATGGAGCAGAGGCGGGGCAAAGCCCAGGACCGAAGGAAAACAGAGTTCCCTCCAGGGCAGAACTGGGGTCCCATTGGTGGAGCAGCACATAGGAAACTTAAAACTAAGTGCCCATGAAGACAGAATGCCCCCTCTTAGCCTTTAGGAGAAAGGGTATTTAGTCTTCATGGCATATTAAACAAGCTCTGTTTTATCTCCATGAAGAAAATCCAGTGATTCTAATGAAAGCCTGTCATAGTCGGTTTGCTTTGGAGTTACCCTAAGACTGACTGCGTCATTAGTATCTTCCCCCTGGATACAGGGAGCTGAGTTTCAATGGAGAATGACAGAAATTGACCATTGCAACCTGGTAGTGTGATAATCGCTCTCCTGTTCTGTACCTGTGCTCAGATAATTGGAGAGATGCCTGTCCATTCCAATACAGAATTGCACTTTTGAGCGTCTCTCTATATGACATTTGTTTAATTAAAAGCTTTGTTAGTGGTAAGCCCTTTTCCCTATGTGGGGCTGTGAGGTTCCTCCTTCCAATACCAATTGCACACCTCTGGGGTCTCCCTATGCACTGCCACAATAAGTCCTTTACGCAGAACAGCAGGTATGAGCGGAGTGGAACTCCCTCATGGCTTTAGGTTAGTCCAGACTCTAGCATCAAATACATCTGTTTCACATCTCCAGAAATCAAGGTTTCAACTCCTAATGTGAAAGCCAACTGCTGCCACCTACTCTTGGGAAGGGAAATGTCTTCATGTGCCAGCTCAGAAGGTTTGGTGCCATCACGAAGGTGGCTGCACAGCTGAAGTGTGAAGGCAGAAATAGCACTGCCAGCTTGGGTGGAGCCACGTGGCGTCAGCTGACACCTCAGTCCTGTCGGCACTAGAGTGCTGAATCACTGCGAATGGAATGGGTGAGATAGCACAGGTGTATGTACCAATGGGGCAGGATATCCTAGCTATGCTGCTTCAGGTGCAAGAATATTTCAGTTTTGTCCTGCATGTTGTAGTTACTCCAGTTCTAGACTACACTATTGCAATTGCACTGCCTTCTAAATATCAATCCCATAGTTCCTGGTGCATCTCCCTGAAGTAGTGTATTATAGGAAACCAAAGGCATTCTGGGATATTTCAGGGAGCTAAGGTGAGTTGCAGAACAAGTCAAACTCCCATAATCCCCAAGGAAACTTCCATTAAGACATGTGTGGTTGGTGCCTTTTCCTACTCATTTTCCCAAATATAGGCCAGGGTGAGTGCTTAGCTTTTACTCCCTGCTCAAAAGGAAATGTATAACATGCTGGCCAAGTGGGCCTTGGTCTTTCTTTAGTGGCTGGAAAACACAGAAAATGTTTTGTAAGTCTGCTACCATCTCCCATGTAATAGGTCTGATGCTTTAGCTCAAGCAGTAGTGTCTTTCTTTTAGATTCAGATGTCCCAGGTTCACTCCTTAGAAATAACTGAAGCCTGGGGCAGAGCTTTAGAAGAGTCGTCAGGGGCATATGAGGTAACTCTGAGACGGCAGTAAAGGTATTCCAGCAGTACCCCACAGAGACTTAGATAGGCAGCTCCCCTAATTCATCATACAGCTGTCACTACCACCCAAGTAGGCAGCCTTCTACTGTACTTGCAGATGAGACGGCAGTAAAGGTATTCCAGCGGTACCCCACAGAGACTTAGATAGGCAGCTCCCAATTCATCATACAGCTGTCACCACCACCCCAGTAGGCAGCCTTCTACTGTACTTGCAGATGATCCTCAGTAAGTGAAATATTCCTTTGAGGCCTAGAACATAGCTGCAGACTGGGTTGAGGAGGACCACATTGTACTGGAAACCCAAGATGTTCTGCAGCCATTAGCACATGCAAAGAAGCTTTTCTGTATCTTTGGGGTGAGCTGGCCCCAAAGCTGCAGCACCAGCCCATCAAGATAAGACCAGCAAGTCCTCACAGAAGTGAGTGTTCATCATCCCAGATGTCACCAGTCAGCTGGACATTAGTTTGAGGTTGGGAAGTCCATGGGGGGTGTTGTCACGGTGAAAGTTTGCAGGGCAATGTGTAGTGCGTTCCTAGGGTATATGATCAAGGTGGCCAATGTGCAAGAAATCACAGAGGGCTTCCCAAAATGTGCCAGAGCCTATGACTCAACTTATCAACCTAGTCTGTTTCTCCTTTAGCCTGCCAAACCCAGGAGTACACATAGAAAGGGGTACTACTCCGGAGTGATGAAAGCTGTAGTGGATCACTCTGGGAGGATCATGGATGTATACATAGGATGGCTAGGCAAAGTATATGATACAAGGATTTTCAATAACTGGACTTTTCAGGAGCAAGCCAAGGAACTATCGAATGCTCACTGGTTCCTTTAGACCAGTGGTTCTCAACCTTTTTTCATTTATGGACCCCTAAAAAGTTTCAAATGGAGGTGTAGACCCCTTTGGAAATCTTAGACATAGTCTGTGGACTCTCAGGTGTCCACGGACCACAGGTTGAAAACCACTGCTTTAGACAGTGTTGAATCACTGTATGCAGGGATTATGTCTTGCCAGGTTATGTTCAGCCCTCTGGGTTGCGTTTTATTGAACCACACTTTAAGACTAGTGCAGGCATAACATAACATAAACACCTCCCCCATATCTGATCCAAACACAGACATTCAAAATATGAACTAATTTATTCTTGGTGAGAAAGACCCAAATTCCATTTATATCTCACAGTCCCAGTAATTATGAAAAGGCTGCCAATTCCACCAATATAAATCTTAGCCCTTTCATGGGGTTTCATCATACATCTTAGACAAAAGTGGGAAGAGAAGATGGTATTTTTCACTATGCTATCCACAATATCCAGGCAGAGGCTTAGTTTTGGATCTTTTTAGGAGGACCAAGTATTCAGCAGTATAAGACTGACAAACTATCATTAATATATGATGAAATAAAGGGAAGCTGGAGGTTGTTCATCAGCATAATTAAAAATGAAGGTTTTTTTGTTACTAATTTTCTGCCTAGTTACAAAGCTATTTGAACAAAAAAGAAAAGGAACTTTAGATGCAGTTTATCTTGTGAAAGATAGCACGGGTAGGAAGAGAAGTTATTTCAGTGAAAAAGAGGGCCTTGATCAGCATGGAATTGAAACAAATTAATGTTCCCTATACTTTCTGAAAGTCTGGTGACTATGTATGGTTGAAATTTTTCTACTCAGTAGTTTATTGACTTCTGGGGGAGAAAGTGATGTATGTATACACAAAACTGTTTTACATTAAGTTTTATTATTGAAGCTTTCTGTTTACAGAAAATCAGGCTTTCAGTTAGAGAATGTCAATAACTGTTTTGAGAAAAATCTTTTTAAAAAATGAAAAAATTGGTCTCTTTCAAACCCTCAAAATAGGAAGCTAC